>NC_090340.1:31996564-32315731 GCF_035084215.1 Heptranchias perlo | reverse complement strand
CGGCGACGGAGGGATATCCCGAGACCAGGGACAACTTTGCTCTGCAGAATAAGACAGTCCGAACCAACAAAGGGAAAAGGGAGGATTTAAATTTGTATTATACGGGAGTGGATGGGTTAGCGTGTGTAGGAAAGACTTTGGGTATACCGGAGGGAGCGGGAGTACGGTTTTCATGTAACACCAATAATGAGGATGGTGATAAACGAAAACCTCACAGTCCAACGTACCGATATAGACCAAGATCTGTGGAAATATGTTCCCACCGAACTACCACCCATTCCGCACCTGACTGCAGATTGGACGCAAATAGCGAAGGAAGCCAATGAGATAATTCATCAATGGACTAAACACACTAAAATAATTAAAACTCATGCTGATAAAGCAGATGAACTGCTACAGGACCCCGGGTTCTGGGATAAGTTTTAGAATTGGGGATCTAATGTTCAAATACATCCACGGGTCAGGATTTTATCACATGCTGCTGTAGTTGTGATTTTATGTGCATTAATACTTGTCATATTCAATGTATATCAGCTTAGAAGGTGGAAAAATGAAATTTTGCAACAATTGAGTGTTAGTGCTATAATGAAACAGAAGAAGCGGTTATCAATATAAGGACACTGTGTGAAGTATATTTTATACACTTCTTGTTTGTATTTTTTCTATAACCATTTATATTTTTTCTATAATCATATGATATCATGGATGTAACATGCCCATTGGGGGACAATGACAGCCTCAGGAGTGGTACACAGAAAGGGAGAATAATGATCCTAAGATAGGTATCTTTGGATCAAAAGCGGGGAGATGTTGGCCAGAGGCTGCAGAAACCTATTGAGGTTAATTCGAATTGCTAACAAAGACACTGACCTTTTGAACTGAGGTGACCTGGAGTTCAGTCACTGGTCTGAACTGGCCAGAACCGGTTTGAATTCGTTCCGCTTCTTACAGGGACAAAGGAACTGTGATGAGACACCAGTCCTTATTTAGAAAAGGAGTTTGAGGTGATGCTACCTAGGCCCTTGGAACAGAGCCAATCAGGGGATGACATCGATCACTCCAGCAACTTTGAGCCAACCAGAGAAGACAGCATCATTCGAAAAGACAGACTTGGGAATAAAACTGAAGAATTGCTGGCTTGGTCCCAGTGTTTTTTTTTTGTGAGGGAGACTCCGGAGACTAACCATCGTGGAAGTGGGAACCCTACGTCAGGGACGTAGCGACGACGTCGGGAGTGAGAGAGAGAATTGCCTGGCCAGCAGTACCTCTCCTTTCCAGCTAATATAATATCCTTTCTATTCTGTGACCACTCAGAGAGTGTTCGTCAGAAAAACCTAGTGGGTGTGCGTTTAAATCCTAATACTCGGAGTGTTAGTCAGGGAAACCTAGTGGGTGTACGTATAAATCCTAGTTTGAGTATAAAACTGTATAACCTGCTGTAAACTGCATGCCTATATCTAACTAGGCGTATAGGCACTTTGTACATGATCTAATAACGTTAATAAAGCGAATTGAGAATTAAGAGAGAATTGACTCTTCCTCTGTGTACTAAGCCAAAACCGTTAACCGGTGACTTCCGGTCAACAGAACTCATCTTGTCCATGAGACCCACCTCCTGCTCCCTCGACCCTATTCCCACCAAACTGTTGACCACCCAACTTCCCTTCCTGGTCCCCATGTTAGCTGATATTATTAACATTTCCCTCTCCTTAAGTACTGTCCCCCTCCCCTTCAAATCTGCCTTCATCACCCCATTCCTCAAAAAACCCACCCCTGACCCCTCTGTCCTTGCAAACTACCGCCCCATCTCCAACCTCCCTTTCCTCTCCAAAGTCCTTGAACATGTTGTCGCCTCCCAAATTCGTGCCCATCTTTCCCGCAACTCCATGCTTGAATCCCTCCAATCAGGTTTCTACCCATGCCACAGCAATGAAGCGGCCCATATCAAAGTCATAAATGACTGTGGTAAGCTATCTCTCCTCATCTTTCTCGACCTGTCTTCAGCCTTTGACACAGTTGACCACACCATCCTCCTCCAATGCCTCTCCTCCATCGTCCAGCTGGGAGGACTGCCCTCACCTGGTTCCATTCTTATCTATCTAATCGTAGCCAGAGAATCACCTTCAATGGCCTCTTTTCCCGCTCCCGCACCATTACCTCGAGTTCCCCAAGGATCTATCCTTGGCTCCCTCCTATTTCTTATCTATATGTTGCCCTCAGTGACATCATATGAAAAGACAATGTCAGGTTCCATGTGTACGCTGACAACACCCAGCTCTACCTCATCACCACCTCTCTCGACCCCTCCACTGTCTCTGATTTGTCACACTACTTGTCCAACATCCAATACTGGATGAGCAGAAATTTCCTCCAACCAAATATTGGGAAGACTGAAGCCTTTGTCTTTGGTCACTGGCACAAACTCTTTCATAGAGTCATAGAAAGATACAGCACAGAAGGAGGCCATTCGGCCCATTGTGACTGTGCCAGCTGAGAAAGAGCTATCCAGCTTAATCCCATTTTCCAGCACTTGGTCCATAGCACTGTAGGTTATGGTACTTCAAGTGCACATCCAAGTACTTTTTAAATGAGTTGAGGTTTTCTGTCTCTACCACCCTTTCAGGCAGTGAGTTCCAGACCCCCACCACCCTCTGGGTGAAAAAAATTCTCCTCCACTCCCCTCTAATCCTTCTACCAATTACTTTAAATCTATGCCCCCGATCACTGACACCTCTGCTAAGGGAAATAGGTCCTCCCTATCCACTCTATCTAGTCCCGTCATAATTTTATATACCTCAATTAAATCTCCCCTCAGCCTCCTTTGTTCCAAAGAAAACAACCCCAGCCTATCCAATCTGTCCTCATAGCTAAAATTCTCCAGCCCTGGCAACATCCTTGTAAATCTCCTCTGTACCCTCTCTAGTGCAATCACATCTTTCCTGTAATGTGGTGACCAGAACTGTACGCAGTACTCAAGCTGTGGCCTAACCAATGTTTTATACAGTTCCAGCATTACCTCTTCTATTCTGTGCCTCAGCTAATAAAGGAAAGTATCCCGTATGCCTTTTTAACCACCTTATCTACCAGCCCGACTATCTTCAGGGATCTGTGGACATGCGGTCTGCTACTCGTAGCCTAACTCACACCACGTCCCATTCACTCATCACCCCTGTGCTCGCTGACCTACATTGGCTCACAGTCTGTCAACGCCTCGATTTTTAAAATTCTCATCCTTGTTTTCAAATCCCTCCATGGCCTCGCCCCTCCCTATCTCTGTAGCCTCCTCCAGCCCAGACACTCTTTAAAACCTACCTCTTTGACCAAGCTTTTGGTCACCTATCCTAATATATCCTTATGTGATTCGGTGTTAAATTTAGTTTGATAACCGCTCCTGTGTAGTGCCTTGGGACGTTTTACTACGTTAAAGGTGCTGCAAAAATGCAAGTTGTTGTTGTTGAAAGGACAATGGACAAAAATGATGCTCTCCAGTAGAACCTGAGGCCTAGCCGAAATATTTTATTGGGTTTGTGTAGTAAGTGGGAAACGCTGTTCATCAGTGCTGTTTTTGCTTCTCAGAGTTAATTTTAAGTGCAGTCTACAGTAACGAGAATGTGCACCAATCAGTTGTGTAAAATTTATAAAATAAAAATACTTTAAATATTAATGATGAAAGACCGCCATCCTTTCCCAAAAAGAACTGAAAGTTGTCTTTATTCTTTACCAAGAATATTCCAAATTTGAAAGAATTTTTATGATTCCATATATTTGCAATTCCAGGTTTGATTATTTAACACAAGAAATCATAGGTACTGTATTTTGTAGTCAGTACTTCGTAGGTTCAAGAGGTTCCTCTTTATGGTATGTTTAGAGCAGTCTTGAGAATGAAAAGGGTTTGTTGTGTCTAATTCAGATCAACGAGCAGGAAGGACACACCACTTCCCCCAGCACTTCATTTTTAAATGTACAGTTGAAGAAATATGCCCTGTGTATGTGAGGCCCTTTCAGAAATGTAGTTTCCAAGACAGAAACTTCCCAGTGTTTCTGAGGACACTGTACACTTCTTGTATGTCTGTTACTGGTTTCAGTAAAGTACACACAAGAGTTTTAATTTATTTTGTGTGTAATTTTCTGTATTAGCTCGGTATCAAGTTTCTTAAAGCATAGGAAATATTTCTTGTATTTTATCTTAATTTCTATTTTTTTTGAGTGTCATTGCTGGGGAATGGAACACTTGGTGCTTATCGCTGACATCTTTTGCATACTCAAGTGAGGTATAACATGGCTGGACACAGAATAAAGCTTCCTGTACTCTGTACACTTCGTTCTAGAAATTTATAATTATTATATATATGTGTAAGTTGACACTCCATTTTGCACCAACTATATTGAGTACACAGACTGTTGATGTCTCCATGTCATCAGCTGCCAACAAAAGAAATGGTTGAAAAACAAATTAAAACACACTACAAACTCCACAGAGTATGTATGTATAAATAGATACATGGGGGGGATGTATATGAAGACTATAATCTTATCTGAGGCTTCAGATGACAGTAATAACCTGCTTGAGATTTCGATCTAGTGATATATGATGTCCTCTGAACCCCTTATAATCACTCTTTGTCCTTTATCTTCTGTATAATCACATGCGATCCAGTCTGCTGAATCAAACTTACCACATATTTGGAACACTGGTCTTCTACAATTCTAGTTTCTGGTATTTTGAAGAGCAACCGGATTGGCTTCACCTTCTTATTCACAGTGTTCCAGTACAACAACTGTTGCTTTGTGGTCAGTGTGGCTTCTGGGATTGCAGTGCTATAAGGGGCTAAGAAAGGGAGATAAGCTTTAAAGTGAGTTTGGTTTTAGATTAGTAGCACATCAGCAAAATGTTCAACTTGTAACTTTTTTACTACTGGTTTGGAATCAACCCAGTAACTCTATCATTATAATATTTCAATCCTTTATTGTGTTGGATTTTGACAGAATACATATTGCAGATATCACATTTTCTTATGCCTGTGCCCTATCATGAAAATTATAGCACAGTAGGAAGCCATTAGGCCAATTGGGCCTTTAACTGAAGCTATCTATTCTAATCCCATTTCTCTGTATCCTTTTATTTTACTTTTCAAATATTTATCCAATTCTCTTTTAAATGATGCTATAGGCTCTGCCTTAATAGCTACTTGTAAGATTTTCTGTTATAATTCTGTTTTAAAAAAAATCCTTCGCGCTTCCAATTTCATTCTTCTAGTGATAACCTAGAGTACGTGCCCTCTTGTTGCTGATTTGCCACAGTGGGAACAATCTTTCACAATTTACCCTTGTAAAACCTTTCATAATTTTGAAAATTTTTATTAGATCCCTCCCTTAACCTTTTCTGTTCCAGTGAGTTTAAAAAAAAGGCTTTGAGCCTTTCTTCCTAATTATAACATCTAATTTCTAATATAATTCTAGTGAATCTTCTATGATTTTAATATCCTTCCTATAATGGGGTGCCCAAAACTGCACACAAAACTGCAGCTATGGCCTAACTAATGTCTTGTACAAATTCAACATCATTTCCTTTTATATTCAATGCCCCTGTGTATGAAACTCAGAAACTCATTTGGCTTTTTAATGGCCTTTTCAACCTTCACTCCCACCTTGAAAGATCCTTTTACCCACTCTGTTGGATCCTTCTCGTCTCAGCAGATGGGATTTTCTGCTCCCGTGCTCACCAGTCCACGGTTTTCTGCCCATTAAACTGAATAGGTGGAAAATCGGAGGCTGTTGAGCACAGAAGCAGAAAAACCCGGCTAGTCTGTTGTTGTAACATGCTGTGTCAACATGCTGTCCTGCCCATTCCGGTTTAGGGAGAATAATTCACTCATGTTTAATGTCTTGAGCTATTTTACTCAGTATAAAACTGAGTGTAAGAAGCCAGCGAGATTTGAACATGTATCCTGATTGAGTTGGAAAGCATTCAAATTGCTCAACACCTTAACAGTAACACAATTTAGCATTAAATGTAGTAGTGAAACTATCTTTTAATGTGGTTGGTTACACTACCTTCTTCACCTGCTTTGTTTTGTGGTGAAACTCCATCCATTGTGTTGCACCCTTGTGCATGGAGAACTGTGCTTTCAGTACCAGTAACACTTTCTTCCTCATTAGGCTTTTTGTTGCAAAATGCTGTTGAAAGTTCATTGTTCACTGACGAATTTTGTTGTTTGCTAATCTGATCATTTTTGTCATCTTCCATTGTTGTAACAACCTGCACGTAGTAAAAGCACAATATACTTTTAAAATTGTCTGTTTGAAGAGATGACTGATTGACTGTCATTCACTAACTGTAACGGTTGTTGTGGTGTAGCTGAGTTAAACTATTATTAGCTGCAGTATTTTTACAGTAGTATATGTTTCCTCAGTCCATGTCATAAATGGGAGGATCTGCTAGTTGTACTTATCTAAAAGAATGAACAAAAGAAAGACAGGCATTTATATTCTCAGAAATGTCTCAAGGTGCTCAACACACAAAGAATTCCTTTGAAGTGAACCGAGGCAAGCATGACAGCTATTTTCTGCACATTTTGAGCTGGCCGATATTTGAAGAGCCTGGTTGCCCGATTGGCACCCAGAGATCGCTGCAGTTATGATGATGAATTCCAAGGGCAAATTCAGGATGGTCCTCAGACCTTTCCATTCTGTTGTGCTTTGGCTGTGCGCCAAACGGATCACGCCTGGTCTTGGCCATTAATGAATTTAGGACCCTCTATGTTTCAAGGAATATTTGAGACACAGAGGATCATAAGTTCATTAGGGCCTGAGCCTCATTAATGCCTTCTATTTGTTTCATGCTAATATCACTTCTGCCATGTAATCTTTTCCTGTTCTTTACATAAGCAGTTTATAGGTCATTCTATTTCTTTTCTTGGGGGGGGGGGGGGGTGTATTTTTTTGCCTTTTCCCTTTCCCCTTGTTCTGTTCCTGCTTAAATGCTGGTCATCTGTAATACCTTCCTCTTGGCCCTTGCTATCCAAGTAAGTGGGCATTAATTGCCTAAAAGACCTGCCTTTGAGGTTGATTTTTAGCCGATTGAAAGCTCAAATTCTGAAAATTGATATGATGATGTCATGTACATCACTGGGTCAATCTTAGACTTTTGCAACTGGACATGCAACCTTGCCTATGGTGCACTGAAGGTTAATAAATATTGCAAACAGCAGAAATCCTGAGATTTAACCCTGGGGTACTCTACAACATCCTCCTTTATCCCGTTTTAGAGCCAAATCTCTTGTGAAGCATTTTATCAAATTCCTTCTGAAAACTTAGATGTCTAAACATCCATTACATTATACTTATCTACCAATTCAATTACACCCTCAAGGCTGGGCAGGGAATTACTGCCTTTACTTTTGTTAAATATGCTTGATTAGCTTTCTTTTTAATAGACTCCAATGTTTTTCCTACAATAGATATCAAGCTGGCAGGTCGATATTTCCTGGGACCTTGTTTCTGAGCATTTTCAAAAATGTAAACATTAGTTATGTTATGATCATTTAATGTACATTAATTTAATGAGCTGTGAAAAATTTCAACTACAGGTCCTCTATGTCTACCCACTTCTTCTTAAATGTTTTCTTGTGATTATTTGGCAGCTCCAGATTTTTTTAAATGACCATTATGATACTAATCTTTATTTTCTCCAAGAATTCAAAGATGTATCTCTTACCTCTTAAATGAGGACTTTGATTAAGCAGTGCGTGATGAGTAAGTTTGATTATGCAGCATCGGACTTGGACACCTAGAACATTAAGGTGACTGACACATTGCAAATTGCCCTGTATAAGTCCTTCCACAGGTTGAAGGCAGATGTCTGTCTAATAGCTGATGAGGAAACTTGGGATCCATGTGTTGGATGCCATTAAATGGGAGCTGCATGTATGATTATGCACTAATACATCCAGGGTTCAATGCCTACCTTGATTGGATTGAAGAGCCAAACAGTTACTGCTGAAGCTCCATACCACTGACTGATGGCTATCATTTAGGTTGATGCTGGTGCTCAGCCGTTATGCTGCTAACCTTGCAACTTGGGAGGGATTCCTGGTACCTGACGTCCTTCTCGTGCATTTGTCAATTGTCTAATGGCAAATGGTGGCGATCCCCCATGTGTGTGTTGGCGGCGGGGGGGGGCGGGGGGAGATTGGAGATAAGCATGGTCCCATTGGGGTCTATCCGACAGGTTTGCCATACTCCAGGACACTGTTGATTGCTGAGATTTTAATTTTGTTTCTCTATCTAACCTTAACATTTCATTTTAACCCTTTTTTAACTTTAGAATTAACTTGAAAATCTTTTACCTGTTTTCTTCTTCACCTTTTCTCCCACCGTCCATTTTGTGGCGGGGCAACAACTTCCAAACAATAGTTTTTGTTGGTTGAAAACAAGTTTTAAAAGCCAATTTTCCAACCAAACAAAAGCCGTAAACCTTAAGATTGGTACGGTAATGACAATGACTCAACCAAATCAATCTACCACATGTAAAAATGCTTCAAAACAGGAAGTGACAGCCAAATGAGAATACTTGTCAGCAGCCCCTGAAGCCTGACAGTGTAAATTCATTTGTGGCATGGTAGGCAAGTAGAACTAAGTCTTATCATTTTGCACACACACAAAACATTTCCTGTGTTTGCACATGGATGCACATTTGACAATCTTTATGCATTTTATGTAAATACTGCTAAATAAAGCACTTTGGTAGTGATCTCCTGAGGGTTCTGTAAATGTAGAGCTAAACAACAACAACTTGCATTTATATAGTGCTTTTAAAGTAGCCAAACATCCCAAGGCACTTCACAGGAGCATTATCAAATAAAATTTCACATCGAGCCACATAAGGAGGTATTAGGACAGATGACTAAAAGCTTGGTCAAATATGTAGGTTTTAAGGAGCGTCTTAAAGGAGGAGAGAGAGGTTTAGGGACTTTCTTCTATGATCATGTTGAATATGCATAGAATCTTTCTTGAGTTATTACCTGCTCTCCTGAGCTTTAGAGAATCAGGTACATTGTAAAACTGTCATTAACATTATATCCATTACCTCCTAGACTGGGGTGCCCAAACGACCATCACTGGGCCACTTGGGACCTGTGAGTCCTAACAATTTAGCCCACAAAGCTTCTATTTCTTATTCGCTAATTTGTTCTGTTTGAACTTCATGAGGCTGGAGGTTTCAAATGAGCTGTTGTTAGTGTTTTGTCTTAATGGTGGATAAATCAGAACACCAAGATCTGTTAGTATCCACAACTTGTGCAAATTAATGGAGTGATTCATTGAACTTTATACATGGTCGATGAAGCGCTCTGGCATGCAACTAAAATGGTTCATGAGGGTAAAAAGCTTGGACACACCTGACCTAGAACATGGTAGACTGCAAGAAGACCCATGCTATGTGGGCTGATTGTATAATTACATAGAATTTTACAGCACCTTAACAGGCCATTTGGTCCAACAGGTCCATGTTTATATCAAGTTACATCAACACTGCAGCACAGAAACAGGCCATATGGCCCATCTGGCCTATGCTAGTGCTTATGCTCCACATGAGCCTCCTCCCTCCCTACTTCATCTACCTCTATCAGCATATCCTTCTATTCCTTTCTCCTTCATGTGCTTATCTAACTTCTTCTTAAATGTATCTATGCTAGTTGCCTCAATTACTCCTTGTGGTAGCGTGTTCAACATTCTTACCATTCTTTGGGTAAAGAAGTTTCTCCTGAATTCTCTATTGGATTTATTAGTGACTCTTTTATATTTATGACCTCTAGTTTTGGACTCCCCCACAAGTGGAAACATTTTCTCTACGTCTACTCTATCAAACCCTATCATTATCTTAAAGACCTCTATCTGGTCACCCCTCGGCCTTCTCTTTTCCAGAGAAAATAGTCCCAGCCTGTTCAGCCTTTCGTGATTTTGATATCCTCTCAGTTCTGGTATCATCCTTGTGAATCTTTTTTGCACCTTCTCCAATGCCTCTATATTCTTTTTATAATGTGGAGACCAAAACTGTGCACAATACTTCAAGTGTGGTCTAACCAAGGTTCTATACAAGTTTAACATAACTTCTTTGATTTTCAATTCTATCCCTCTAGAAATGAACTCTATTGGTTGATTTGCCTTTTTTAGTGGCCTTATTAACCTGCGTCACTACTTCTAGTGATTTGTGTATCTGTACCCCTAGATCCCTTTGCTCCTCTATCTCTGATGTGGAGATGCCGGTGATGGACTGGGGGTGGACAAATGTAAGGAATCTTACAACACCAGGTGATATTCCAACAATTTTATTTTAAAATCACAAGCTTTCGGAGATTATCCCCTTCGTCAGGTGAATGAGTGGAAGGTTCTCAAATCGCATATCTTATATTAGGCTGGGACAGCATCACACCAATCAAAAGGTGTCGTTGTTGTTCAAACAGGCCAGTCACGGAGAACAGCACGTCCCAGTACACTGGATATACATTGTGTCAATTATACAGACAGAAAGAAATGGCAGAGAGAGAGAGAAAGAGAATATTAAAACACATAACTTTTTTTTTTCCCTTTTTGCTGGTGGGGTTACATGTAGCGTGACATGAACCCAAGATCCCGGTTGAGGCCATCCTCATGGGTGCGGAACTTGGCTATCAACTTCTGCTCGACGATTTTGCGTTGTCGTGTGTCTCGAAGGCCGCCTTGGAGAACGCTGACCCGAAGATCGGTGGCTGAATGTCCTTGACTGCTAAAGTGTTCCCCGACTGGGAGGGAACACTCCTGTCTGGCGATTGTTGCGCGGTGTCCGTTCATCCGTTGTCGCAGTGTCTGCATGGTCTCGCCAATGTACCATGCTCTGGGGCATCCTTTCCTGCAACGTATGAGGTTGACAACGTTGGCTGAGTCACAGGAGTATGAACCATGTACCTGGTGGGTGGTGTCCTCTCGTGTAATGGTGGTATCCGTGTCGATGATCTGGCATGTCTTGAAGCGATTGCCGTGGCAGGGTTATGTGGTGTCGTGGACACTGTTCTCCTGAAAGCTGGGTAATTTGCTGCGAACGATGGTCTGTTTGAGGTTGGGTGGCTGTTTGAATGCGAGTAGTGGAGGCGTGGGGATGGCCTTACTCGCCTTCAAACAGCCACCCAACCTCAAACAGACCATCGTTCGCAGCAAATTACCCAGCTTTCAGGAGAACAGCGTCCACGACACCACACAACCCTGCCACGGCAACCTCTGCAAGACATGCCAGATCATCGACACGGATACCACCATCACACGAGAGGACACCACCCACCAGGTACATGGTTCATACTCCTGTGACTCAGCCAACGTTGTCTACCTCATACGTTGCAGGAAAGGATGCCCCAGAGCATGGTACATTGGCGAGACCATGCAGACGCTGCGACAACGGATGAACGGACACCGCGCAACAATCGCCAGACAGGAGGGTTCCCTCCCAGTTGGGGAACACTTTAGCAGTCATGGACATTCAGCCACCGATCTTTGGGTCAGCGTTCTCCAAGGCGGCCTTCGAGACACACGACAACGCAAAATCGTTGAGCAGAAGTTGATAACCAAGTTCCGCACCCATGAGGACGGCCTCAACCGGGATCTTGGGTTCATGTCACGCTACACGTAACCCCACCAGCAAAAAGTGAAAAAAAAAGTTATTTGTTTTAATATTCTCTCTCTCCCTCTCTGCCATTTGGGTCTCTTTCTTTCTGTCTGTGTAATTGACACAATGTATATCCAGTGTACTGGGACGTGCTGTTCTCCGTGACTGGCCTGTTTGAACAACAACGACACCTTTTGATTGGTGTGATGCTGTCCCAGCCTAATATAAGATATGCGATTTGAGAACCTTCCACTCATTCACCTGACGAAGGGGATAATCTCCGAAAGCTTGTGATTTTAAAATAAAATTGTTGGAATATCACCTGGTGTTGTAAGATTCCTTACACTCCTCTATCCCGTTTAGACTCTTATTATCCAAGCAGTAGGTGGCCTCCTTATTTTTCCCACAAAAATGCACCACCTCACACTCATCTATATTGAAATTCATTTGCCACATGAGCCTCCTTCCACCTTATTTCATCTCACCCTATCGACATGTCCTCCTATTCCTTTCTCCCTCATGTACTTATCTGGCTTCCCCTTAAATGCATCAAAGCTATTCGCCTCAACCACTCCATGTGGTAGTGAGTTCCACATTCTCATCACTCTCTGAGTAAAGAAGTTTCTCCTGAATTCCTTACTGGATTTATTAGTGACTATCTTATATTTATGGCCCTTCGTTTTGGACCCCACCACAAGTGGAAACATCTTCTTTACATCTACCCTATCAAACCCCTTCATAATTTTAAAGACCTCTATCAGGTCACCTCTCAGTCTTCTCTTTTCTAGAGAAAAGAGCGCCAGCTTGTTCTGTCTTTCAGAATGTATAATCATTCCACCTTCCATGGTAAAAGCCAATAGTTGATTATTGCAGTGATTTTTCACAGCTACAGGTAATGCAATGGTGATAACAAGATCATAATGGATGAGGAAGGCCCTTCAACCCATTTGATTTATCCATCCAGAGAAATCCTAATGCCCCCTCACCCACTGTAGTATTCAACTGTTTCTTAAATGGTTCCAGGGTCTTTGCCTCCGCTACTTTATCTGGAAGTTTACTCCACATGTTGATTACTCTTTGTGTGAAGAAAATATTCCTGACATCTATCCTAAATGCACACTCTCTAGTTTAAACCTGTGCCCCCTAGTTCTAATTTAAAGTAATGTTCTGGATTAACTTTTTCCAAACTTTTAACAATCTTGTACACCTCACTAATATCACCTCTCAGACACCTCTTTTCCAGGCTAATAAACCCAAGTTTCTCCAGTCATTTCTCATAACTCATATCGCTAACACAAGAGATTAGCCTCATGTCTACTCTATGCACTGCCTCTAGCAAATCCAAAAAAACCTCACCACAGATTGACTGGACTGTACATGATGCAAGTTTTCTTGTCATGTCCACTAGAGGTCACAACTCAATTTTTCCAAATAAAGGATAATGCTAGTTTTACTGTGTACACGTTCCAACATATGTCAAGAAGGGCAGTCTTATCTTTCAGTGTCAAGTGTATCATGAGAAACTCTTCTTCTGCCTCAGTCTGGTGTTCTGAGCCACATGGATTGATCCCTGGCCTATGCTGCATTAGCTCATCTCAGTGGGAGCAAGGAGCTACAAGTGAGCTCAATGACCTTGAGCTAGAGAGGGAAAATATTTGGAGAAATCCCACATATTATTGCTATCCAATGACCCCTATGGTAAATATGCATGTGTGGACATCTGCTGAAGGTGAGATTGGGCTCAGCCCCGATGACCTGACACTCAAATAGGCCTTTGAGACTCACATCAAAAGAAGCCGTTTGAATGTATTGCTGGAAGGGTACCAGCACTCACAGAATTAATATACTGGTCTGAGTCAGTACCTTAAGGAGGGGAAAATAGGGTGAAAATGGGGAAAAAAATACTATTGAGTGTAGGTCCCGGTCTGAATGGGATGCATTCTAGGTTGCTGAGGGAAGTAGGGGTGGAAATTGCAGAGGTACTGGCCGCAATCTTCCAATCCTCCTTAGATATGGGAGTGGTACCAGAGGACTGGAGAATTGCAAATGTTACACTTTTGTTCAAAAAAGGGTGTAAGGATAAACCCAGCAACTATAGGCCAGTCAGTTTGACCTCAGAGGTGGGGAAGCTTTTAGAAACGATAATCCGGGACAAAATTAATAGTCATTTGGACGTGTGGATTAATAAAGGAAAGCCAGCACAGATTTGTTAAAGGCAAATCGTGTTTAACTAACTTGATTGAGTTTTTTGATGAAGTAACAGAGAGGGTTGATGTGTATTTGGACTTTCAAAGGACGTTTGATAAAGTGTCACATAATAGGCCTGTCAGCAAAATTGAAGCCCATGGAATAAAAGGGACGGCGGCAGCATGGATACAAAATTGGCTAAGTGACAGGAAACAGAGAGTAGTGGTGAACGATTGTTTTTTGAACTGGAGGTAGATATACAGTGATGTTCCCCAGGGGTCAGTACTAGGACTGCTGCTTTTTTTGATTTATATTAATGACTTGGACTTGGGTGTACAGGGCACAATCTCAAAATTTACAGATGACACAAAACTTGGAAGTGTAGTAAACAGTGAGGAGAATAGTAATAGACTTCAAGAGGACATAGACAGACTGGTGGAATGGGCGGACTCATGGCAGATGAAATTTAACGCAGAGAAGTGTGAAGTGATACATTTTGGCAGGAAGAATGAGGAGAGGCAACATAAACTAAATGGTACAATTCTAAAGGGGGTGCAGGAACAGAGAGACCTGGGGGTATATGTGAACAAATCTTTGAAGATGGCAGGACAGGTTGAGAAAGTGGTTAAAAAAGCATACGGGATCCTGGACTTTATAAATAGAGGCATAGAGAACAAAAGCAAGGAAGTATGTTGAATTTTATGAAACACTGGTTCGGCCACAACTGGAGTATTGTGACCAATTCTGGGCACCGCACTTTAGGAAGAATGTGAAGGCCTTCGAGTGTGTGCAGAAAAGATTTACTGGAATGGTTCGAGGGATGAGGGACTTCAGTTACATGGATAGACTGGAGAAGCTGGGGTTGTTCTCCTTAGAGCTGAGAAGGTTGAGAGGAGATTTGATAGAAGTGTTCAAAATCATGACTGGTTTAGATAAAGTAAATAAAGAGAAACTGTTCCCATTGGCGGAAGGGTCAAGAACCAGAGGACACAGATTTAAGATGATTGGCAAAAGAACCAAAGGCAATATGAGGAAAAACTTTCTTACGCAGTGAGTAGTTATGATCTGAAATGCGCTGCCTGAAAAGGTGGTGGAAGCAGATTCAATTGTGGCTTTCAAAAAGGAATTGGATAAATACTTGAAGGGAATAAAATTGCAGGGCCAAGGGAAAAGAGCGGGGGAATGGGACTGATTGGATTGCTTTTACAAAGAGCCAGCATGGGCTCGATGGGCCCAATGGCCTCCTTCTGTGCTGTAACCATTCTATGATTCTATGAATTATATAGTACAAAAACAAATCTCCATGTTGACCATGTGCAGAACATATTGGTTTGGAAAATAGTCTCGTAAAGCCTCAATTTTATTTTGATAAAATAGGCTGCATTAGTTTATTAGCTCATTCAAGCAATGGAAAAATGATTGACTAAACTGTAATGGTGAGAACATAAACCAATCACAATTGCATTTATAAGATTGATTCTAAAATAGACACTATTAACAGTAAATTGTTTTTCTTTAATTTCTGGAAACTATTTAGTCATTAGTAACTTCACTACATGCAGGATTATTACTCACATGTGAAAATGACAGAAGTAACATACCCACAAAATAAATCTAAGATTTCACTAGTGACTACAAGTTCCAGATGCCCTGATAACTGAGTAATCTCTTACAGTTCAAAGCTATGGGTCCCTCCCACTCACGACAAAACTGTTGTAACTCACTAGTTCCAGTAAAATTTCCTCCAAATATATTAAACGGCCCAAAGAGGACAAATAGAGCAAATCTGTATATTGTAAGTACTGTTTAAAAAAAAAGAAAAATTCAAACCTTGAATTATTTTAATGCAGTGTATACACATTATTGCAGTCTACAAAGGAATTGTAAGAATGTACAAAACAGGAAGCACTGAGTTTGAAGCATGAACTAACCTTTAACGTCTGAATTTCTTCCTGGAGCTGGAACAGCAAAGCAGACTCGGACTTTGCAACTGTTGTGATCTTAGATGTAAACAACTGAAGTATGTCTCCAGCTTTACATAACTGAAACACGTTTCTGTGGATGCATGCAGTTTTGATAAAGACACTGTGGTTTACATGATTGGAAGAAAGACAGAAGTTATGCCCTGTTAATCTAAACTAATTACCTCATGTAAGGGAGGAGTTTATGCAAAATTAAAGCTATTTAGCAGTTTTTTTAAAGGGGCACTGTATCCATTCAAAATGTTTGCAAACCAAGTTTTAGTTTGTGGAGGGAGAAGAGCCAGGTGGTGTGTGCATCATTTTTGTTACAATAACATCATGTTCAAATGACATGATAATGAGTTTGATGATACTTTTATCACCATATGCATTTCTAAAGGAAACAAAGACTTTTATCAATTGGTCTTTTAGGTTCTGATGGTATCCTTTTAAATACACAATATCTTCATGCTTTGGGAAATCTTATTTGGGGTAGAAATATGGAAGACTCATAGGTCTTTGCAGTTAATTTTCCACCAAGGAAAGCCCAGTTTTTTTAACATAATAATAGAATCTGTTCAATGGCTATGATTCTGGGTGAACACTATTAGTCTTGTAGAGGGAACACTGGCCCCTCGCCTTGTTTTTTGCTCCAACAATAATTTTCATAGACCATCGAGTGACACTTCATATTTTAGAGTGGTTATTAAAACTGTTGCTTACGGAAATACCCTAGTATGACTTCTAAATTAAGAACACAATAAAAAGGCTCAGAACAAGTAATTTTTCATCTAAAAGACACACACATATAAGAAAGAACAGCTGCACATACTCACACTTTGCATTTTGAAAGCAAACACCTAAATCTTCTGAGCGTTTATAGTGGTATCAAACGTTAGAGGAAGCACCAGGCCATGATCAAAACTCTCAAGCTTTGAATAATAAAACATTTTATAAATAGATGCTATGAACTATTTATCCATCTTTCGGATGAGACGTTAAACCAAGGCCCGATCTGCTCTCTCGGGTGAACGTAAAAGATCTCAATTGCACTATTCAAAGAGAAGGGGAGTTCTCCCGGTGTCCTGGCCAACATTTATCCTTCAACCAACATCATTAAAACAGATTGTTTGGTTATTTGTCTCATTGCTGTTTGTGGGACATGGCTGTGTGCAAATTGGCTGCCACGTTTCCCTATATTAAGACAGTGACTGCACTTCAAAAGTATTTAATTGGCTGTGAAGCACTCTGAGGTGTCTTGAGGTCATAAAAGGCACTATGCAAACTCAAGTTTTTTTTTCTCTTTCTATGATTAATTCACTTCTAGTTTCTGAAATACTAAGGGTTAGTATTTTTTTAATTGAAAAGTTGTAAAGCACTAGCTACATAGTGACCAGAACAAATAAGCTTGGGATATGTCAGACAGGCAATTTAATCATTCAAAGCAGTGAATGAAATGAACTGAAAACCTGGTATCTGATGCAATTAGACTTACAAAAGTTTAAAGAGGCAGTTGGACAATTTACTTTATCCACTGGGTACGATGTCCACCTAAGCAAACACGAACATATGAAGGGGATGAGTGCCTGGCGACGTGGCACATTGATATGCCAGTACCAGTGCCCTGCCCATGCTCGGTAGCATTAAGAAATGGCATGTTGGTTTGCGCCCAAGGATTCTACAAGTTGTAGGTTCCAGAGTCAACACACATCCCCACACGGAAAGAAAGTTGGGCACCTCCCAGTAGAGAGCTACAGAACAGGATTTTCTGAGACGCTAGGTTTGATTGCCTCTATACTCCTTCAGGTTTGGAATTGTCTGTTTCATGGGAGATGACATGATGATGGGGAGAGATATAGCATTCAAAAAAGTGCAAAGTTGAATATTTCCTTCGTTGTATGAATTTTTTGCTCATCAAGGTGAGGAATGTTGGTGCTGAAAAATGTAACACATGCATTGCATAGTAAAATAAGAAGTATATTTTGCTCTATGTATAAAGTTAAAAAGAAAATTATTTTCCTAAACTGGGGATGTTTATAATGACAGCTTAGTATTTTTTTTTCTTTTAACTTTACACATACCAAAAAAATATACCCCAAATAAACTCCCAGACCACAAGGGTGCTGCACACATCAATAATGTCACCAGGTGCTCAGTTGTTGTGTTGTGTTCTCTTTTTCCCTTCGCTAAAAAACCTGCCAGCACTCACTGTCTTATATATGAAAAGTGGCTATTCGGTCAAGAACCACGGAACTGTAGCACAGCATGAGGCACCACCTTCAGGTGAAGGGGAGAAATAGAGAATATTTTTTAAAAATCTGATATTTTCCTTAGTTCAGGATTGTTAATAATGAGGAGCCAAAAACGTTTATTCGGGGTAGGAGCGCAAATGCCCAGTGCGTTGCTGCCCATGTCGGCCCATGTCACCCATCCCATGTGGCACCACCTGAAAGGTGCTACAGGTCGTGACTCATCACTTTTATATGTCATGATAGATCGAATAATGAAATGAGGAAAATTGGGAATCACAACAGGAGGAAACAGATGGAAAAGCCCATTGCAGCAGCAGGACAGTTAACAAAAGCAGTGAATTTATCTGAATCACATGAATTGTATTATAAGTTTAATTCGGTCATCATTCCCATACATTAATTTATATTAGCCTGGAAATTGCTGTCGGCATTAAAGTTAACTTAATATTAAGCCCACCTGAGTCAGAAGGTCGTGGGTTCCAAACCCATTCCAAGGACTTGGATGCAATACCTATGGAGTGACGCATTGTCGGAGACGCTATCTTTCAGAGGGGATGTTAAGCCAGATGGTTCATGTATGTGCAAAAGATGGCGAGGCACTATTCAAAGAAGAGCAGAGAAGTTCTCATTTATCCCTGTCAATGTCATCAAAAACAGATTAATTTATCATTTATCTTAGATTAAACTTAATTTACTAACTTTAAAAACCTACATGTTAGCGCTGCAAGTCATTAGCGATTAATAGTTAACAGACAATCAGCTGTAAGTGGGTTCCTCACCAGGTATTAATTATGGTGGCTGGAAGTTGACGAACCAGTTGTAACTAGGATGTGTCAGAAAGGTATATAGCACATGGATCTTTACAAAAGCACAGAGCTTGAGCACAGAGGTTGGTAAAGACAGATAGTGAACCTCTAACGGAGTGAATTGCTAACAGAGTGAGGATTTTCAACTGGCAATTAGGTGCAGAAGGGGAAGGAGATGCTAAGGGACTATAAACTAATCTATCAACTTTTTAAAACTTAAATAAAAAATACATAACATTTTTAAAAAGACTAAGTAATTACTAATTAATTTGAAATCAAGCTAAATCCATTTACTAATTATAATCTAGATCTCCAGTGATTCTATTAGTCCTAGAAATAAACTACTGATTAAATAAATGAAAACTAGAGATGTCAATACAGGCTGTGTCTTGGGACAATAAAATGTGTGGGAGTTTGTGGACAGCAAGACTGTCCAAAATTGCCACATCTTCAGTAAATGTCTCTGGCTTGAGATACACTGGCTCAGAGTCTTTGAGTTGCAGTGCAATTTAGAGGCAATCCGACACAAGGGAGGGGGAGGTCCCGCAGACACTGATCCTATCCAACAGGTACGAGGTACTTGTTTTCTGTGAGAATAAGGATGAAGGCTGCAGGGAGGATGCCCAGAATGCTAATCATGGCACCGTGGAGCATGAGGCAGTCCAAGGGAGGGAGGATTCTATAAACGATGATAGATAATGTCCTCTGCGGACAAGACCGAGAGTCCAGGAGGGTGTGTTGCCTAGCTGTGCAAGGGTAAAGGACATCTCAGAGCAACTGGAGAGGAACTTGGAAAGGGAGGTGGAGGATCCAGTTGTCATGGTTCATGTCGACACCAATGACATGAAGAATAAGGAGGAGGTCCTGCTAAGAGAATATCAAAAGCTAGGAACTTAATTAAAAAGCAGGACTTTGCGGGTGGTAATCTCAGGTTTAGGGATAGTCAGATCGGAAAGGTGAATGAGTGGCTGAAAGACTGGTGTGGGAAGGAGTGGTTCCATTTCATGACACACTGGCACCAGTACTGGAACAGGAAGGAGCTGTACCGCTGGGAGGGGCTCCACCTGAACCAAAATGGGACCAGAGTCCTAGTGCAAAAGACAAACAGGGCATTACAAAAGGCTTTAAACTAGCAAGATGGGGGAAGGGATCTGGTAGCAATACAAATGCTTAAAGATAAAAGAAACAGGAGATGAGTGTAAAGGTAAGACCAGAGTAAGGAATAAAGATAACATAAATGGTCGAGGAATAAATACAGTTATAAATCAGAAGTATAAAAGGAATAAAAATAAAACCAAAGTAACTATTAAAGATGAATTAAACTGCTTGTACAGCAATATACAAAGCATCCAAAATAAAACAGGGAACTGGAGGCAATAATCCATAGTGAGGAACCAGATGTAGTTGGACTAACTGAAATATGGCTACATAAAGAACAGGACTGGCAACAAAATATTGCAGGTTATAACATAATCAGAAACAATAGGGAACGAAGGAGGGGGCATGGAGCAGCTGTACTAATTAGAGATAACATAGTGGGAGTAGAAAAAAGGGACATAACTAACAGAAGGATAGAAACAGAATCCTTATGGATTGAAATAAAAGATAAGAAGGGATCAATCACGCCAATTGGGGTATACTAGAGACCACCTAATAATGGAAAGGAGGTGGAGGAAAAGATATGGAAGCAAAAATGTGAAATGAGTAAAGGACATGGAATAATAATCATGGGAGATTTTAACTACCCGCAAATAAACTGACAAGAAGAGATATGTAAAGGGGTACAGGGAATGGAGTTTTTACAATGTGCGCAGGACTCCTTTCTTATCCAGTATGTAAAAAGCCCAACAAGAGAGGAAGCACTGCTGGATCTAGTAATGGGAAATGAACCAGAACAGATGAGAGAAATAAGCATTGGGGAACATTCAGGCGTTAACGATCACAACATAATCAGGTTTAAGATAAAGATTGAGAAGGACATAAGACAAAGACCAAAATAATAAATTGGAAAAAAAGCTGATTTTTCAGGGGATGAGGATAGAACTAGGGAAAATAAACTGGAAAAATTTACTGATAAACAAAGAAATAGAACAGCAGTGGGATACATTTAAAATAGTGATCAATAGGGGTCGATTTTAGGAGGGAGGCGGGTTGGCAGCAGGGGGTCGATTGGGCACATGGGTAACGCGCCCATTGAACTCGGGATGCTCCGCACGTGATCGCAGCCTGATTGAAGGTACTTACCTTGGCTTCCGGGTTTCGCGCTGGAAAGCTGCGCAGCGGGCGGACTGTGCACCCGCATCATAGGCTGTCAGCTGGAGGAGCCCTATTTAAAGGGGCAGTCCACCACTGACTGATGCTACAGAAAATATGCAAAATTACAGCATGGAGCAGCCCAGGGGAAAGGCTGCTCCCAGGTTTAATGATGCCTCACTCCAGGTCTTACTGGATGGGGTGAGGAGGAGGGGGAGGACAGAGATCTTCTCCCCGGCGGATGGGAGGAAGTGGCCTGCCTCTGCCATCACGGAGGCCTGGCTCGAGGTGGCAGAGGAGGTCACCAGCACCACCAACATTACGCGCACCTGCATACTGTGCAGGAGGCGCTTCAATGACCTAAGTAGGTCAGCCAAAGTGAGTACACTTACTCATTCCCCTACACTCCGTCTGCCACATCACCGCCCCCACCCCACATCTCCTTCTGCACTGCCAACACTACTCTATCATATCACTCCTCACACCCACTCAAAGCTCATCCTCATCTTACCTGCACTTACTCACCTCACCAGTACTCATCCCACCACTACCACTCAATCCAATCCTCATACAATCTCATGGCTCTGTCTCATACTCACCCTCTCATGCATCTCTTTCACGGTCAGCCTCACCCAACCAGGGCATGCATCACATATGTGCAGTAGGAAGCGTAAGGCAAACATATCGTGAGCATGAAGGAGATGCACAAGGGTGTTTGAGGGTTTGTCATGGTTTTTACTTATATTTAATTTCTGATCAACTCACATTACATATTATATTGTCACCACTACTGCCACGTCTTTGCAAATCTTGTCTGGTTTGTGCAATAATGCCCTTTCCTGAGGATCACAATGAAGACCCACAACTGATGCCACCCATTGTGTCACTGCAGAGTGGGTGTAGGTGTATTTGCAGGGCTCTTTTGTGCAGACGACTGAGAGACGTCGGCGATGTCCCCGGTGGCACCCTGGAGAAGTTGTTGAGGGCAGTGGTGACTTTGACAGCGACAGGTAAGAAGATGGTGCTCGAGCCAGCCGGGAGCAGCTCGGCATGAAGGAGGCTGCAGATGTCCACGACTCCATGTCGAGTGACTCTGAGCCTCCATGTGCACTGCTGCTCAGAGAAGTCCAGGAAACTGAGCCTCGGCCTGTAGACCCTGTGACGAGGGTAGTGCCCTCTGCAATGCATCTCTCTCTGCGGTTGCCCTCCCTCCTGCTGTGCAGGTGGATGTGTCACAGCATTGTGTTGTGGAGCTCCACGTGTCAGAGGTGGATGGCGTGACCGGCGAGGCTGATGATGCTGTTCGTCCTCCGAGGAGGTCATGACTGCAGCTATGGAGGCCCCCATCTGGAAGATGTACGTTTGAGGGGGTCCGCAAGGTAGGTAAATGTGTCTGGACACCGGGGTTGAGGTTCCAATTTTGTGAATTTTATTGTTAGGAGGAGGGTGGTGGAGGCCAAACTTTGCCCAAAATGACAGAGTGGCCTCCTGCAAAGAGTGAGGGTCTCCGCCACCACCCCCCACCCCGCCCCTTTACAGTTGCCACAGGCTGGTGGCTGCAACACGTCCATTTCAACTATGAGTGTTTCCCCCAGTACGGGAAACAGTCTCAGTTGAGTTGAAAATCCCACCCCTCCTAAAATATTATGTCAATCAGGTCTGCTAACGAACTGAACTATGTAAATAATTGGTTTAAGTAGGATCCCACCGGCTTTAATTGCCAGCGGGAGTCCCACATGCGGGGGCTGCACGCTCATCTAAGCGCGTCACTGGGGAACCCGGAAGTGGGCGGGTTGGAGCCGGGCTCCAGACCCGCCCCGGGAATCCCCGATTTCCGGAGTCCCCCCCCGCCACGAACCCGCCGGCTCGGAGGTCCGAAAATCGAGCCCATAGAGTCCAGGAGAAATATATCTCACTAAAAAGCAAGAACAAACTAGTCAGCAATGATACACATTGGCTGATTAAAGAAATAAGGACAAAATTGAAACTAAAGAAAAAGGCACACACTAAGTACATAAACACCAAAGGAGAGGATGACAAAAGGGAATTAAAAAAAAGTAAGTATTCTACAGACACATAAATAACAAAAGAAAAATCAGGATAGGGATAGGGCCTCTCAGGGATACACACAATAAACTCACAGGTAATGACAGTGAAATGGCAGAAATCTTAAATAATTATTTTGCCTCAGTATTTACCACGGAGACTAACAATGTGGACATGACATTAGAAGGCGAGATCAAAAAAGATGTAAAAACATTTAAGATAGAAAGGGGGGAGGTAATTGATTAACCAAACTTAGAGAGGATAAAACCCCTGGTCTGGATAGATTGAATGTGCACATATTAAAAGAAGCATGGTGAAGACCGCTCTGGGAGTGGCCATTTCCATGAATACTCCCTGGGCTGCTCTCAGTGAAATGACTGTATGAGCATGGGAGGCGGTGCGAGATCACATACCGTCCAGCTCTTCAACCGGGGTAAAGGCAAAGCAGTCTCGATGATGGAAGGTCTGAAGGAATCTAGCAAACCACCAATTGGGAGGGGAAACTTCCCTCAGAGGGGATTCACATGCTATAATTGTGGCAAGACAGGACATTATGCTAAGGAATGTAGACAGTTCAGAAACGAGGCATAGGATAGGAACCCACCCCCATATGGACCATCTCGGCCATCCCCCGCTGACCTAAGGAATGATAAGTTAATAGCTCTCTAAACAGCTAGTGCCGTGTCTGAACTAACTGGACGAGTATCGGTAGTTACCTACGAAACTCCCTTAGCCCCTCCAAGTCCATCAGGGAACTTGGGGCCAGTGTCTTCTAGCCATGCATGACAATCATGGAAGAGAGAAGGCCCCCCAACAAAGTCAGCCGTGAGGTTCCGACACGATGGCCAGGCCAGATCTGTAATCCGTGCTGTCAACGCTCTCAAGACCAACCGCAACATCGTCATCAAACCAGCGGACAAAGGAGGAGCCATAGTCATACAGAACAGAACAGACTATTGCAAAGAAGCATACCGACAACTGGACAACCAGGAACACTACAGACGGTTACCCGCAGATCCGACCAAAGAACACACCCACCAGCTCAACAAACTGATCAAGACCTTCGATCCAGACCTTCAAAGCATCCTACGCACTCTCATCCCACGTGATCCCCGCGTGGGAGACTTCTACTGCCTCCCAAAGATACACAAAGCCAACACACCCGGACGTCCCATCGTATCAGGCAACGGAACCCTGTGTGAGAACCTCTCTGGATACATCGAGGGCATCCTGAAACCCATCGTACAGGGAACCCCCAGCTTCTGTCGCGACACTACAGACTTCCTACAAAAACTCAGTACCCACGGACCAGTTGAACCAGGAACACTTCTCACCACGATGGACGTCTCGGCACTATACACCAGTATCCCCCACGATGACGGCATCGCTGCGACAGCATCAATACTCAACACCAACAACAGCCAATCTCCGGAAGCCATCTTACAACTCATCCGCTTCATCCTGGATCACAATGTCTTCACCTTCGATAACCAGTTCTTTACCCAAACACACGGAACAGCCATGGGGACCAAATTCGCACCCCAATACGCCAACATTTTCATGCACAAGTTCGAGCAGGACTTCTTCACTGCACAAGACCTCCAACCAACACTATACACCAGATACATCGACGACATTTTCTTTCTATGGACCCACGGCAAGGAATCACTAAAGAGACTACACGATAACATCAACAAGTTCCATCCCACCATCAAGCTCACCATGGACTACTCCTCAGAATCAGTTTCTTTCTTGGACACACGAATCTCCATCAAAGACGGGCACCTCAGCACCTCACTCTACCGCAAGCCCACGGACAACCTCACGATGCTCCACTTTTCCAGCTTCCACCCTAACCACGTCAAAGAGGCCATCCCCTATGGACAGGCCCTGCGAATACACAGGGTCTGCTCAGACGAGGAGGAACGCGATGGACACCTACAGATGCTGAAAGACGCCCTAGTAAGAACGGGATATGACGCTCGACTCATCGATCGACAGTTCCGACGGGCCACAGCAAAAAATCGCATAGACCTCCTCAGGAGACCAACACGGGACGCAACCAACAGAGTACCCTTTGTCGTCCAGTACTTCCCCGGAGCGGAGAAACTACGCCATGTTCTCCGCAGCCTTCAACATGTCATCAATGAGGACAAACACCTCGCTATGGCCATCCCCACACCTCCACTACTCGCCTTTAAACAGCCACCCAACCTCAAACAGACCATCGTTCGCAGCAAATTACCTAGCTTTCAAGAGAACAGCGTCCACGACACCACACAACCCTGCCACGGTAACCTCTGCAAGACATGCCAGATCATCGACACAGATACCACCATCACACGAGAGGACACCACCCACCAGGTGCATGGTTCATACTCCTGTGACTCGGCCAACGTTGTCTACCTCATACGTTGCAGGAAAGGATGCCCCAGAGCATGGTACATTGGCGAGACCATGCAGACGCTGCGACAACGGATGAACGGACACCGCGCAACAATCGCCAAACAGGAGGGTTCCCTCCCAGTCGGGGAACACTTCAGCAGTCATGGACATTCATCCACCGACCTTCGGGTAAGCGTACTCCAAGGCGGCCTTCGAGACACACGACAACGCAAAATCGTCGAGCAGAAATTGATAGCCAAGTTCCGCACCCATGAGGACGGCCTCAACCGGGATCTTGGGTTCATGTCACGCTACACGTTACCCCACCAGTGAACAAATGTTATCTGTTTTTAATATAATGGGTCATTTGCTGGCTTTCTCTGCCTTCCGGGTGTTTCTGCCTCTCTCTGTATTTTTTTGTTTTTTTTTGTTTTTTTTTCCTGTTTGTTTTTTTGTTGAATGTGTATTCGGGGGTTCTGCAGGTGACACCTCTCTGTCTGAACACGGTGATTGCCTTGGCAACGGGCAGTTGCAGGGGCAGTCTGTAAACACCATGTATTGTTCTGTGATGTATAAATGCGTAGGCTTCAAGGAGCTCCTGAACATTTACCTGACGAAGGAGGAAGCCTCCGAAAGCTTGTGAATTTAAAATAAAATTGCTGGACTATAACTTGGTGTTGTAAAATTGTTTACAATTGTCAACCCCAGTCCATCACCGGCATCTCCACGTCATAAATAGGGGTGAGCAGCAGTTAATGTTCGTAGACACAGGATCATCAGTGACCATTATTCATACCCCACAGCCTGAGCATTATGAGGCTGCAGGACAGCCACGTGTGCTTTTAAATGGATTTGACAGTTCAAGTCAATATGCATACCAGGTGGGCCGAACCCGATTGACACTCCTGGGGTTCCAGTGCATACTTGAAGCAGTGGTCGCTATGCAAACCATCGATGGGCGTGGGATACTGGGAACCAACGCGCTAAGCCAGTTCTGTGTTATTATCGACTATGCTAACGAATGTGGGTGACAGTGTTGACTCAGTAATTAATGACACAACGGGCTCAATTTTAGCACCCGCGATCGGGTGCGTTGGTGGCGGGGGGGCTACGAAAATCGGCGATTCCCAGAGCGGGTCGGGAGCCCAGCTCCAACCCGCTCACTTCCGGGTTTCCCACTGACGCGCTCACATGCGCGCGCAGCCCCCGCGTGTGGGACTCCCGCTGGCAATTAAAGCCTGCGGGATGCCACATAAGGTATTTATTTAGGTATTTCAGGTCGTTTAGAGACCTGATTAACATGATATTTTACATGGGGTGGGATTTTGCAAACAACTGGGAGTGTTTCCCGTACTGGGGCAAACACTCCCCGTTCAAATGGACGTGTTGCAGCCATCAGCCTGTGGCAGTTACAAAGCTCCATTTGACAAGTAGGGGGGGAGACCCTCACTCATTGCAGGAGGCCACTCTGTCACTTTGGACAAAGTTTGGCCTCCACCACCCTCCTCCTAACAATAAAATTCACCAACTTGCACACTTACCCCAGTGTCCAGACACATGTACCTACCTTGCGGACCCCCTCAGATATACATCTTCCGGATGGGGGCCGCCGTAGCTGCAGTCATGACCTCCTCGGAGGCCAAACAGCATCACCAGCCTCGCTGGCTACGCCATCCACCTCTGACACGTGGAGCACCACAACACAGTGCTGTGACACATCCACCTGCACAGCAGGAGGGAGGGCAACCGCAGAGAGAGATGCGTTACAGAGGGCACTACCCTCGTCACAGGGTCCACAGACCGAGGCTCAGCTTCCTGGACCTCTCTGAGCAGCAGTGCACACGGAGGCTCAGAGTCACTCGACATGTAGTCGTGGACATCTGCAGCCTCCTTCATGCCGAGCTGCTGCCGGCTGGCCCGAGCACCATCTTCTTACCTGTCACTGTCAAAGTCACCACTGCCCTCAACAACTTCTCCTCCGCATCCTTCCAGGGTCTCTCAGTCGTCTGCACAAAAGAGCCCTGCAAATACACCTACACCCACTCTGCAGTGACACAATGGGTGGCATCAGTTGTGGGTCTTCATTGTGATCCACAGGAAAGGGCATTATTGCACAAACCAGACAAGATTCGCAAAGACGTGGCAGTAGTGGTGCCAATATAATATGTAATGTGAGTTGATCAGAAATTAAATATAAGTAAAAACCATGACAAACCCTCAAACACCCTTGTGCATCCCCTTCATGCTCACGACACGTTTGCCTTACGCTTCCCACTGCACATATGTGATGCATGCCCTGTGGCTGCAGCACGGGTAGTGGCAGGTTGAGTAAGGCTGACTGAGACAGAGCCATGAGATTGTATGAGGATTGGGTTGAGTGGTAGTGGCAGGATGAGTACTGGCGAAGTGAGTAAGTGCAGGTAAGATGAGGATGAGCTTTGAGTGGGTGTGAGGAGTGATGTGACAGAGTAGTGTTGGCTTTGCAGAAGGAGATGTGGGGTGGGGGCGGTGATGTGGCAGACGGAGTGTAGGGGAATGAGTAAGTGTACTCACTTTGGCTGACCTACTGAGGTCATTGCAGCGCCTCCTGCACTGTATGCAGGTGCGTGATATGTTGGTGGTGCAGGTGACCTCCTCTGCCACCTCGAGCCAGGCCTTCTTGGTGGCAGAGGCAGGCCGCTTCCTCCCGCCCACCTTAACTGGGAGCAGCCTTCCCCCTGGGCTGCTCCATGCTGTAATTTTTCCTATTTCTTGCAGCATCAGTCAGTGAAGGACTGCCCCTTTAAATAGGGCTCCTCCAGCTGACAGACCTTACTGCGCATGCACAGTCCGCCCGCTGTGCAGCTTAGCAGCAGGGAACCCGGAAGAACAGGTAAGTGGATCCAATCAGCCTGCGATTGCGTGTGGAGCAGACTGATTTCACCGGGCGCGTTACCCACGCGCCCAATCGACCACGCGCCGCGAAGGTAATATCAGGCCCAATGAATTTTTGCACAGTATTAGTAATTTCGGATGTACGCTCGGTATACACGATTAAGAGACAGGAATTGTACGATCCACTGGTGCATGACAATCCTGAAGTACAGGCTGCGTCGCGAAAATGGATGTCGGTATTCGCGATTAGTAAAAATGATTGTGGGCAAATGGAGGGTGAGGAGAAGGTAAATGGACCTCCACATTCATTTGCAAAACAGTACCTGATCCCTCCTGAATGCCATCCGTATATAAAGGCTAGTATTGAGTCATTGTTATAGCAAGGTGTTAGAGTGGGCACGTTCACCACAAATTCCCCAAATGGCCCATTAAGAAACCAGATGATAGCTGGCAATTAACGATTGACTATCGCAAATTAAATTCGGTTACCCCTGCTTGCTCACCAGTGGTCAGGGAAACACCAACGCTGTTGTCCCAGTTACCAACAAGGGGCAAATAGTTTTTGACCTTAGATGTAGCCAACGGATTTTGGAGCATTCCAGTCTGGAAACAAGATCAGTGTAAGTTCACCTTTACTTTCCAAGATCAAAGCTATTCCTGGACTTGTTTGCCCCAGGGTTTTCACAACGCCCCAACCATTTTTCACAAGCGAATGGCCAAAGCCATCAAAGACTTGTCCAAACCTCGCTGCCTACTACAGTATGTAGATGATTTGCTACTAGTAATGGCAACAATAGAGGAGCATCTTGTGTTATTAGATGAACTGTTGCAAATACTCAGTGAAGCAGGTCTTAAACTCAACCCTAAAAAGGCCCAACTGCTAAAAGAGCAAGTTACATTTTTGGGAGTTTCAATCTCGGCGGCGGGACAAACTCCAGACCAGCATAAGGTGGACATTATTCAGGACAAACTCCAGACCAGCATAAGGTGGACATTATTCAGGACAAACTCCAGACCAGCATAAGGTGGACATTATTCAGGACAAACTCCAGACCAGCATAAGGTGGACATTATTCAGGACAAACTCCAGACCAGCATAAGGTGGACATTATTCAGGACAAATTCCAGACCAGCATAAGGTGGACATTATTCAGGACAAACTCCAGACCAGCATAAGGTGGACATTATTCAGGACAAACTCCAGACCAGCATAAGGTGGACATTATTCAGGACAAACTCCAGACCAGCATAAGGTGGACATTATTCAGGACAAACTCCAGACCAGCATAAGGTGAACATTATTCAGGACAAACTCCAGACCAGCATAAGGTGGACATTATTCAGGACAAACTCCAGACCAGCATAAGGTGGACATTATTCAGGACAAACTCCAGACCAGCATAAGGTGGACATTATTCAGGACAAACTCCAGACCAGCATAAGGTGGACATTATTCAGGACAAACTCCAGACCAGCATAAGGTGGACATTATTCAGGACAAACTCCAGACCAGCATAAGGTGGACATTTTTCAGGACAAACTCCAGACCAGCATAAGGTGGACATTATTCAGGACAAACTCCAGACCAGCATAAGGTGGACATTATTCAGGACAAACTCCAGACCAGCATAAGGTGGACATTATTCAGGACAAACTCCAGACCAGCATAAGGTGGACATTATTCAGGACAAACTCCAGACCAGCATAAGGTGGACATTATTCAGGACAAACTCCAGACCAGCATAAGGTGGACATTATTCAGGACAAACTCCAGACCAGCATAAGGTGGACATTATTCAGGACAAACTCCAGACCAGCATAAGGTGGACATTATTCAGGACAAACTCCAGACCAGCATAAGGTGGACATTATTCAGGACAAACTCCAGACCAGCATAAGGTGGACATTATTCAGGACAAACTCCAGACCAGCATAAGGTGGACATTATCCAGCGGTTGCTGCTGCCAGTTTCCAAAACAGCATTAAGGTCATTTCTGGGTCTGGTAGGATACCAGAGGTCTTTTATTCCACGATTTGTTGAATTGGCCAAACCTGTTTTTGAACTTTCAAAAGGGAATGTGGATGAGGTGAACTCGCAATGGACCAAGTCCCACACTAAGGCAGTTCAGCAACTGAAAGAGGCAGAAATGCAGGCCACCTGTTTAATCACCCCAAACCCCGACCAACCCTTCCACCTGACATAGCAAAGACTTGATATCACCCCGAAACGGACTGCCCTCCTTCCCCAGCTGTTGTTGTACTGGGGCGAGCCACGTGAGCGTCCCCTACCCTCGTTGGACCATGCTATTCACCCAGTCCAGAGGGAGCCTTTATTAAATGCATCGGATGTCTATATCGACAGATCATCGTTCCACCATAGGGACACCGCCTACACCAGCTTTGCTGTCGTCCTTGCCGATCGAATAATTCAGCACAAGTGCGTGCCCCATTCGGCACAACATGCTGAAGTCACTGCACTCTTGACTGCTGTGATTGTAACCTCTAACCAACCTGCTAATATCTGGTCTGACAGTGCTTATGCTATCAACACCATGTTGTCATTGCCTTTATATCATAAGAATGATTTTTGTACTTCGGATGGTAAGCCTCTTGTGCATGGGAATGTGTTTAGATGATTGTGAGATGCGTCATCAGGCAGACAACAGCCATGTTTTATCGGAAAGGTTAAGGCACATACAAAAGGAATGGACTCTCATTCAGTTTGGTAATTCCTGGGCTGACCATGCGGCCAAAGAGGTAGCCGTTAACGGGGTTCTCCTGGAATCCTTGTTCAATGATTGGGTGTCAGCTATCACTAGCCACAATCCGGTCAACACGGATCCATATGCCCTACAGATGTCCGATACGCCCAATCGGCAAGTCATCACCTGGCACCGGCAATCCAAACCTTTACCCCAGCCTACTGAATGGGCCCACCTGACGGTGCTCATTGAAAACAGCATGTGCGGATGTCCAGACAACCCAATGCTCATGTATCAGCCCAAAGCAGACTCTTTCCCCATTGTGTGTGTTCCCCCTGTTTTGAGTGAGGAATTTTTTGACATGTTCCATGCTCATCCGGTAGGCAGCCACTGCTCGGCAAAACAGTGTGGTTGCCAGGGTCGGGTAGGGAGACGTCTGGTCTGTCTGCAACACACCTACACACCAACCTTGCTTTTCTCCGGGCTTTTCTGGACCCATCTCCAGAAAGATTTCATCGGTCCATTGCACAAGACTCCGACAGATCACTGGCACTGCCTGGTGATTGTGGATAAGTTAAATGGGCATGCATTTACAGCAGCCCGACTGTTATTGAGTGAGGTGATCTGCAAGTGGGGAGTGCCGATACAGGTAGACAGTGATCAAGGATCACACTTCACAGGTCGAATTTTTATCGAACTATGGAAACTTATGAAGGTAGAACACAAACTACACATATCACTTCACCCACAGTCATCGGGAACCGTCGAAAGGGGTAATCAAAACTAAAGACAATGCTTAAAAAGTTTTGTGCAGATCACTCAATGGATAAATATGCTGCCTAAATGCCTGATGGAAATCAGAACAACTCCCAGTAACACTACAGGTATCTCACCATACCAGGCTATGACAGGAAGATTGATGCGCTCCCCAGGATACCTACTGGTGCCCATAGCAACCCCACGGCAACACGGTGCAGCAAGCCATCAGTGGTTGGACCAAATGGTTGACTGTGAATAAAACCAATGAATTTGTGGCTCAAAACAGTGGGAAAAGCAAGAATCAGATTAAGAAGTATTTTGACTAAAAGGTCCATCCTTTTGAGTATCAGGTTGGAGATTTGATAATGGTTCGGAACTACAAAAAAAAGAGCACCTGTTCGAACCAAAATGGAAGGGACCATTTCCCATAGTGGACCGCATTAGTCCATCTGTATACCTCATCCAGTGCACGGGAAAGGGAAATAAAAGGAACGCCAAGTGGTACCACATTAATCAGTTAAAATCAGGGAAGTAATAGTTCTTTCCTTCAAAAGGTCAGAAATGTAAGAGCATGGTTCATATCGAAACCTTGTCAGTTATCCCAACTTGCTTGGCGTCTAGATATTTAGCAAGAAGGCGGTACTGAGGGATGATGAGGTCCTGTCTCAGTGTGAGGAAAAACAGCCGTTTCTGGGTGTGTAAATGCACAGCTGAGGTAAAGGCCATCTAGAGTTGTTTGACACTGAGTCAGCACGGGAGATGGGACAGTTTATTACTAGAAGATAAGACCAGAAAGGCATATCTGATGTCCCAAATGCCAAATAGTACTTGTGTTAATTTTGTTTATACTGCACTCAATGTATATATGATCACAAAATGTAATCACAGTATGTAACCACAAACACTACGCTTGTGTCTTAGAGGTAGAATAACGTTACAAGGAACCAATATGAGCCCATCATGAAGTGCTTATGGTGGTGCCTCCTGATTGGAGCGTGGGAACCATCATATCTACTTGGGAACTCAGGAATTGAGACAACAGGACTGTAAACGAAGGGTGGTGGGAGATGGAGTAAGCCAAGGGAACCAGACCGACTCCTATTCCATTTCTAGCTTGCACGACAATGAAGGGAACATAGGAATATAGGAACAGGAGTAGGCCATTCAGCCCCTCATGCCTGCTCCGCCATTTGATAAGATCATGGCTGATCTGTGATCTAACTCCATATACCTGCCTTTGGCCCATATCCCTTAATAACTTTGGTTGCCAAAAAGCTATCTACCTCACATTTAAATTTAGCAATTGAGCTAGCATCAATTGCCGTTTGCGGAAGAGAGTTCCAAACTTCTACCACCCTTTGTGTGTAGAAGTGTTTCCTAATCTCACTCCTGAAAGGTCTGGCTCTAATTTTTAGACTGTGCCCCCTACTCCTAGAATCCCCAACCAGCGGAAATAGTTTCTCTCTAACCACCCTATCCGTTCCCCTTAATATCTTATAAACTTCAATCAGATCACCCCTTAAACTTCAAAACTCTAGAGAATACAACTCCAATTTGTGTAATCTCTCCTCGTAACTTAACCTTTGAAGTCTGGGTATCATTCTAGTAAACCTACGCTGCACTCTCTCCAAGGACAATATGTCCTTCCAAAGGTGCTGTGCCCAGAACTGCTCTCAGTACTCCAGGTGCGGTCTAACCAGGGTTTTGTATAGCTGCAGCATAACTTCTGCCCCCTTGTACTCTAGTCCTCTAGATATAAAGGCCAGCATTCCATTAGCCTTCTTGATTATTTTCTGCACCTGTTCATGACACTTCAATGATCTATGTACCTGAACCCTTAAGTCCCTTTGGACATCCGCTGTTTTTAACTTTTTACCATTTAGAAAGTACCCTATTCTTGATCCAAAGTGGATGACCTCACATTTGTCTACATTGAATTCTATTTGCCACAGTTTTGCCCATTCACCTAATCTATCAATATCCCTTTGTAATTTTATGTTTCATCTACACTGCTTACAATGCCGCCAATCTTTGTGTAATCGGCAAACTTAGATATGAGACTTTCTATGCCTTCATCTAAGTCGTTAATGAATATTGTGAATAATTGAGGCCCCAAGACTGATCCCTGCCATCCTGCCAATGTGAGTACCTACCCATTATCCCTACTCTCTGTTGCCTTTCGCTCAGCCAACTTCCTAACCAAGTCCGTACTTTTCCCTGGATTCCATGGGCTTCTATCTTAGCTAACAATCTCTTATTGGGACTTTATCAAATGCCTTCTGGAAGTCCATATAAATAACATTCATTAACATTCCCCTGTCCACTACTTTAGTCACCTCTTCAAAAAATTCAATCAGGTTTGTCAAACACGACCTACCTTTCACAAATCCATGCTGGCTCTCTCTGATTAGCTGAAAATTCTCGAGATGTTCAGTCACCCTATCCTTAATTATAGACTCCAGCATTTCCCCCACAACAGATGTTAGGCTAACTGGTCTATAATTCCCTGGTTTCCCTCTCTCTCCTTTCTTAAAAAACGGAGTGACATGTGCAATTTTCCAATCTAGAGGGACAGTTCCTGAATCTAGAGAACTTTGAAAGATTATAGTTAGGGCATCTGCAATGTGCTCACCTACTTCCTTTAAAACCCTGGGATGGAAACCATCTGGTCCTGGGGATTTGTCACTAATAGTGCTATTATTTTCTTCATTACTGTTGTTTTACTTATGTTAATTTTATTGAGTCCCTGTCCCCAATTCAATATTAGTTTTCTTGGGATTTCCGGCATGCTATCCTCTTTTTCTACTGTAAATACTGACGCAAAGTAATTATTCAACATGTCCGCCATTTCCCCATTGTCAATGACAATATCCCCACTTCCAGTTTTTAAGGGGCCAACACTGCTCCTGACCACCCTCTTTTTCCTAATATAACTATAAAAGTTCTTTGTATTGGTTTTGATATCCCTTGCAAGTTTCTTTTCATACTCTCTTTTTGTAGCTCTTACTATCTGTTTTGTGACCTTTTGTTGATCTTTGTATCTGTGCCATTTTTTGTCTTTTTGTATGCACTTTCCTTATGTCTTATACAATCCCTTACCTCTTTAGTTGTCCATAGCTGTTTTATTTTTTGGCAAGTGCCCCTCAGGGGTATAAACCGATTCTGTATCACGTTAAATGTTTCTTTAAACATTTCCCACTGATCATCAGTCGTTTTACCCATTAACAGATTTGCCCAGTTTACTGTGGACAGTCTCTGTCTCATCCCATTGAAGTCAGCCTTTCCTAAGTCTAGAATCTTAGCAGCTGACTCACTTTTTTCCCTTTCAAACACTATCTTGAACTCAATCATGTTATGATCGCTATTGGATAGATGTTCGCACACAGTTAAGCTGTTAACTAAATCTGGTTCATTACTCATTACTAAATCTAGTATGGCTTGCCCCCTGTTGCCTCTGGGACATACTGCTGTAGAAAACTATCCCGGACACACTGAAGAAATTCACTATCTTTCTGACAGTTGCTAGTCTGCTTTTCCCAATCTATGTGACGGTTAAAGTCCCCCATTAACACCGCTATGACTTTTTTACACGCTTGTCTAATCTCTGCATTTATACAATCTAGCACTTCAGAGCTGCTGCCAGGGGTCCTATACACAACTCCCACTATAGTCTTAGATCCTTTCTTATTTCTCAATTTATCCCATAAGATCTCTGTTGGAGGTTTGTCAGGGAATGTAACATCACTCAGATGGTCATTAAGATTCACATCGTTCACCTGACGAAGGAGGAAGCCTCCGAAAGCTTGTGAATTTAAAATAAAATTGCTGGACTATAACTTGGTGTTGTAAAATTGTTTACAACTGTTTAAGGAAGGCACCTGGGTATGCATACAGTGTGGGTATGGTGGGATAGGTATTAGCATAAGTCCCCACTGGGTGTCAGTTTTTGGAGAAAAGGTTGAGAATACACAAAGTGGCATAATGAGGATTCAACGGTCGCCAGGCAGGGAACGAGAAGGGAGCAGGTTAATTTTTGGGGACAAGGCGATGTATTGGCCCCATTTCTTGAAGTATAACAAGGGATATTACCCCTGCATACTAGTGGCAGGGAGGCCAGGATCGTATGATGCCACTTGCTCATTGGAGGATAGTACGGGTTCTACAGAAACTGCACTACCCCGAACATATGCTATAAGAACATAAGAAATAGGAGCAGGAGTAGGCCATCCGGCCCCTCGAGCCTGCTCCGCCATTCATCAAGACCATGGCTGATCTTCTCCCTCAACTCCATTTTCCTGCTCTATCGCCATATCCCTTAATACCTTTAATATCTCGAAATCTATCGATCTCTGTTTTGAATGCACTCAATGACTGAGCCTCCACAGCCCTCTGAGGTAGAGAATTCCAAAGATTTACCACTCTCTGAGTGAAGAAATTTCTCCCCATCTCAGTCCTAAATGGCCTACCCCTTATTCTGAGACTGTGACCCCTGGTTCTAGACTCCACAGCCGGGGGAAACATCCTCCCTGTATCTACCCTGTCGAGCCCTGTAAGAATTTTGTATGTTTCAATGAGATCACCTCTAATTCTTCTAAACTCTAGAGAATACAGGCCTAGTCTACTCAATCTCTCCTCATACGACAATCCTGCCAACTCAGGAATCAGTCTGGTGAACCTTTGTTGCACTCCCCCTATGGCAAGTAGATCCTTTCTTAGGTAAGGAGACCAAATTTGTACACAATACTCCAGGTGCGGTCTCACCAGGCCCTATATAATTGCAGTAATACATCTTTACTTCTGTACTCAAATCATCTTGTAATAAAGGCCAACATACCATTTGCCTTCCTAATTGCTTGCTGCACCTGCATGTTAGCTTTCAGTGACTGAATATGCCTATAGCACGGATTCAGGGAATGGGTATCATTGGTGTCCCCCTCGTACTCCTATGGGTAACCGTGTGTACTGGAGGTACCCCATATGTTGCAACCCCACTGGGGGAATACATGTTGTGAAGTTTGTTCTCCACACCCAACCCTCTCGTCTCAAACCCAAAGTCATCCAACTAGCGAGACAGACTCGTAGTCGTTCCGACTGACACAGTCGTTTATAATGATTTGCATTATGAGACCATCCCCATCCTTCTGAATCTAACTAATATTGAGTTACCCACATGGTGCAAGTCTGAACATCGAAAGCTGTATAAACGCATGCTACACCAACTCATTGGGACATTCTGGGAGTTGAATAGTAAAGCCATGGGTAATGAGGACCCTGAGGTCTCCCAACACCTAAACGACTACACTGTCAGCATGGCCTCCCCTCCCCATAACACAAAAGTAGGACCAACCAGTGGTAACAGCACTGGACACCAGAGGAAGAGGCGTGGCCTGATACTTGATGGAGCCTTAGCAGGGATAGAAGGCCTGGCTGGGGTCAATACCATAAATATAGAAAGTATAGCAGAAAGCCTAGAGTCCCTGTGAAATAAGTTATGGCAGATTATGCGAGAAGAGGAAGACATACGATCTGGCACCCTGACAAAAGGGGCCAACTCTCAAATTCATATACTGGATTTGGTTGAGCATTCTGAACAGGCTGCACTATCAACGCCCTTATAAAAGAGACCCAGAACGCCTCTGCAGACACATCAAGGGAATCACCTGCACAACCTATGGTGCATGGATGATCGAGCAGGCAAGAGAAAGCCTTCGATAAGTGGGGCAGGGTGGCTACCCCACTGGATCAATAATAAGGGTTGTAAGAAGTGAAACCTTAGGCATGACACCCAACCACTCCAGATGTGCCAGATACAGATGCTTACCAAGGTACTCCTGGGCCCCCATGCGTGACATGTTCAATCTGACTACACGCAAAGGGAACAATCCTACATGGGATTGATTCTCAGGATCCCTATCATTAAACAGAGAAACACCGTCAGCCCTGTGTTTTGCATCGAAAACATAGGAGTAATACAAGGCCAGGTGCAGGTAAGACACTAGCATGCACCCACCTATATCATGGACCTGGGTGGCCCCCGATTTGTCAGGATGTACCTGCACACAGGGCACTTGGTTGTGACCCTATGATGTAACTGATCATAATGTACCTGCTTGTGGGTTTAGTTGGGATCTAGGTAGGGTTAATTGCACCATGTCAGCACAGGCTAGCTGGCAGTACCCATTTGGTCACAGCCATCAGGGAAAGGGAACATACTGTGTTATCACTACCGCCACCACCATGCTATATGGAGATGACATGTCCTGTCTCATCACACACTCCAGATTTTGCTTTAAACCATACCTGCCCACTACCATTGGTCAGCATGTCCTGCTCAACATTCAGGACCACACACAAATAAACATGATTATAAATGACACCCTTAAGGCCAAATTACATAATTCTGTGGCCCGTTTTGGGTACGACATTCCCCCAGTGTCTGAGGACTTTAGTGAGTTAGTGTCATGCTTGAACACCTAAAACGTTTCTACCTACTTGAACAAGATAACTCAAGGCTAGATCACGAAATTGATAGCATAGGAGACCACTCCTACTGATGGGATATGGGTCTCCATATATCAGCTCACTCTTGAGTTCATATTGCTTCACATATTCTAGTAATACTTCAGCTCGTGATAGTTGTTTATTTGATGTGTTTAACTTGTATAGTCAAACATATGTTGAAGAAGATTAAATGCCACAGTCACTTGGAAGCGGCTCAGTTCATGAGGGAAACAATTGAGGGGTCGGAGAGGACTCCCCTTCCTCAAGGCGGGGAATGTAAGATTATACCGTCACCTGTTGAATCTGTATCGAACATGTAGTTTGAGTAATTCACCTTTTATATTAATCAAACATATATCTGATGATTGTTAACCAATGTATTGCGGTAACTCATTGTATCACATGTATTGGGGACATGTAACTTTTGCTATCTTTATATGAACACCTTTCTCTCTTTAGTAAGTAAGCAAGTATATAGAAATTAACCACACAACTTAGAATCTGTCAAGCTTTGCAAAAACCCTTAAAAATCCTTTAATAAATCTAATAAAAGTATGAAATTGCTAGCACAGCAAATAAGCTGTAACCATAGCTACGCAGACATGCCCACTAGATAAGAACTTAATGTCCATATGAGACAATGGAGACTTAGAGTTCCAAGCCTGGGACCCGGACAGGAGTATAAGATAATAGACCTAGAAGTTGCTAAAGGTGGCCTTGAGAGAAACTCCATAGGATAAGATGAGGAGCCAGTCCCATGGGAATGGTGGTAATTGGTGATTGGTCCATCCAAGGGGTATGGTATTGGAGGGGGGGGGTCTACTCCATCACCCCCTGTCCATCAAAGAAAGAGATAAGGAATAGGCCGACTCTTCTTCCTTTGTCCTGAAAGATGCTTGACACCTAATTGGCCACCATGCCTTTTGGCAAGTTCTCCATAGGGTCAAACACCTGTGCCAATAATAGCCCCTGTCACCACCCTCAAAAGTAGCACAAAAGAGAGACCTCTTGCCACAGTCAGGTTGTAGAGGACACGGATGGGAGTAGGGTTGACCCTGGAGTGAAACCAGGCATCCCTGAGGAGAGGATCCGGATCTGACAAGGTCAGAGGCTTACTACGGGAGCCTTGTACCGAGCAAGGGGTCAGGAAGAAAAGAGGAAACCCCAGGCGGGATAGCGGTAGTGGTATCGACAGAAGAAACCCCAGGTGGGGTGACTGTCAAGAATCCTGTGCAAAGTGGGTACACCGACTACCCCGGACGGGTGATACATTTCTAGTTTTGTACGACTAACTACTGCTTAAGCGCGCATAGTGCTGAACCTTGTGTGAAACTTAATAAAACTTCACTGTACCATATTGGTGTCACGTCGCTCATTGGCAGAGGGTTCGAAATACCCTACAACAGATACACTAATCACTAAAAGTAGCAACACAGGTTAATAAGGCCGTAAAAAAAAAGCAAACCAAACAATGGGTTCATTTCTAGAGGGATAGAATTGAAAAGCAGAGAAGTTAAGTTAAACTTGTATAGAACCTTGGTTAGACCTGTGAACAGTTCTCGTCTCCATATTATAAAAAGGATATACAGGTGCTGGAGAAGGTGCAAAAAAGTTTTACTAGGATGATACCAGAACTGAGAGGTTATACCTATCAGGAAAGATTGAGCAGGATTCTCTGGAAAAGAAAAGACTGAGGGGTGACCATATGGAGCTCTTTAAGATTATGAAAGGGTTTGATAGGGCAGAAATGGAGAAGATGTTTCCACTTGCAGGGGAGACCAGAACTAAAGGCCATAAATGTAAGATAGTCACAATAAATCCATAGGGAATTCAGAAGAAATGTCTCTACCCAGAGAGTGGTTAGAATGTAGAACTCACTACCACGAGGAGTAGATGAGGTGGCAAGCATAGATGCATTTAAGGGGAGGCTAAAACATATGAGGGAGAAAGGAGTAGAAGGATATGCTGATAGGATTAGATGAAGTAGGGAGGGAGGAGCCTCGTGTGGAGCATAAACACTGGCATGGATCTGCTGGGCTGAATGGCCTGTTTCTGTGCTATATATTCTATGTAATTCTATGTATGCAAAATTGGCGGTAGCATTTACCTATAAAACAACAATGACTACACCTCAAAAATAATTGTTTGCCCGTGAAGTGCTTTGTGATGTTATGAAGACATAAAATGCACAATATAAATGCAAAATCATTTTTACTTTCTCATTGTAGGTGGCAAACATGCAATGGTGGTCATCAATGACAGGAGTACGAGATGTCACTTTCTGACGGCCCATTTCCTGGGCGTTATAAAACTGCTATTTGGAGATGTTTTAGTCCAAGTGTTAATATGTTCAATTTGTGCAGTAGACTTGTTGAAACTGACTGATTTGGCACTTGAGAGTAAAGCATCCCATTTTGCAATTTTAATGCAATCCTGTGCACTGCTTTCATCTTGCTCAAGTGGAACAGGCATTACTGAGAAGCTACAGTGAGAAAGCTGGAGTCTTCATTTAAAGTAGGCTGTTGCAAATTTTCTTTCCACGTTCTAGGTTTTTGTGCAATCTGGAGGCTGCATTCAGTGATCTACTAGCACTGGATTTGAAGAGAAGGACCAGTAAGATCAAGGAAAGGGCTGCCCATGAATTCAGGTAGTATGCAGTCCATGTCGTCAAGTCCCACCACTCTGCTGCACAGCAAGTCTACCAACCAGGCATGGTCACCTGGTAATGATAATCCACACTACACTGCCATTGTTTGTCAAAGTCAGTGAAGCCACCAATTTTAATGCGTGGCTGTGTTCCAGACTAGTATTGGGGGACATCTGCAGTGTCAACCACAAATTTATTGAGGAACTAACAGATAAATTATTCAACAGGGCCAATTACTTAATCACATCCATGTCCTATATTGCAAAAGCAATTTTTAAAATCTCAATGTGGACATGGTATGCAATCCACCATCAAAGAATCATGCAAGTCAATGTCTGTCTCCCTGGAAGCTTCCAAAATGCCTTCACTTTAAGTGCCACCCTTACTCGAAATTACTAAATATCTAGATGAAGAAAAAATATCAGAAGCAGCCAAAATAGATTTCAGAAATGAAGATCATGTTTGACAAACGTGATAGATTCCTTTGAAGAGGGGACAGATATGGTGGATGGGGGAAATACAGTGGATGTGGTGTATATTTCAGAAAGCCTTTGACAAGGTATCACACAGGAGACTATTGGAAAGGATTAAGAGATATGGAATTAGGGGAAGGGTAGCAAATTTGATTAAAAACTGGCCAGAAAGGAGGAAAGAGTAGGAGTTAAGGGCAGTTTCTCAGAGTGGTTGGAGGTGGATAAGGATGTGCCACAGGGTTTTGTTCTTGGACCATTTCTGTTCACTGTGTACATCAATGATTTGGATATAGGGCTAGAGGAAGTGGTGTCCAAATTTGCAGGTAATACTTTAATAGGAGGCATAGTAAATAATTATTAAGACCAAAGGAAGCTGCAAGGCGATATTCATAACATAATGGAAAGGGCATAAAAATGGCAGATGGAATTCAATGTCAGTAAATGTGAGGTGGTACATTTTGCTAAAATAGATTAAAGTAATAATTATGCTTTTGGTATCACCCAAAGAGGGATTTGGGGGTTCAGAGTCACAAGACATTAAAAGCAATTAGAAAAGCTAATGGAATACTGGGTTTTATGACAAGAGTTATAGAATATAAAAGCCACAATGTAATGGTGAACCTATATATAAACCTTAGTAAGACAATAGTTGGAGCACTGTGTGTAGGGCTCTACGCTATTGGAAGGATGTTGAAGCAAGAGATTTTTTGGGATGTTGCCTGGTATGAGGAAATACCAATACGAAGAAAGACTTGAAAAATTGGGATTGTTTTCTTTAGAACAGAAGTGTTTTGATGGAGGGGTGGGACAGAGTAGATAGAAACAGACTGTGTCCAGCGTTTGAGGGGTCTAGAATGAGGGGAAACAGATATAAGATTAAATGTAAGAGATTTAGGACAGGCAGTATAAGGGAGAGGTTAGACAGACTGGGACTTTTTTCCCTGGAGAGTAGGAGGTTAAGGGGTGATCTTATAGAAGTCTATAAAATAATGAGGGGCATAGATAAGGTCGATAGTCAAAATCTTTCCCCAAAGGTAGGGGAGTCTATAACGAGGGGGCATAGATTTAAGGTGAGAGGGGAGAGATACAAAAGGGTCCAGAGGGGCAATTTTTTCACTCAAAGGGTGGTGAGTGTCTGGAACGAGCTGCCAGAGGCAGTAGTAGAGGCGGGTACAATTTTGTCTTTTAAAAAGCATTTGGACAGTTACATGGGTAAGATGGGTATAGAGGGATATGGGCCAAGTGCAGGCAATTGGGACTAGATTAGTGGTATAAACTGGGCGACATGGATATGTTGGGCCGAAGGGCCTGTTTCCATGTTGTAACTTCTATGATTCTATGATTCTATAAGTGTTTACACAGAGGTTGTGAGGCTATGGAATGCACTACTGGAATTAGTGATTGAAGCAGAGACCATGTCAACATTTAAGAATAGTTTAGATAAGCGGTTGAGGGAAAGGGGAAATAAAGGCTATCCTATGCAGCCACAGCTGATGAACCAATCATAGACACCAGAGGAGTCCGGATATAATAAAACTCTTGCTACAATCAGACTTTAGCAGGGATTACTACCGGAGCCACGTAATAATTGGCATAGAGATAGACAGATCAGGAAGCTGAATGTGTGGCTAAAAGACTGGTGTGGGAAGGAGGGGTTCTATTTCATGGGACACTGGCACCAGTTTTGGGACAGGAAGGAGCTGTACCGGGGTGGGCTCCACCTGAACTGGGATAGGACTAGTATTCAAGCAGAAAGGATAAATAAAGCTGAGATAGGACTTTAAACTAGTAAGGCAGGGGAGGGATAAGGTCCTAGCATGCAGGTCAATGGCATTTTAATCTGCTTATCATGCTTGGTCAATGAGGAATCAGCAGCAGTACCAGCAATGCAGCAAATTAATCACCTTTTACTAAATCAAGTTGCCTTCTAAAGAGTGCCTGAACTGTACCATTTCTTGAAGGGGCAAGCTACCTTGGTCCTACGCATTCATGCTCAATTTTTCAATACCATCTGTTGCTAACTTATACAAATAAAAAGCAAAAATATCATGTAAATGCTGGCATCTGAAACAAAAACAGAAAATGCTGGAGTTACACAGCAGGTCAGCCAGTATCTGTAGACAAAAGACAAGTCGATGATTTGGGCAAGGTGCTTCCCTGCTGGAAATGTTGACCTATCTTTTTGCTCACAGATGTCATCTGACTTCCTGTATATATCAGTTGCCAGCTTTCTCTCCCACAAATATTGTTGCCAATTTTCAGACCCGTCTGGAAAGCACCAGAAACTGGGACACAGCAATGGGTGTGGACCAGGGAAGCGAGCAGCCTCAAAATAATTACGGGAAGTTGTTGATATCGGAGTGATCTGAAGGAATCCCTCGCCCTCCAAATGGCCTGAACGCATTGTGAAATACCAACTGCCTTGGGTATTGAAGTAATGAGCCTGCATGATTTAAGAGGCTCCGCCTTGTGGGAAGTGGAGACGTGGGACAGTGCCCTTCCTCATCCTGTTCCACCCCGTGTCGGGGTTTTTCAGCTAATAACCGCTGAGCATTTGAACACCCGCATCAGAGGCGATGTAACAAGTTCGGAAAGAGTGTAGCCTTCGCGGCCATGAAACTGCCTTCGGCATCTACATTAAATAGGGAAGTTGGTGCCAAGTTTAAGTGCACAACGCAGTCGCCGTGGAGCCACCGTGTTTCTGCTGTCAGGTTAGCAACTGGGAAAAGTACATATTGTTGACATGTCGGATCCCACATTCTCCAGCCTCTTACTGAAGGTACTTGTGCAGTTACAGATCTTGTGTTACGAAAACTTGTGACTGGTCTTGGAAATCCCTCTGTACTCATTGGTAGTCTCATCTTGTCACATGCGCTCATCAAAATTTCCTGCCTGCTATATGGGTAAGTGAACCTTTTAAAAAATGTTCTTCAATGGCATTCGTGGACTCAAAAATACACCTGGAAATATCCATTTGGTAGAACCTGTAATTTCTAACTCTTGCTGTAGCCATTAGTGAGTAGAGGCTTTTATTTATTTCTTGCTGGGTTCGAATTATACAATGCTAATGGGGTTAGATGAAGAAGGGTGGGAGGAGGCATGGACCTGTTGGGCCGAATGGCCTGTTTCTCTGCTGTACATTCTATGTAAAATTAAATAGAAGTGATTCTGTGCTGCGGAATTCATCCGTGTGAACTGTAGGGCGGATTCCACAGCCCCAGAACAATTGTTTGTTTTAAGCTTGTGCGTTTGCAGTTGTTTGAAAGTACCAATTTCTGACTTTATGACAGCCGAACCTTCCTGAAGGGCTGAAGACAGGGCTACAGAGGAGGGTATACTGAGTATAAACACATTTTATTTTTTGGTGGCAAATGTATGCCCACTTTTTGACAGCATGTAATGAAAGCTATATTGAGTATACACACTTTATTTTTGAAGACTTCAACATACATACATGTGGTGCTTAATCCTCCATATATATTTTCATGACAATTTTTCTCTTTCATAAATTTAATTATCATTAATGTGGGCTAATAAATTCCATCTGACTATTAAATGAATAATCCTGAATGGTTTATGGTCTATGAATTGTTATACACAGCTGAAAAGGTGTCAGCCGTGGTTCAGTGGTAGTACTGTCACCAGGTTGTGTCAGAAGGTTTTGGGTTCAAGCCCCACTCCAGAGACTTGAGCACATAATCCAGCTAGCACTTCAGTGCAGTACTGAGGGAGTGCTGCACTGTCAGAGGTGCCGTCTTTCGGATGAGAAATTAAACCGAGGCCCTGTCTGACCTCGCTGGTGGAATTAAAAGATCCCATGGCACTATTCGAAGAAAAGTTCTTTCGGTGTCCTGGCCAATATTTATCCCTCAACCAACACCTAAAAAAACAGATGATCTGGTCATTTATCTCATTACAGTTTGTGGGACCATGCTGTGTGCAAATTGGCTGTCACATTTCCTACTTTACAGCATTGACTACACTTCAAAAGTAATTAATTGGCTGTAAAGTGCTTTGGGATGTCCTGAGGTCATGAAAGGTGCTATATAAATACAACTTTTTTTGGTAAATTGACTTATCCCCTTCCATCGCTCAAAACTGGCACTTGATAGTTTTTGTACACCTCTTCTAGGATTCTATCAATGCTCCTTGGATTTAAAGGCTCTTGGTTAATCTTTGTTTCAGATAAAGCTTTATTACATTGCTTGATCTCGTTGATCCACTTTTAATTTTGATCGAATGCCAATTTTGAAGTTGCATATTATTGAAGGTGCAGAATAATTATAATATGAAGGTTAATGAGAAATGTTGATAGGACAGCACTCTTCATGTCAAATGAGATAAGTCTCAAGTTGTGAGATGGAATGGAACCACCTCTTTCTTTAAGGATTCCAAAGAAGAACATCAGATCCTGGCTTCAAAAGCACAAGACAGCAATTTACACAAGGTAAAGGTACTATGGGTGGGCATTTCTATTGACAGTAGTTAGGATCTGTGGTAGGTACTGATGTGAAGAGCTATTTTTTATGGTATGCTATTATATTATCAATGATTTATTAGTAATATTAGTGGCTGAACACTCAATGCCTTCATATAACCATCTTTTGTCTGCTATTTTAATACAGGTGTTAACCCACTCGTGTTAAAATACAGGACGGAGGAAAATCATACTAATGTCACCAACAGTAATTTCAAAAAATCTAGTGGTAAAGTAAGAGTCAATAAACAGATATATTTTGTAAAGTGTGTGTTTGTATACCTATATCGTCCTTCATCATCGCTGGGTCAAAATCCTGGAACTCCTTACCTAACAGCACTGTGGGAGTATCTTCACCACACCTGCAGCGGTTCAAGAAGGCGGCTCACCACCACCTTCTCAAGGGCAATTAGGGATGGGCAATAAATGCTGGCTTTGCCAGCGATATAATATGGTGTCCTTCAAAATGCTAGAAAATGTACCAAGTATAAAAAAAGTCAAGATTGTTTGGGTGACATGTCTGTGGACTCCCTCTAGAAAGTAAATCCCATGGATGTGCAGTATACTCACTTCTATAGTTGTTATTACTCCACTGACTATAGAAGCTCCATACAGAACAGTGATTTGGAAGTTGCATCGCTGGCTGAGTCCCTTGCAGACAGAAAAGTGGCTGCCTCTGGAGGTACTCTTTGTATTTACTGGCAGTGCCATGTCAACAGGTGCTGATTAAAACCACTGTTACCAATTTTGGGGCTGGCATTGGTAGCAGCCTTGTAAGTAAACTGTAGCATGTATTTTTTCATGTGTTCTCCTTTACGGACCACTTGCCCCCCCAGGTCCTTTCCCGGCTGGGATTGTGGGTGCACATTATTGTTCCTAAGTAGCTCTGCAGTTGTCATTGATGCAACTCCATGATCAGATTCTTAATAGAAAGAAAAGAAATGCAAAGGAGTGGGATAAGGTATTAAATGATACATTCTAAAATAAAGTTTGCTAACTTAGTTTCTGCCTTTATCTGATCTAACTATCTCTGTACTGTTCAAATCCCTGAAACTCTATTTAACTACAGTATCCTTGGAGCTCCTTTGCTGTGAAAACAGCTGCAATTGCTACCCAATATCTATAGTGCAAACAATATCAGCATAGCAGAGTCAACATGGTTTTATGAAAGGGAAATCTTGTTTGACAAATTTATTAGTGTTTTTGAGGATGTAACTCGCAGAGTAGATAAAGGGGAACCAATGGATGTAGTATATTTAGATTTTCAAAAGGCATTCCACAAGGTGCCATATAAAAGGTTGTTACACAAGGTAAGGGCTCATGGGGTTGGGGGTAATATATCAGCATGGATAAAGGATTGGTTAAAGGATAGAAAACAGAGTAGGGATAAACGGGTCATTGTCAGGTTGGCAGGCTGTAACTAGTGGGGTACCACAAGGAATGGTACTTGGGCCTCAGCTATTTACAATCCATATTAATGACATGGATGAAAGGACCGAGTGTAATGTATTCCTGTTTGCTGACGATACAAAGCTAGGTGGGAAAGTAATCTGTGAGGAGGACTCACACAGTCTGCAAAGGGATATAGACAGATTAAGTGAGTGGGCAAGAAGTTAGCAGATGGAGTATAATGTGGGGAAATGTGAGGTTATTCACTTTGGTAGGAAGAATAGAAAAACAGAATAGTTTTTAAATGGTGAGAAACTATTAAATATTGGTGTTCAGAGAAACTTGGGTGTCTCGTACAAGAAACACAAAAAGTTAGAATGCAGGTGCAGCAGGCAGTTAGGAAAACAAATGGCAAGTTGGCCTTTATTGCAAGGGGGTTGGAGTACAAGAGTAAGGAAGTCTTACTACAGTTGTACAGGGCTTTAGTGAGACCTCACCTGGAGTACTGCGTACAGTTTTGGCCTCCTTATCTAAGGAAGGATATACTTGCCTTGGAGGCGGTGCAATGAGGTTCACTAGATTAATTCCTGGGATGAGAGGGTTGTCCTATGAAGAGAGGTTGAGTAGAATGGGTCCATACTCTCTGGAGTTTAGACTAATGAGAGGTGATCTCATTGAAACATCTAAGATTCTGAGGGGGCTTGACAGGGTAGATGATGAGAGATTGTTTCCCCTGACTAGAGAGTCTAGAACTAGGGGGCATAGTCATAGGATAAGGGGTCGGCCATTGAAGACTGAGATGAGGAGGAACTTCTTCATGCAGAGGGTTATGAATCTTTGGAATTCTCTACCCTAGAGGGCTAGGGATGCTAAGTCATTGAATATATTCGAGGCTGAGATGGATAGATTTTTGGACTCTAGGAGAAATCAAGGGACATGGGGTTCAGGCAGGGAGTGGAGTTGAGGTTGAAGATCAGCCATGATCTGATTGAATTGTGGAGCAGGCTCGAGGGGTCGTATGGCCTACTCCTGTTCCTATTTCTTATAACAGACATAATTGATAGGTTGGGAGGCTTATCGCATGGGCTATATACGATAGGGTACTGAAGGAGAACAGGGAGGAAATTAATGGGGTACTGGCTCTCATCATGGAGGAATTGCTGGGCATTGTGATATTCAGGAAGCAGGACAACTCAGGTTTTAAGAAATGTATTAGGTAAAATAACTGCAGGGGTGTGTGCGTGCGCCTGCACACGGGTGTATGTGTGAGTTAGTGAGAAGGCCAGCAGGAGTATTTCCAAAAGTGAATGACAGCCAGGTCCAGCAGTGAATAAATCAAATAGGAAGGTGTTTACAAAGAGTAACTCCAAGAGGTGGTGAGAGAGAGCCTGGTCAAGGATGGCAAAGCTTTAAATCTTCAGGTATGATATATAAAACCCTTCATAACACTGATTCACAAGGAGATCTCTATATTGTGAGCACTGGACAAAATTCATCAGGAAGAAGGGTGAATTCCTGGGTTGAATAATACAGCTTATGGAGTATTAGTAAATTATAAATAAATATTCAGATTTATTTTCTGATCAATGTGTTTATGATCATTTGTTTAGTTTATGACTTGTTTTATATTGCATACTCTTGGAAGCTGGCCAGCAGTGAAGTTTATAGTCACACCTTGAGTATGTGGTAGTAAAGCCCTTTTGACTAAAGCAGGGAAGTTGCTGTTGTACATTCCACTGTCAAATTTGGCAAGGTGCTTGTGCTTAACAATGATGACCTTGTTAATGCATTGACGAGCCAGTTGTGAGTGGGTGATTCAAACAAGATGTTGCATTTTGAGATCACAGATGCGGGGGAAATCATGGCCACTGTGTCCTATGTCACAGTCTCCTATCGTCGCATAGCCTACTTTGTACGACAAACGATAGTCCTTAACCAATTCTTACTTCCAAACAAACACTTTTCTTTAATTCACACAACACAGTCACACTAGAGTACCTTTGGCAACACCTAGTACCCTTTCCAACTCCCAGCTTCTTTCAGCTGCCCTCAACCGCCTTCCAGCTTATCAGCTTCATTCACGTTTCAGGGCCCCAGGCCCCAGTTCAGGGGCTCTTGTTTCTCGGATGCCTCGCCCTTTTATTCTCATCTGGCTAGGGATGTTTGCCACCCAGACCAGCCTCGATTAACTTTTAAAAGGCGAGGTTTCTTAAAAAGGGCTATACCCTTAATCAGGGATTAGAGCCCTCATCAGCCTGTGGCTAACATACCGGTCCTCAATCACCCTGCTACATATCATCCATCGCCAGCATAGAGTCATCGGGTCTAGTGGTCTGTGACACGAGGCAGTAAGCTCTGGAGAGAGCATCAGCATTCCCCAGAGCCAGCCTGACTCCATGCTCTGACCATTTGGTCTCTTTTCCAATGCACTCAAAACTGCTGGCACCTGGATTCAATCATACAGCATAATCCTCTCAGCAGCCTTAGCTGCTGAACCACCAAAGCTAGGCTTGAGGGAAAGAGTATCCTCTTGAACTGCTTCCTGGTCTGGAGCAGGTTTCTTTATGAATTTCTTCGACAGGTGTCTGTTGTGGTGGTACTCTCCACTACCCGCAGCAGTACGCGATCCCATAAGATCACGAATAAACCCTGGTCGTGGCCAAGGATCTCATTCCTTGGTTTCTCAAAGCTTCTCATGAACTGCTTCACCTTCAGCCGTTGCTCTGTGGGATGACAAGCGAGTGCTTGGCTCTGTCCATCTTCAAGCAACAGTCACTCTCCACTCGATTCCTACAGTTTGCACCTGTCCCTCAATTTGGTCCATCTGGTACACCTGTAGGTTTTACCCTTGTGTTTGGTTCCTCTTGCTTGAGGAATCTTTCTCCACCTTTGATTCTCATCCTTCTTTATAACCTCAGTTATGGAGGTTCCAATTGTTTCTTTGCATAGTCCTTCAAGGCTTGACTCTTGCTCTATAATTTCAAGATCACCTTTGCTTTCATGCAGACTTACTTTCTAATGATTGGCCATTTTCTGCTTTGCTCACTTTGGATCTGTCAGGTAATATTGGGGCCTCTTCTTCAGAAATGCAGACAGGCAGTGATGCCCTTTCTCCCTCGGTTTCTACTGATGTAACAGCTTCAGGCTCAGCCAATTTCTGAACACCCTCAATGGTTGCCTCACACACCTTTTGGTTGACTGCGTCGACACCTCTTCCTCTATCGCTTCAGCGCATGGTTCCCTGGAGTTTGCACTCTGGGAATAGGTGTTGAAGTAGTTGACCAAAGACTAAATTTCTGTTCACCAATTTCTTTGATTTTACATTCAGCCAACCCACCTTTAAGCTGTTCTGCTCTGGAGCTCTTGATCATCAAGAGTAGAGCAGTTTAAGGACCATACCACGAGTGTCCGACAAGCAGTCAGCTGTTGCCTCTATTGCAGCCCCTATAATGGTAGCTGTAGTTTCTTACACTAGTCCTTGTACAACACCTGCATCAGGCTCAGCAGGTTGTAGAACCTGCTCCACAGCACTTAACTTTGGAATTTCTGTCTCCACAGATGTTAGTCTCTGCAATAACTTGCTCTTATGGCCACCATAGTCACAAGGAACCCTGGTTCGTGGGACTCTGAATTCTCAGCTTCAGAAAGATCCACCATCAGGGTCACTGTCCCATTTTGTACAGCTTGAAATTTGTCAGTAGAAGCTGAGTGTAATTTTACTTCATGGTCACTTTCCAAAGTTAGACCCTTTGATTCAGGAGCTACTTCACTGTACAACCTTAGTCACACCCACTGCTGGAGTGATTTCAGTGGTCTCTCTGCATCAAGCAACTTGCTCCTTCAACTAGTCAATGGTCCTGTTCATCTGAGCCTCTTTGTAGAGCAGCCTTAAACTTCTTAAAAAAGATAACCTCCTTACAAAGCCTCTTCACATCACTTCCTCTTGTTTTCCAGCCCTCCGATAGTCCCCTGCTGGGAAGCAAGTTGCTCCTGGAGGGTCTCGTTATTCAGAGGACTCTCCAAGACCGGCCAACTTGCTCCTGCACTCAAAGTTGCCTTCAATCTCCTTGACCATAGTCAGTGCGTCGGAGAGATCACTCTGCAGTTTTGCAAATCTTTCCACCTGTTCATTGATGGATTGCTTCCTTTGACCTTCAGTCACCTCTTGCTTCATTTGAAGAGCTACAACCTCAACAGGTGTCTGCTTGTGGGTTTCACAAGTGGACTGGAGGCTCAGGATTTGAGAGGTCAGCTCTGCAACCTCACTGTCCAACCCTTGCACCTGCTGAACCAGCTCGTTTCTTTCTAGGTCTTCGGGGCCCATCTGATTACTTTCCAAAGTCTGAATCTGTTTAGTGAGTATCTTAGTTCAGCTTCCTTCTCAACCTTCACTGTCTGGTACTGCACGGCAACAGACGCCTTCTCATTGCACGTCCTTTCCGACTCTTCCTTGAGCGCGGCCACTTGTTGCAACTTACTCTCTTTCGGCTTCCATCGCTCTTGAAACTGAGCATCATGTCCTTTTTGGCCCTAGGGTTTTCTTGAGGTTCTCACTTCCAGTGGAGATCAAGGCCAGCTTGCTGGGCCGCCCGCTCTTTACTTTGCAGGTCTTCCGCCAGCTGGTGCTTCAGTTTCTTCTTCTCATCCTCCAGCTCCACCACTTTTTGCATCAAGGAGTTGTGGAGCTTCATGATTTCCACGTTCAACTTGTCGAGCTGTGTGGTCAGCCTTTCCTCCTGAACTCGTGCCATTTGCTTGAGCAGCTCCTTCTGATCAACCTTCTCATGGACTGAATGCTGGAGATTGGCAACGGTCACTGTTAGCTGGCTTTTCTCCTCGTGAAGTGCCTTCGTGGCCTGCATGTTAACCTCCAGGCAGAACTTGGCATCTTTGGTGCCCTGCACTCCTTCCTCCACCTGCTGCTCCAGCACCTGCTTCACTTTCTCCAGCTCATGCACATTCTTGCCCAAATCATCCTTAGTGCTCAACAGGTCCTCCACCTTGGCCTGGTGCTGTTTGTTGAGGCACTCGAGCTCCTCGTGTAGCTCATGGATCTGCCTAATCTGCGACCGCCTCTTCTCACCATTCGCCAACTGAGCCTGCAGGGAGACCACCTGCTGCCCCAACTTCAGCTTCTCCTGGAGTAGCTCCCAGGTGTCCTTTAGGTGGGATACCAGACTTGATACCTCCTTGGCCAGTTTGATGGCGTTGGACTCTCCTCAGAGTTCCAGAGGGGTCTTCCAGTTCAGCCTGAAATTTGAGGACCTAATCGTGCTGTTTTCCTCCTGACTGTTACCAAGTAACCACATGTAACTGATCACTCACTCATCCTGGGGAAAACATTCTACAAGACTGTTTTGGTTACAAACATACTTCCTTGACCTTCCTCTATGACCCTTTCTGGTCTTCCGCATCTCTTCAGAATGGGCAGAGGTTGCCTGAAGAATTCCAGCAAGCTGCTTCCTCAGCTCAACCCTAGAGGCCCCTGCGGTACCAACATGAATTTGAGATTGTACTTATCTCCATCTCCTTGATGTCAGCCACTGATTTTTTTTAAAAAACATAGCATTTCCCAGTACTCATCCTCATCACATCCTAAAACAAGATAGTCAGCTTCTTCATCCACAATACCTTGCTTACCATAATGTGGAGATGCTGGTGATGGACTGGGGTTGACAATTGTAAACAATTTTACAACAGCAAGTTATAATCCAACAATTTTATTTGAAATTCACAAGCTTTCGGAGGCTTCCTCCTTTCTCAGGTGAATGTGGAAATGAAATCCTCGAACCCTTCGCATTTATAAATCACAGAACAATACCTGGTGATTACAGATAGTCTTTCCAACTGCCCGTTGCCAAGGCAATCACAGTGTGCAGACAGAGAGGTGTTACATACAGGGCCACCGAATATACAAACAACCAAAAAAACCCCAGAGAGAGGCAGAAACATAGAAACATCCGGAAGGAAGAGAAAGACAGCAAATGACCAGTTATATTAAAAACAGATAACTTTTGTTCGCTGGTGGGGTTACGTGTAGCGTGACATGAACCCAAGATCCCGGTTGAGGCCGTCCTCATGGGTGCGGAACTTGGCTATCAATTTCTGCTCAACGATTTTGCGTTGTCGTGTGTCTCGAAGGCCGCCTTGGAGTACGCTTACCCGAAGGTCGGTGGCTGAATGTCCTTGACTGCTGTAGTGTTCCCCGACTGGGAGGGAACCCTCCTGTCTGGCGATTGTTGCGTGGTGTCCGTTCATCCGTTGTCGCAGCGTCTGCATGATCTCGCCAATGTACCATGCTCTGGGGCATCCTTTCCTGCAACGTATGAGGTAGACAACGTTGGCCGAGTCACAGGAGTATGAACCATGCACCTGGTGGGTGGTGTCCTCTTGTGTGATGGTGGTATCTGTCGATGATCTGGCATAGCTCAGGTTACCGTGGCAGGGTTGTGTGGTGTCGTGGACGCTGTTCTCCGGAAAGCTGGATAATTTGCTGCTAACGATGGTCTGTTTGAGGTTGGGTGGCTGTTGAAAGGAGAGTAGTGGAGGTGTGGGGGTAGCCATAGCGAGGTGTTCGTCGTTATTGATGACATGTTGAAGGCTGCGGAGAACATGGCGTAGTTTCTCCGCTCCGGGGAAGTACTGGACGACGAAGGGTACTCTGTTGGTTGCGTCCCGTGTTAGTCTTCTGAGGAGGTCTATGCGATTTTTCGCTGTGGCCCGTCGGAACTGTCGATCGATGAGTTGAGCGTCATATCCCGTTCTTAATAGAGCGTCTTTCAGCGTCTGTAGGTGTCCATCGCGTTCCTCCTCGTCTGAGCAGACCCTGTCCATAGGGGATGGCCTCTTTGACGTGGTTAGGGTGGAAGCTGGAAAAGTGGAGCATCGTGAGGTTGTCCGTGGGCTTGCGGTAGAGTGAGGTGCTGAGGTGCCCGTCTTTGATGGAGATTAGTGTGTCTAAGAAAGAAACTGATTCTGAGGAGTAGTCCATGGTGAGCTTGATGGTGGGATGGAACTTGTGGAGAGTGCCGAGACGTCCATCGTGGTGAGAAGTGTTCCTGGTTCAACTGGTCAGTGGGTACTGAGTTTTTGTAGGAAGTCTGTAGTGTCGCGACAGAAGCTGGGGGTTCCCTGTACGATGGGTTTCAGGATGCCCTCGATGTATCCAGAGAGGTTCTCACACAGGGTTCCGTTGCCTGATACGATAGGACGTCCGGGTGTGTTGGCTTTGTGTATCTTTGGGAGGCATCCTAAAAACTCTTCAAAGCATCCTACGCGCTCTCATCCCATGTACTCCCCGCGTGGGAGACTTCTGCTGCCTCCCAAAGATACACAAAGCCAACACACCCGGACGTCCTATCGTATCAGGCAACGGAACCATGTGTGAGAACCTCTCTGGATACATCGAGGGCATCCTGAAACCCATCGTACAGGGAACCCCCAGCTTCTGTCGCGACACTACAGACTTCCTACAAAAACTCAGTACCCACGGACCAGTTGAACCAGGAACACTTCTCACCACGATGGACGTCTCGGCACTCTACACCAGTATCCCCCACGATGACGGCATCGCTGCGACAGCATCAATACTCAACACCAACAGCCAATCTCCAGACGCCATCCTACAACTCATCCGCTTCATCCTGGATCACAATGTCTTCACCTTCGATAACCAGTTCTTTACCCAAACACACGGAACAGCCATGGGAACCAAATCCGCACCCCAATACGCCAACATTTTCATGCACAAGTTCGAGCAGGACCTCCAACCAACGCTATATACCAGATACATCGACGACATTTTCTTTCTATGGACCCACGGCGAAGAATCACTAAAGAGACTACACGATAACATCAACAAGTTCCATCCCACCATCAAGCTCACCATGGACTACTCCTCAGAATCAGTTTCTTTCTTGGACACACGAATCTCCATCAAAGACAGGCACCTCAGCACCTCACTACCGCAAGCCCACGGACAACCTCACGATGCTCCACTTTTCCAGCTCCCACCCTAACCACATCAAAGAGGCCATCCCCTATGGACAGGCCCTGCGAATACACAGGGTCTGCTCAGACGAGGAGGAACGCGATGGACACCTACAGACGCTGAAAGACGCCCTAGTAAGAACGGGATATGATGCTCGACTCATCGATCGACAGTTCCGACGGGCCACAGCGAAAAATCGCATAGACCTCCTCAGAAGACTAACACGGGACGCAACCAACAGAGTACCCTTCGTCGTCCAGTACTTCCCGGAGCGGAGAAACTACGCCATGTTCTCCGCAGCCTTCAACATGTCATCAATGACGACGAACACCTCGCTATGGCCATCCCCACACTTCCACTACTCTCCTTTAAACAGCCACCCAACCTCAAACAGACCATTGTTCGCAGCAAATTACCCAGCTTTCAGGAGAACAGCATCCACGACACCACACAACCCTGCCACGGTAACCTCTGAAAGATATGCCAGATCATCGACACAGATACCACCATCACACGAGGACACCACCCACCAGGTGCATGGTTCATACTCCTGTGACTCGGCCAACATTGTCTACCTCATACGTTGCAGGAAAGGATGCCCCGGTGCATGGTACATTGGCGAGACCATGCAGACGCTGCGACAACGGATGAACGGACACCGCGCAACAATCGCCAGACAGGAGGGTTCCCTCCCAGTCGGGGAACACTACAGCAGTCAAGGACATTCAGCCACCGACCTTCGGGTAAGCGTACTCCAAGGCAGCCTTCGAGACACACGACAACACAAAATCGTCGCGCAGAAATTGATAGCTAAGTTCCACACCCATGAGGACGGCCTCAACCGGGATCTTGGGTTCATGTCACGCTACACGTAACCCCACCAGCGAACAAAAGTTATCTGTTTTTAATATAACTGGTCATTTGCTGTCTTTCTCTTCCTTCCGGATGTTTCTATGTTTCTGCCTCTCTCTGGGGTTTTTTTGGTTGTTTGTATATTCAGTGGCCCTGTATGTAACACCTCTCTGTCTGCACACTGTGATTGCCTTGGCAACAGGCAGTTGGAAAGACTATCTGTAATCACCAGGTATTGTTCTGTGATTTATAAATGCGAAGGGTTCGAGGATTTCATTTCCACATTTACCTGAGGAAGGAGGAAGCCTCCAAAAGCTTGTGAATTTCAAATAAAATTGTTGGACTATAACTTGGTGTTGTAAAATTGTTTACAATTGCTTACCATACACTGCACATTGCTCCCTGTCACTCAGCACCACTTTACCCAGACACTCTTGCTGGGCATCAAGGATCAGGAACAAAATGGTATTTCTCTTAAGCTCAAAACAGCTCCAGGCAGCCCTAGCTTCCTGTTTAGGGGGCTCTTGCTTTTCAGGTGCATCACCCTTTTATTCTCACCTGGCTGGGGCAGGTCTCCACCCACTCCAGCTCATTTAGCTTTTAAAGGTGAGGTTTCTTAAAGGGCCACACCCTTTCTCTGGGATTAGGGTCCCCACCAGACCATAGCGGTAGGGTGCATGCTGCTGTCTCTCGGATTTCAGGATCTGATAGCTGCCGTTAGACCAGCTGTGGAGCCACAGATCCCAGGCCCCGTGTAATGGCAATGGCTGGAGTTAACCAGTCTGAGTCTACTATCTCTCAGGACAGCAGCATGCACCAGCCCTCCGGCTTTCCCTCAGAGTGCCACACCAAAGGCAGGTAGGAGCTGACACCAAAGTTGCCCAGGAGTAAGCTCTAGAGCTTGCCATCGCAGCCAGCAGCGACTCCCTCCCAGGAGTGCTGCGATGAGAGGAGGATCACCTTAGTCCCATGACCCTTTTGTAGAACATGAACACCTAACCACCTCTCGTGGTACTGGCCCTCAGTTTGCACCTAGGAGAAGCACTAGAGTAGGCATGTTTAGCTACCCATGGGAAGCTTGGTGTTAGCAAAGGAGTAGGTTGGCATGTGTTCACTTTAGACCTTGTTGTATTGAAATAGAATGTGCACTTAAGTCATACTTTGTTATTCATGGAGGTTACAGTCATACAGGAAAGGGTTCACTTATTTCATGCTGACTTATTCAATCAGATGATTAATATTGGCATCTTCATGTAGGCGCAAAGGGGCCTACTGCTGTTTTACTTTGATGCAGGTCGATGAATTTCCCTAGCTCTCCTGTAAAGTGCATCATTAACCCAATGAATGCATTCTGGCTGATATTAGAGATATCCTGTGGCTGCCTGAACTGATCCTGCATCATAAATGTTGAGTGCGGTTGTCGCCTTCCAAGCCACAGAGAACCAGAGCTGGTAGATCTTCCCTATTACCTGTTTGGTGAAGTGCAATTTTCTAATACACATCTCCTCACTAAGGTCTTCATAGAACCTATGTTTCCTGTATACTCCTGCGGGAGGGGGTAAATATCTGATGGAGGTATCCTCCTTAAATGCTGTATTGCCCTTCTTTCCTCCATCCTCTGCTGCTCTTCCTTCTCCTTCTCCATGATATTGGCACATGGAGGTATGTCCATGGAGAATGCCATACCTGCTCCTGAGAAACCCTCACAGGGGATGTGGGGAGGTCAAAATCTCCCAGTGGTCTCACACTAGCAGAAGAGGTCAGATGCAAATCCAAAGATGTGTAGACGGAATGCCAAAAGAAATTGCTCCAAAATATCAGTCTCAGCTGCAGATTTCAGTGGAAATGAATAGCAGGCGGGCTCTCTAACGGGCTCTGCTAGTTTACCGTCCAAAATTACCCCCATTGAATTGTTCGAGGTAATGTAGGGTTCACAGCTTTTCATCTATTAGCATTTCACTGACTGAATTTAACCACAGGATCAAAGGAAGCCTGTTGCCGTTTCTTGGATCTGCTGCTGCTGAGATTTTAAAGGCCATAAATTGAAAGATATTCAACATTTGTTGCAGTTGTAACTTTTCAAAATAAGTTTATTCAAATAAAAATAACTAATTTCTGTTGAAGAGTTTAGGTGTTTTAAAAAAGATTACTAATAATTTGACTACAGTAACACCCAAGTCCATTGGGGAAGATTTCATCACTAAACTTGCCATTTCATCACTTGCTACACACCCTGCTCCATCCTGAAGTGTATATTTTGCAAGCAGTAGGGTTTTTTTCCTGTTTAGTAGTAAAAAATAGCTTTTCAGTCATTACGTGCAGTTTCTTTGAATTCTTATTGTGAAACAGCAACTGCATCAAATTGTTCAGCAGTTGTTACTATGGTAGAATTTTTTTTATATTTCAATTGGAAACAGTAAGTAAAACTTCATGACTGACCTGTTTCTTTGTCTCAATAGGGTTATCCACCTACAGTAAAATAACCTGGTTGTAAGTGCAGCAAGTGGAATGTGTGCCGATCAGCTCCTTAACACACAAAGACATCAATTCATCACAATTCTTGGGAGAGGCTCAGTAGAAAACTTTGAGAGCATCCTTGATCACTTATTAGCATGGGATCTTCTAAACTGGGAGGATTATGAACATGTGAAATCACCGGGGCTTCTGTCTAGTTCCAGTCGTAATCTCCTTGACGTCGTAACATGTAAAGGGACCAGAGCCTGTGAACTTTTTATTCTGGTGTTGAAAGATGTCATTCACAGCTCACAGCTGACGGATTTAATGCTGGGAAATTATAAGCCTCCAGAAAAGGCTGACGAATCTTCAACATCACCATCATCATCGGCTTCTCAAACTCTTCAAAAACACAGACCCGACATAGTGAAGAAGCTGCATGGACACAGTGCAGCTGTGTTAGAACGTCTGCATAACTATGGCCATTTTTCAAAATATGAATGTGATGAGGTTCAGTTGCCAATATATACACCTTCCCAGCAGGTACACAAACTGAAAGAAATACCTGTGCCTCTATGTAAGGGTCGGGTGAGGGGAGAGAAGGATCACAAAGGCATCAGAAACTGATATCTCTCGTCTTGAGCTTTTTAAATCCCGGATGTTTATAAAGAGTAGATTATATTCAACAGGAAAATATACAGTTTTTTAAATGTAGTATTGTTACAGGTTGTGCTTAAACTACATGTCAGCCCTGAAAATAATTAATTAAACTGTATGTAGAGGACAAATTAAGAGGAGTTTTGAAATGTGATTTTATATTTCATGTGCTTATAACTCATTCACAACCTCTTCACATGAGTTTTGATCAGGCCCATGAGTAACGTATAAATCATATCCTGTGGCTGCTTGTGCTGTATGTTAGATGATTAATTGTTGACCGGAGGTCACCAGTTACAGTTACTGGCTTAGTACAAAGAGGAGAAGAGTCAATTCTCTCTTAACTCTCAATTCACTTTATTCACGCCGTTAGATCATATACATATAGCTTATACGTCTGGTTAGATATAGACTTGCAGTTTACACCAGGTTATACAGTTTTATACCCAAACTAGGATCTAAACGCACACCCACTAGGTTTCTCTGACACTCCCTGAGTGGTCACAGAATATAAAGGATAATACCCGAAAAGGAGAGCTGACGCTGGCCAGGCGTTCCATTCTCTCTCTCTTTCGACGTCGTCTCTACGTCCCCGACGTAGGGTCTTCCACTTCCGCGATGGTTGATCTCCGGAGTCTTCGCTCTGGCTCCACGCCCCAGATCCTTCATTCTTATTCCGAATCTTATCTCTTCAAACTGTGTTGTCTCTCTCCCTTGGGTTTAGGCCTGCTCGCTTTTGCCTGTGTCTTCTCCTCATTGGCTCTGTCCCAAGGACTTAGGTAACATTACCTCATTACTCCTTTTCTAAATAAGGACTTGTGTCTTATCACATCTCCTTTGTCTTTCACAAAACTTAGCTAATTCAAACCGGTTCCAGCCAGCTCAGGCCAGCGACTGAACTCAGGTTACTTCAGTTCAAAAGTTGTTCTTGCCCGTGTATCAGCAGCTGGGGAATCTCAGGTTACTTTCTGCAGCCCCTAGCCAACATTAAATTGATGAGTGTACTTCTTTAAAATGAGGACTAAATAGCTGCGCATAGATATTTTATATTTGCCTTGTGTTTTTCTGCCTCTTTTGACCCTTCCCCAGCCCTTTATCCCACCCTCGTCAAGATTGAGCCCCCACTCCTCCCTTCCTCCACAGTTTTTTTTGCCCATCTCTTCCCCGGTCTCCACCCCACCCTCTCTAAATGTCTTATCCAGGAAGCTCAAAAACTGCTTCCCCTCTCTAGGCCTATGCTTGGCGACATCATCTACCTGTTCCTAACCTCCAGAATGGTCTTTTGTCCTCCACAATTGCTGTCATCACCCACGTCCATTGTCTCCACCTACTGTCCTACGGAAACAATCTGAGAAATATATTAATAAAAAAGGGAACCAAAAAGATTGGGAAAGTTAATACAGAGTATGAGAAAAAGACTAGCAGTCAGCATAAAGAGAAATAGAAACTGCTTTTATAAGCGCTTAAGTAAAAGGGTGGCCAAAGAAAGACTGAGAGCACAGTTACTAAGGAGGCCATCTTAGACCATAAGATCATAAGAGATAGGAGCAGGAATAGGCCATTCGGCCTCTCGAGCCTGCTCCACCGTTTAATGAGATTATGGCTAATCTGATTTTTACCTCAACCCCACTTTCCCGCCCTTTCCCCATATCCTTTGACTCCCTTGCTGATTAAAAATTTGTCTAACTCAGCCTTGAATGTATTCAATGACTCAACCTCCACAGCTTTTTGGGGTAAGGAATTCAAAAGATTCACGACCCTCTGGGAGAAGAAATTCCTCCTCATTTCCATCTTAAATGGGCGACCCCTTATTCTGAGACTATGCCCCCTAGTTTTAGATTCCCCCATGAAGGGTAACATCCTCTTAGCATCTACCCTATCGAGTCCCCTCAGAATCTTGTACGTTTCAATAAGATCTCCTCTCATTCTTCTAAACTCCAATGAGTATAGACCCAACCTGTTCAATCTTTCCCCATAAGACAACCCTTCCATAACCAGAATCAACCTAGTGAACCTTCTCTGAACTGCCTCCAATGCAAGTATGTCCTTCCTTAAATAAGGGCACCAGAACTGTATGCAGTATTCCAGGTTTGGTCTCACCAGCACCCTGTAGCATGACTTCCCTGCTTTTATACTCCATCCCCCTAGAAATAAAGTCCAATATTCCATTTGCCTTCCGGATTACTTGCTGCACCTCTATGTTGACTTTTTGTGTTTCATGTACGAGGACACCCAGATCCCTCTGTACCACAGCATTTTGTAGTATTTCTCCATTCAAATAATATTTTGCATTTTTATTTTTCCTCCCAAAGTGGATGACTTCACATTTTCCCACATTATATTCCATCTGCCAAATTTTTGCCCATTCTTATACTTAAAAGTGAAGGAATGGCAAAGGCATTTCATATAAATAGCTATTTGCCATCCAGTTTGGATCCCACAAACACCTTTGCATCTCTGTCCTACACGCCACCAACTTTCGAGGCTGCCATCTCAGGCTAAGCCCAGAGGTACAGAAAAATCTCAAGCCTTAGCTTCCTCTCCACATATGATCTGTTACCAAGATCCTTCCTTGCACCTTAAGCATCTTCCCTTCTGCTTCCCAAACTCTTATTCATGCCTTTATAATCTTAAGTCTTGATTTGTCCAATGGTCTCTTTGTGGCCTCCCACCCGCCACAAACTACAACTCGTCCAAAGCATTGTTGCCACACTCCTATCCCCTCCATCCTTGTCAAGCTTCTCTGGCTCCTATACCTTAGTGGAATTGACTTTTAAGATCCTTGTCCTTGCTTTCAAAACCCTCCATAGCTTCATCCAATCCTGCCTCAGCGATCTCCTCCATCTGTATGTCTGTGCATGCACTACCACTCATTTAATGCCTGCCTACTCCTTCACCACTTTCTCTACTCCATCATTGGTAACCACAATCTGCAACTTTCTCCTCAGCACCTATAACTTGTTATCTTGTTATGTTCCTGCCTATATTCAAAAGCTTCCTTGTGATCCTTTTCACCTGCACATTTGCCTCCCCCCACCCCACCGGCCATTTCTCTTTTTCTCTCTCCCTCCCTCCTCCCCACAGCCCCTGCTCAGTGTGTGCCCTTGGTTCACAGTCCTATAAAGGACTTTGAGATGTTTTTCTGCATGTGGACTCTATAGAAATGCAAGAATTTGTTGCTTCTGTCCATAAATACTAAAACGGCTGTCAGGAATTCTTGGTATGATTTTAGGTAGTTAACATTTTTGCTCGATATTTTGACTGAAAGCAGCTTCTTCTTGTGAAGCATTCAGACATTCTTCTATGTCAGGGCTGTATATAAATGCAAATTATGTTAAAATTGTTGTGCTGCCATAGATGGTTGTCACTGCTATTATGCAATGTAATCATTTGACAGGTGAAGTATGTGCGTTCTACAGTTCCAGTCATCTCATGCGCTGCTATTTTTGCTGTGTTTCTAACATTTCAATGTTAGGCAAGAAAGCTGCTGGATCTCACAAAAGCCAAGGGGGATGATACAGCTCAGGTCCTGTTAGACTACGTTGAATCTGAACCTGGACCCATCAAGCCAGTCCTTGGTAAGAAATATCTCCAGCTTCTTAAAATTGATTTTTCTGACACTACTCCAATTGTACACTGTTTGGGAGAGGTTCCTGCTTTGTGAGCCAGTAGCATTAAACCCCAGTGCTTTCAAATCCATGAAATGCAGGACACTGTGAACGTGTACTTAAATCACATGAAGAGCTCTGCTAATTGTTGTCCGACTAATGACATTTTTAATATTGGTGAAAACAGACTGACCTGTGAGCTCTTTACTACCATTAAAATCACAAAGGTAGCTCAGTAGCTCATCCAGAAAGGTTGGCTTTGCATCAGTTGCAGTTATATTATAGCAGATGAGAAGCCCAAAATGGGTGAAATTACCTCCCTGAGTTCTGGTACCTAATGTGGACGTTTGCACTGATGCTAGTTTGGCTGCAGTTACGCTATGCATTCTGCATCGCTCCAAAACAAAACTGTGATGCAAAATGTACAATCTAACTGCTCTAAATGAAACATTTATGTTTAGGCTTAACTTATGTCTTGTGGTGTTGCATATGGGTAGTTTGAGGTATGCAGCATGGTTGTTCTTTAACTGCAGATTGGCAGTTTCTTGGCTCCTCCTCTTACTATTTTAATGACCTCCAGGTTATTTTACATCTGAGAAAATAGCGGGAAATACTTGTGCTTTTTGTATACTTTTTTTTGTTCAATTGTGATAGGTGCCTTATACAAAGTGGGATGACTGGAGTGTGACTGGTGTTCTCAAAACTTCTGTATAACCAGCAGACCTCCTGTGGGATTTCTCACTTTTCACAACCCACCTTTTTGACCAAGCTTACCATCTAATATCAGTCCTCCAAGCCATACTGGAGGTTGAAGGCAGGAGGTACAGACTCCTGGGTGTGCACACCAACAAGCCTGCTTGAAATATCGTGTGTCACCAGGAGGGAAGTGGCACTGGCACTGAGTGCCAACTTTCTCACCCCCAGGACTGCAGAGCAGTGCTGGAAAAAGTTCACTGCCTCACCAGGGCAGGCAAGGTAACACACTGGACATTCTTCCTTTTCTTCCTTGTCCATCCTCGGCACCAGCACATTGTTCACCATTTTAAAGCAATATTTTCACAACTAACCTTTTGCAATGCACTCTGATTAAGGGATACTGACTCAGTATCTTGCACTATGGCTATCCAGTTCCACTAAAAGCAATTACTTACATGCACAACCCTAAAATCCCATCCTTCACTTTAATAGGCTCAAAACCCCATATCTTTTACATCAACTCTCCCATATTACTTGGCACACATTCCAAATGCTAGTCTTTCCCTCATTAACTCTATCTTCTTGCAGGAGAAATTGGTACACGATGTTCCCCAGAGCCAGGCCACTAGAGGGGCCATCCCCACCTTTAAACCCCTTGCGTCCTACAAGGAGAAGGCAATGCAGCTCATGGGGAGGCATTCTGTTCTGTTCTTGTTGTGGGAGATGGCGAGGTTGGTGGCATATTGCTGGTGCCATATTGCTGGTGCCAGGTTAGTGACTGAACATCTAAAAAAAAGAAAATACTTGCATTTATATAGTGCCTTTCACGATGTAAGGACGTCTCAAAGCGCTTGCTTTGCATCTATACTGATGCCCTGACATTCCTGGGAAGCTCCACACAAATGCAAGCTTCCACCCCTTTCTCTGTCTCCATAATCCCAAGAGGGTATTGATCACCCATTGTTATATATATATAAGAGCTGAACAGTTTTCCTGAATCTGATCTGTAATCAGATGGCTGTATTTATGGATCAATTTTTGCTGTTGTTTTCCAATTAGAAATTGGATTTCTGGTTGTGGGGGGGAGCGGGGGGAGGTAATGTCATCCTGTCTGTGAGTGATGTCACGACAGATGGAATTTTAAGAGAAAGAAGGGCGGGGGCTTGTGAGAACTGGATTCCTCCCCAGATTACGTCCCTATTCTACCCTCCCCTCTCTGCACCCTTGTTCTGCCCTCCCAGGCCAAGTAATTTTGTGGTCCTTTGTTTTTATTGTTCTGTCAAGAGATGACTGCCAAAACAAGATGGCGACCGAATAGATTCTCAAAAAATATTTGGGCAATTTCATTGGTGCCTGTTCTCCTCTTAGATAGCTGCTTCCCAACTGTTGATTCTTGATTGGTAGTTTGCATTATTGCTTTTGATTGGCTAACTGCTTCACAGTTGATCCTGAACATGGGAAGCACCCGAGTGCATGGCTGTCCACACGCTCAAGATCCGTGTCCACAGGAAGAGCTTTCCTCAGCATTTTGGGGCTGCGTGGTAGCAGTTTGGAAAGCTTAATTTCCATGTTGATTGCGAACACTTCAGGGAAAACACTACGGGGGTTAAATTGGTTAACCCCTGAATCCTGGGCGTTGGCATCGCGGTGCACGATTAGACGGCGGCCAGTGGATCAGGCGCAGGGATTCGTGCCGCCTCCTCGTTTACCTGATAGTAGCGCGGCATCAAGACTTAGCTGTGACATTCCCTCCAGCTTCAGCACTTCTCACCAGCAGGGGGGCCCAAATCTTGCGTGAATTGCTCGCACCTGCTCAGTTTGGGTTCCGCCAGGACCACTCTGCTCCAGACCTCATTACAGCCTTGGTCCAAACATGGACAAAAGAGCTGAATTCCAGAGGTGAGGTGAGAGTGACTGCCCTTGACATCAAGACAGCATTTGACCGAGTGTGGCACCAAGGAGCCCTCGTAAAATTGAAGTCAATGGGAATCAGGGGGAAAACTCTCCAGTAGCTGGAGTCATACCTAGCACAAAGTAGTATGGTAGTGGTTGTTGGAGGCCAATCATCTCAGCCCCAGGGCATCGCTGCAGGAATTCCTGAGGGCAGTGTCCAAGGCCAAACCATCTTCAGCTGCTTCATCAATGACCTTCCCTCCATCATAAGGTCAGAAATGGGGATGTTCGCTGATGATTGCACAGTGTTCAGTTCCATTCGCAACCCCTCAGATAATGAAGCAGTCCTCGCCCGCAAGCAGCAATACCTGGACAACATCCAGGCTTGGGCTGATAAGTGGCAAGTAACATTCGCGCCAGACAAGTGCCAGGCAATGACCATCTCCAACAAGAGAGAGTCTAACCACCTCCCCTTGACATTCAACGGCATTACCATCGCCAAATCCCCCACCATCAACATCCTGGGGGTCATCATTGACCAGAAACTTAACTGGACCAGCCATATAAATACTGTGGCTACAAGAGCAGGTCAGAGGCTGGGTATTCTGCGGCGAGTGACTCACCTCCTGACTCCCCAAAGCCTTTCCACCATCTACAAGGCACAAGTCAGGAGTGTGATGGAATACTCTCCACTTGCCTGGATGAGTGCAACTCCAACAACACTCAAGAAGCTCGACACCATCCAGGACAAAGCAGCTTGAATGGCACTCCCTTCACTACCGGCGCACCATGACTGCAGTGTGTACCATCCACAGCATGCACTACAGCAACTCACCAAGGCTTCTTCGACAACACCTCCCAAACCCGTTACCTCTACCACCTAGAAGGACAAGGGTAGCAGGCACATGGGAATGTGCAGGTGGTGTTGTTCCCCTCCAAGTTACACACCATCCTGACTTGAAAATATATCGCTGTTCCTTAATCGTCACTGGGTCAAAATCCTGGAACTCCCTTCCTAACAACACTGTGGGAGAACCTTCACCACACGAACTGCAGCGGTTCAAGAAGGCGGCTCACCACCACCTTCTCAAGGGCAATTAGGGATGGGCAATAAATGCTGGCCTTGCCAGCGACGCCCACATCCCATGAACGAATTTTTAAAAAGGCAGTCTGCACCATACATATAAGTGCAAAATATAAGATGCGGGTTTGCACGGAGTCTGAACGGAGATCAGACATCGCACATGTAAAACACAGATGCAGGTCCCGTCCCTATGTTTACAATCTGTTGAATTACGTTAAAACATTGAATAAAGGTTGCGTACTACTAAATCCCACATCCTCCAATCTGCACGCCAGACTTCACCAATCTGCCGATCTGAGTTTGTACCGGGCCTTCGAGAGAGCATGCAACAATATTCTGTGCTGATGCACTGGGGACCTTGGTGCAAGGGGTGGACAGACGGAGGGGCATCCTATATCCGCAGGGGGGGGCAAGAGTTCCTCCAGACATATGGTGAAGAGGCAGTGAGAGGCTGTGGGGGACGTAGTCAATGCCGGGTGCATAGCACCACGAACATGGATGCAGTGCGGGAAGTAGTTCAATGCTTTGACACGAGTGGTCAAGGTGAATGAGGTCAACTGTCAAGTGGCGTCTCCTACCAACTGCATCACTAGCCACATACCAACAAACTCTTTCAATCAGTACTCAACTCTTCCAATCAGATGCTTCCTCTCACCCTCACACATTACCGCAGTTTCAAGCCGCACACCTACAACTCACGGGTCACACACACTAGCAGCTATTCAACCATGACCAGCGTATCACCCAGACATCCTGTAGGACACTCACCGACACACGTCCCGCTTTCTCGCAGGAGAAGGTGACGCATAACAGGAGACAGCAAGTGGCAGTGGCAATTAGCCCCTCGAGCCTGTTCCGCCATTCGGTGAGATCATGGTTGATCTGTGACCTAACCCCATATCCCTTAATACCCTTGGTTAACAAAAATCTATCAATCTCAGACTTAAAATTAACAATTGAGCTAGCACCAACTACTATTTGCAGAAGAACATTCCAAACTTCACCCACCTTTGTGAATAGAAACGTTTCCTAACTTCACTCCTGGCTCTAAATGTTAGGCTACGCCCCTAGTCCTAATATTCAAGTATAGGAGACCTCCAAAAACAGGTACAAATGCATCAGCAGCCAGAAGCAATAATCCAGCAACTATCCTGTAAATCCTGCATGGTCCTTTTTAAATAACGCTGTTGGGGGTCCTCCAGGCCATCTACGACATGTTTAGTTGGTCGTGGTTAAGACAGTGCGTTGGCTGCAGCGTTAAGTGCCAAAACGGTGTCTATCCCTTTAAATCAGTGTTGCACACTAACCTAATGCATATTCTCCTTACTTTACATGCAGCCGGCGTTAGTTATCTGCGCCTCCCCTTTACCAAGATGGCATCCAGCGCATGTAACACTTGAAGCATGCGCATGCATTCCGGACGCCATTTTGGAACTTCAGGAGGCCGCATAGCGCCTACACAACGGGCGTCACACGGCTGAATTTCTTGCCCTGACTGTTTTATATGACACCTTTAACATAACATTATGTTCTAAGAAGCTTTACAGGGAGAGCAGTGAACACTGAACAGCAAGTGGGAGGGAGGTCAGGGAGGTGACCCACATCCTGGTCAAAGGCGTGAGTCTTGAGGATGATTTTGAAGGTGGACAAAGAGGAATCAAGGCAGAGTTTTAAGAAGAGAATTCCAGAGTGCAGGAGCATGGTTACTGAAGGGTGGTGATGACAATAGTTTTGAATGGGTATTGGGAGAATCAAAGTCTGAAGAAAGGGAAGAGTTGTATGATGTCTGCAATCATTGGGTCAAAGAGTGGTTGTTGAGTGGTGAAGATTTGGGTTGGAAGGGGACCAAGAGAGCAAGTGGGTCTCATTGAGTAAGTGAGTCAAGGGGACGAGCATAATTTTTGAGACAAAAAAATCTGAACGACACCAACTGCCAGCCGCACACTTGCCCTATAATTCTACTTATGAGGGCTTTACCTCTACCAGTGATCCAGAGCCCTTATCTTGCAATTTCCAGGTAATATGGCTTATTCTAGTTTTGAGCATTTGTGACAGCTTCTTTCCTGTGTCATTAATTCCTACATGGACCACCACCATCAGCTCCTCTCCCGCTAAATCACATTCTCCTCAGAGTTCACAACATTAGCAAACAAATTTACTCTTTCCTGGCCTTGCTCCGCTCCCCTGCCAGTCCAGCCTAGCATTGTTCCCCTCCTGTCCTGTTATTGTAAAAAGCTAATGAAACCTTTGCTATTCTATGGTCAGTGCTATTCTATGGTTGACGTTCCTCCTGGTCCAGATAACTGACTGAATACCGAGGCCCCAGTCTGGTAATAGTCTCCCCAGTGAATGAATAGCAAGGTTCCAGTCTAGTAACTCTCTGGACCCTGGTTTTCTCTTCCAATTGCTCTGTTACTTCCTCTCAGGCTATTGATGCTGCCTCCATTTCCTTTTAAATGAGGATCAAAGATCATCGCAACTCTAATTAAAGTAATTGGGTTCTTCTATGATGTCACCAGATGCTTACTGTTTAGGTGACAATTATGTCACATTTTCTGGTATCACATGTGGTGACATAATTTACTTTTGGCAAGAAAATATGCAGTGGCGCCAGAGGTAATATGATTATCTGTGGAAAAACATTAACCACCGAATGGAGATAAAACTGACTGAGGTAGCACCATGAATGGGTTTCCACTTTCGATATAACTGAACAAGAAAAGTTGAAAGAGATCGATTTTGAAAATATACAGATTTATTTCCATAAGCTTTGAAAAATTTCTACTGCCTCACAAACAAAATAATACAATTTAAAGAAATTTACAAATGTTATTAAAACTGTAAATTTCTTTTATCTATAGAAACCTGTGGACCCATAGAATGGCAATAAATCACTTTGACAAATTGTCAACTTTTAGATGAATAGAATTTGTTGCTATGTGGTAATATACCTTTAATGTCTCTAATTCACAGCACGTTCAGTAGGTTTTTGGCTGCTCTATTATTTCTGACTGCTTCTTGCAGACAAGCTCAACACTTTCAACACTTTGCACCTCAAAACTGATTCAAACTGGTTCTATAATTAACAAAGCATGTGGGTCACCTTGTATTCCAGCTACTTAACAAAGATCCATGGCTGACTGCCAATTATACCAATGTTGTTACAGTACCTATTGTTTGAGAAATCTGCAACACAAAACATTGTACAGATTGTGTTTCAGTTGCATTGCTTAGGCCTCTTGGATAAAACCTGCCTAGCCCTAAGTAATTTGTGCTATAGATCTGGCTCGCTTGATACTTGTCAATGTCTGAATTATGAGGAAAGACTGGAAAAACTTGGCCTTCTCAGTCTGGAAAGGATGTGATGTGGAGATGCCGGTGATGGACTGGGGTTGACAATTGTAAACAATTTTACAACACCAAGTTATAGTCCAACAATTTTATTTTAAAATCCACAAGCTTTCGGAGGCTTCCTCCTTCCTCCTTCCACATTCACCTGAGGAAGGAGGAAGCCTCCGAAAGCTTGTGGATTTTAAAATAAAATTGTTGGACTATAACTTGGTGTTGTAAAATTGTTTACAATTGGAAAGGATGTGTTTGAGAGTTGATTTTATAGTGATGTATAAGATAGATAAGGAATGGAATAGATAATTGTGGAATATTACTTTAAATTGTGAGCAGAATGAGGATTCACAGATTCAAACCGACATTCATCGCTCCATCATTTGCGGCCGTGCCTTCAGCTGCCTAGGCCCTAAACTCTGGAATCCTCTCCCTAATCCTCTTCGCCTCTCTACCTCTTTCTACTCCTTTAAGTTTCTCCATAAAACCTACGTTTTGTACCAAGCTTTTGGTCACCTGTCCTAATAACTCTTTGGGATAAATTTTAACGGGGAGCCCGGAAGAGGGTGGGGTGGGGGTGGGGATTTCCTGACGGGAAACCAGGAAGCACGGGTTTCCCGGACGTCCTTACGATTTTGACGTAAGGACGTCTTTCATTATTTTTTTCTGTAGGTTTCTTCCCCAACAGGCCAGCCAGATTGACAGGCTGGTTGTCAGTCAGACTGGAGAGCAGCCAAGGAGTGGATGCCAGCAGGTAAGTCTTAGATCGGGGGGGGGGGAGGGGTGGTCAGGGGTCATCGGGCGGGCAGTCATTGGGGGGGGTCATTGGGGACTCGGATATTGGGGGTGTCGGAAATCACGGAGGGGTTTGGAGATCATGGGGAGGGGGTCAGAGGTCGTTGGGGGGGTCAGAGATCGTGGAGGGAGTTGGACATGGGAAGGGGGTCGGCCGATCGCGTGTGTGGGATCGCGGCTGGCAGGCTTGTCGGGCCTGGAGAAAACACTGTTATTCCTCCTGACCCACAAGCAGTGCAATAAAGGCACTCACGTGCTGAGTCAAACCTTCTCGCCTCCTTTTACAGGAATCCCGGCCCCCAGGAGTTTAATAATAAAAATCCTATTAAAATGGAGGTCCACAGCCTCCTTTAAAAGATTTCACTGACCGACTTGCCTCCTGAGAGTGGGTTGGTCAACCACCCCTTGACCCGCCTCCGTTAAAGCTGGAAGTGGGTGAGTTGGGGTCAGGTTTTACTTTTTTATGATTTTTACCTTCCCACCTGCCCCCAACCCATCCGTTCCTGGGGTTAAAATTACCCCTTTATGTGGCTCAGTGTCAAATTTTGTCTGATTAACGCTCCTGTGAAGCGCCTTGGGACATTTTTCGATGTTAAAGGTGCTCTATTCATGCAAGTTGTTGTTATACTAAACGGTAAATTTAAGACTGATATTGGGAAGTTCTTTTTCATGGAATGATCAACATTTGGAATAGATGTCCAGATAGAGTAGAGGAGGCAAAAAACCTTGGATTCATTTACGAAACAATTAAATGCTGCGATGCGGATCTATAAGGTCTTTCTGGATGGAAGAATTAAGATGGGCCTAATGGCCTTTCCATCTGTAATTGCCTTGTTAACTTGTTATATTCACAATAAGAATCTTTTTCTGCAAATATGTTCCTGCTACAAACAATCGGGCCATTAAGCAGCATCAACAACAACTGGCATTTATATAGCCCCTTTAATGTAGTAAAACATTCCAAAGTACTTGTGGAAAGAGCTCTGAGTGTATTGCCTGATTTTAAATTCCTCACATATGTGCCATTCCTATCCCCTGTAGCTGCCCAAATATTGCAGTACTTTCCTTTAATACAATATTGGATATCCTGTTCGAAAATTACCCAACACTCTGAAAAGTGAGTAGAAAATTGGAAATTCCTGGTCATTTCTTTTGCCTTCTGCATAGTTCGATATAAGTCCCAACCTGATTTCATGATCTGGTAGCAATTATTTATGAACATGATGAGTTGTCATTCATTTATCTGAGGCTGATGCTGATTATAAGGTAGTAAGACAGTATACCAATAGCAGTCTGAAGGCTGCAGCGAACTCCGTAGTTTTATATTTTTCTCTCTCTTTCAGGTAGTGTTTGCCTGAAGTATCAGGGAAAGTTGAGTTCCACATTGGCAGCTCAGTCCCGATTTCTAACAAATTATGCAGGAACTGAGAATATGTGTCTGGAGGATGTTTATGTGGATAGTGTCCTGGAAATATCCAACACTACTGCTGAAAATGGCTGCTTGTGGATCCTTATTGGGCTAGAAGACATCTTTGGACCAGATGGAATATTGAATAAAGATGCAGATACTGTGTTGATCTCTGGGGAAGCAGGAAGTGGGAAAAGCACTTCACTGCAGCAAATGCAACAATTATGGGCAACAAAACAAGCATTCCAGGACTTTACATTTGTGTTTGCTTTCAGCTGCAGAAGGTTAAACTTCATTGATAAACACATTTCACTTAAAACGTTACTGTTTGAACATTGCTGCTGGCCTGATGATCACCAAGATGAGATTTTCCAATATATTCTGGACCACCCTGAAGAAATCATGTTCACCTTTGATGGGTTTGATGAATTTAAATTCCAATTCACAGACGAAGAAAGGCACTGTTCTCCCACCAAGCCCACCACTGCACTGAATCTAATCTTTAATCTCCTCCAAGGAAACTTGATGAAAAACACTAAAAAAGTTCTGACCAGCCGACCAAATGCAGTAACCGCCATTTTAAGAAAATATCTGCAGAAGGAGATTACCTTAAAAGGTTTCTCACAGGAGGGGATCAAAATGTTCATGAGAAAATGCCACAGCAACTCATCAAGTGCAGAACATATTTTATATTTTGTTGAAGCAAACTCGGCTCTTCATGGACTCTGCCATGTGCCCTTCTTTTGTTGGATTGTGTCAAAGTGCCATGAGCAGTTAATGCAGAATGGCAGTGATTTCACTCAGACTATGACTGATATTTATCTGATGATTCTGGAGCACTTTTTCTTGCATTTTACATACAACAGCCAGAGAATGAATGAAGTTCTACAGAGTCGAGTTGCTACAATCCTCCATCTTGGCAAATTGGCACTGGACGGTTTAATCTCTTGCTACTACATATTCTCAGCTGTACAGCTACGAGAGGCTGAGATATCAGAGGAGGACATTTCTTTAGGGTTCCTTGTCCATAGTCACAGTTTTTCCCATGGATATACTGCAGTTGATAATAGGAATTATGAGTTTCTTCACATCACTGTTCAGTGTTTCTTTGCTGCGCTGTACATCACTTTAAATGATAATGTGGGACAATCAACTCTTTACTCATTATTCAGTCCCAGAGAGAAGGAAACATCCTCTTGCATGATGTTAGCAGCCTGCACTAAATGTTTCCCACTCGATTGCCACCAGTCTACTGAACAACAAGCAAGGAGAAGTGAAACTATATTACAGGAAGCAGAAAGATCAAATCTTCAAATAACAGCAAGTTTTGTTTCTGGGCTTTTATCTGGTAGGCACAGGAACCTTATGGGGATGTCCTCTTGCATCCAGAAGCGATCCAAGAAATACAAACTGGTTAAAAAGTACTTGACAAAGAGCATACAGAAACATTTCCTATCCATACCTCCAGCTGTAGATGGGGAAAAGAAAAGTATGCATGCATTGCCAGAATTTGTATGGTGGATCAAATGCATTTATGAAATGCAGGACAGTGATTTGGCCAAACACGCTGTTAGTAAATTGGAGGTGGATCACTTGAAGTTGACCTATTGTGGAATAGGGCCAGTTGAGTGCACTGCCCTTGCTTATGTCCTCAAGCACTTGACAAACCCCCTGGGTTTACAGCTGGATTACAACTCGGTCGGTGATGTAGGAATTCAGCAGCTCGTTCCCTGCTTGGACATTTGCCAGTCTATTTAGTAAGTGTTTTTAGCTGGAAATGACTGATGCAAATATTAGCAGATGAATGCTTAACGTGTTTGTCTAACATTCCTTTGTCTGCTATTTTGGGAAAGATGTTACCCAAAATTCATAACTCCAATTAACCACACTAATCTTTTACTGCTATGTATTCTCAGCTGGACAGGTAAGAGAGTCCAAGATATCTGAAGAAGGGTTCCTTGTTCATAGTCAAAGATTTGTTATTAAAATAGAAGACAGGAATATTGTAGGACCATTTTTCCACTAATATTGGCAACAAGTCATTTCTAGGCATTGGCTTGGGAACACATGGCTGGGTGATGGGGAAAAAATAATACAAATTAATTTGAGTAGTGTCTTGTGGAGATCAATAGGTCTAAATAAATGGACTTGAGTATTATTTTAATAATAAACGCTGAGGTAAATGAGGTTATAGTGGTATCCGTTGAGTTGTCAGCTCTGTCGAAGACAATAAGGAATATTTCTCCGGTCCCCAAGTTCTTATCTTTGACCCGAGGTTTTAGCCTTGGCTCAGTGATAGCACTCTTGCCTCTGAGTCAGAAGGCCGTGGGTTCAAGCCCCATTCCAGACACTTGAACATATAATCTAGGCTGACACTTCAGTGTCTCACTGTTGGAGGGTAAACCAAGGCCCAGTCTGCCCTTCCAGGTGAACATAAAAGATTCTATGGCACTATATGAAGAAGAGCAGAATTTTTCCGGTGTCCTGGCCAACATTTATCCCTCAACCAACACCACCAAAACAGATTATCTGGTCGTTTGTCTCAGTGCTGTTTTTTGGGACCTTGTGCGAATATTAGCTGGTGCTGTTTCCAACATTACAACAGTGAGTACACGTCAAAAGTACTTCATTTGGAGCGTTTTGGGACGTCCTGAGATCGTGAAAGGTGCTATATAAATGCAAGGTTTTTCTTTTTGAATGCTTTTGAGCACTGAAGATCTGCATCTTTTCCATAATATACTTGTGCAACTTTGTCTACAAACCCAATGCTAAATATTATAGATTGACAAAAATGGAACCATGGGCCAGCATAGTTCAGAGATGTCACGTTACCTGAAATACGTGAAATGGGGGATGGGCAGTTTATAATAATGGTGGCTTGTCCGCTTGATGAATTTTGACCTGGAGGAGTATTTTGGCAGGTATCTAACCACAGATCCACTTTTGCTCTTAATGTTGCAGTGTGATTGGGCAGATGTGGCGGGGGAGGGGGGGGTTAGAAATATGTAATATTTAGTCGTGAACAGTTTTTTGCTTATTGCAGGACTTACTAGACTGCCTCATGATCTTTGGATCAAGGATCAATCAGCTTGTTGATTTTACAATGTCTTTCAGCACAGCTCACTTTTCTACCACCTCTTCTTTTATCTTTTGTCTCTTTTTGCTGCTTGTTTTCATTGATTTATCCTTGTGCCAGAGGTGCAATGTACATTAAAAAGGCAGGAAATTAACATTAACAGTTTGTGCAAAGATGAGCACCAACGTCAGGAAAGGGAGAATGCAGGCATTCAGTTATCACAGTTTCTTATCCCATCACATTGATGTTGCCGATGCACAGACAGCATCCAGGCCTCCTGCACCAGAAAAAGCAAAGTGGATGAAAAGAATGGAAGTTCCTCAGATGTATAACAAAAATTATTTGTAACGGTTCCAAAAATGGAATCCTGATTTAAAAAATGACACCCACTTAGTGCTTGCAGGTCAACACTTTGTAGGCTTTGATAGAACTTGCAACTTAGACCTTAAATTCCAGGCTCCATGGTGTATTTTAAAATAATATTTTACCGTGCTTCAGGCTTTCTGGTTCAATACTAATGACCGTTATGTTTGAACACATTCAGGTGTTGGTTTCCATTCTGCTTAATTGAAGGTCAAGCCTTTGTTTCAACGACACATTACAGTGTGTTCTTCATGTAGAACTTTTTTCATTCGTTGACTGAATAAAAAAAATGATACTGTGGTTTAAACAGCTACCTAAATTTGTGGCGACTCCTGTATTGATTTGATTAACCCTAAAGTTGATTATTAAGTAAGGTATCTATTTTCAGATTAATATTTAAAATCGCTTCTTTCTCTTACTAAAGCAACTAATTTCATTGATGAATGTTAATATTATTTGTGCCAAGTTTAATAATTGCTGTTGATTATTGAATAGCCTTATACTGCACATTGTGTGCTTGTGACCATTTTTCACCAATTGTCAAAAATCTTATAAAATCTGATTATGGACAAAAATCACACACAAGTCATACAAGTGAACTAAAAGCAAGCTAAGCCCCTATCCTGAAAAATTAGTGTGAAGCTAAGCATTTAATGTCAGAATGCAATTCCCTAACTTCATTTTTATGTTTAAACATAAGAAAAATTCCAGGATTACAGTAATATTTTATGGTTTAATACTGTACTAATTTTGAAACTGTTAGCTATACACAGTGCAGTACTTATGTCATACACTAAGTGGAGCACAATACTATTTTATCACTTGCGTCAGTGCATAAGGATCATGTCCATTGGACATTGCAATCGAATTGACAGGCAAGCCAAGCCAAGATTAGGAACCTTTTCTTCAAATTTTGATGATTGATTGGAAACAAAAATACATTTAATTATATTAGTACATAATCTAAGAAAGTATAAATAGGAGGAACGAACCTTTTACTGATAAAGGCCTTTAATCTGTTCTTCAGACTACAACCCAAAACCTGTCTCTATATTTGAACAGAATCAAATAACAAATCTCTTACAGTGATATGTTTGGGGACTAGTAATCCCATATGGACAACCGGCATGGCCATGGCTGCACAGAATTTGAGCTGTTCCTGGAGGTGCACAGCTTCCTGACAATTTAACAGCCAGACCTTGATCAGTCTTGTACCAGTCTCCTTGAAGTGACCATTTTATCAAAGAATAGAATTATGCCATCTTACAAGTAGATTGAAAATCATTACTGTAGTTATAGACATTTTGAATCAAAAAATGTAGTACAGTGGGAGCAAATGTATTAAAATGGAGTTATAATATTTTTTGCAGTTTTTCTTTTTCTTTATGTTAATTATATTGTGTAACCAATTTTATGTTTACATCTTACAGCCTCCGGGCAAATAACATTTCTGATCAAGGAGTCTCCAAACTGGTTGACCGAGCTCTTGGCTGCCGCAATTTGCAAAAGATTGCGTAAGAACAATTTTGCTGGGTGTTTCTGTGAACATTGTACTGACATCTACAACTATTGAGATGGACGATGTGTGAGAGCCGCAAAATTATTTAAAGTGATTTTCTAAAAATACATATAGCTACTTCCTTATGGTTTTATATATATAAGAAAATACAATGGATGATGATGTAGAGATGTGCGTATGTATTTGTTTATTTGAGATTCAAGTGCAACATGAATTTTCATGAGACGTTTAAAAAAAATATTGTACCAATTCTGTGTGGCAAAAGAATCTGACTATAGAAAGTGTTCTGTAGTAGTAGTGATAGTAATTGTAGTAGTTCTGTGTAAAAGAAACATTTATATTCAGGGGAAAAGCATTTACTTTTCAAATTTCTATGTTTTGTTTTTAGATTGTTTCACAACAATTTAACTGATGCGTGCGCACATAATTTTGCAAAGCTTCTTAAACACAAGGACAACTTTCTAGCGTTAAGGTAAGATCAGTATTACCAGGAGTGCTCAACAAAGGAAGCATTTAGACATTTAAGGCCTGAAATTCCAGCCAGGCGTTAGGGCATAAATTGGGCGGATCACCTGAAAAGGATTGAAATTTGTACCAAGTCTCGCTTTAAATTCCAGTGGGCTTGGAGCATCTGAGTCTACCAATCACCACTCCCCTCCCCTATCAAGGGTGTGTGTCTGGGATGGTTCCGACATTACCCAGGGACTTTCACCCAGTGTGTGTCCCCAGCTGAGAGCTGGCATGTGTTTCTTTTGAGGTCTTTGGCCTCAGAGGTTCATAGACAAAAGCAATTGATCCCAGTGGATTGATTACCTTTATCTACTACATTTTGGTTCCTTTTGGGAGTTAAGATTGTAAAAGCAGCCAAAATCTTTTGGCCTAGCATCATAGAATCATAGAAGTTACAACATGGAAACAGGCCCTTCAGCCCAACATGTCCATGTCGCCCAGTTTATACCACTAAGCTAGTCCCAATTTCCTGCACTTGGCCCATATCCCTCTATACCCATCTTACCCATGTAACTGTCCAAATGCTTTTTAAAAGACAAAATTGTACCCGCCTCGACTACTGCCTCCGGCAGCTCGTTCCAGACACTCACCACCCTTTGAGTGAAAAAATTGCCCCTCTGGACCCTTTTGTATCTCTCCCCTCTCACCTTAAATCTATGCCCCCTCGTTATAGACTCCCCTACCTTTGGGAAAAGATTTTGACTATCTACCTTATCTATGCCCCTCATTATTTTATAGACTTCTATAAGATCACCCCTTAACCTCCTACTCTCCAGGGAAAAAAGTCCCAGTCTGTCTAACCTCTCCCTATAAGTCAAACCATCAAGTCCCGGTAGCATCCTAGTAAATCTTTTCTGCACTCGTTCTAGTTTAATAATATCCTTTCTATAATAGGGTGACCAGAACTGTACACAGTACTCCAAGTGTGGCCTCACCAATGCCCTGTACAACTTCAACAAGACATCCCAACTCCTGCATTCAGTGTTCTGACCAATGAAACCAAGCATGCCGAATGCCTTCTTCACCACCCTATCCACCTGTGACTCCACTTTCAAGGAGCTATGAACCTGTACTCCCAGATCTCTTTGTTCTATAACTCTCCCCAACGCCCTACCATTAACGGAGTAGGTCCTGGCCCGATTCGATCTACCAAAATGCATCACCTCACATTTATCTAAATTAAACTCCATCTGCCATTCATCGGCCCACTGGCCCAATTTATCAAGATCCCGTTGCAATCCTAGATAACCTTCTTCACTGTCCACAATGCCACCAATCTTGGTGTCATCTGCAAACTTACTAACCATGCCTCCTAAATTCTCATCCAAGTCATTAATATAAATAACAAATAACAGCGGACCCAGCACCGAGCCCTGAGGCACACCGCTGGACACAGGCCTCCAGTTTGAAAAACAACCCTCTACAACCACCCTCTGTCTTCTGTCGTCAAGCCAATTTTGTATCCAATTGGCTACCTCACCTTGGATCCCATGAGATTTAACCTTATGTAACAACCTACCATGCAGTACCTTGTCAAAGGCTTTGCTGAAGTCCATATAGACCACGTCCACTGCACAGCCCTCATCTATCTTCTTGGTTACCCCTTCAAAAAACTCAATCAAATTCGTGAGACATGATTTTCCTCTCACAAAACCATGCTGACTGTTCCTAATTAGTCCCTGCCTCTCCAAATGCCTGTAGATCCTGTCCCTCAGAATACCCTCTAACAACTTACCCACTACAGATGTCAGGCTCACCGGTCTGTAGTTCCTAGGCTTTTCCCTGCCGCACTTCTTAAACAAAGGCACAACATTTGCTACCCTCCAATCTTCAGGCACCTCACCTGTAGCGGTGGATGATTCAAATATCACTGCTAGGGGACCCGCAATTTCCTCCCTAACCTCCCATAACGTCCTGGGATACATTTCATCAGGTCCCGGAGATTTATCTACCTTGATGCGCGTTAAGACTTCCAGCACCTCCCTCTCTGTAATATGTACACTCCTCAAGAAATCACTATTTATTTCCCCAAGTTCCCTAACATCCATGCCTTTCTCAACCGTAAATACCGATGCGAAATATTCATTCAGGATCTCACCCATCTCTTGTGGTTCCGCACACAGATGACCTTGTTGATCCTTAAGAGGCCCTACTCTCTCCCTAGTTACTCTTTTGCCCTTTATGTATTTGTAGAAGCTCTTTGGATTCTCCTTTGCCTTATCTGCCAAAGCAATCTCATGTCCCCTTTTTGCCCTCCTGATTTCTCTCTTAACTCTACTCCGGCAATCTCTATACTCAAGGGATCCACTTGATCCCAGCTGCCTATGCATGTCATATGCCTCCTTCTTCTTTCTGACTAGGGCCTCAATCTCCCGAGTCATCCAAGGTTCCCTACTTCTACCAGCCTTGCTCTTCACTTTATAAGGAATGTGCTTACCCTGAACCCTGGTTAACACACTTTTGAAAGCCTCCCACTTACCAGACGTCCCTTTGCCTGCCAACAGACTCTCCCAATCAACTTCTGAAAGTTCCAGTCTAATACCATCAAAATTGGCCTTTCCCCAATTTAGAATTTTAACTTTTGGGCCAGACCTATCCTTCTCCATAGCTATCTTAAAACTAATGGAATTATGATCACTGGTCCCAAAGTGATCCCTCACTAACACTTCTGTCACCTGCCCTTCCTTATTTCCCAAGAGGAGGTCAAGTTTTGCCCCCTCTCTAGTCGGGCCATCCACATTCTGAATGAGAAATTCCTCCTGAATACACTCAACAAATTTCTCTCCATCCAAGCCCCTAATGCTATGGCTGTCCCAGTCAATGTTGGGAAAGTTAAAGTCCCTTACTATTACCACCTTATTTTTCTTGCAGCTGTCTGTAATCTCCTTACATATTTGCTCCTCAATTTCCCGTTGACTATTTGGGGGTCTGTAGTACAATCCAATCAAAGTGATCTCTCCCTTCTTATTTTTCAGTTCTACCCATATAGACTCAGTGGGCGAACCCTCGGATATATCCCCTCTCACTACTGCCGTGATGTTCTCCCTAATCAAGAACGCAACTCCCCCTCCTCTCTTACCTCCTGCTCTATCTTTCCTATAGCATCTGTACCCTGGAACATTGAGCTGCCAGTCCTGCCCCTCCCTTATCCATGTTTCAGTAATAGCTATAACATCCCAGTCCCATGTACCCATCCATGCCCTGAGTTCATCTGCCTTGCCCATCAGACTTCTTGCATTGAAATAAATGCAGTTTAATCTAGACTTCCCTTGGTCTTTGCCCTGCTTTCTCAGACCATCTGTCCGGTCATGTTCTGTACACTCTCCCTTACTGCCTTTTGTTTCTGTCACCACTTTATTTCCCACTGACTTCCTGCATCGGTTCCCATCCCCCTGCCATATTAGTTTAAACCCTCCCCAACAGCACTAGCAAACACTCCCCCTAGGACATTGGTTCCAGTCCTGCCCAGATGCAGACCGTCCAATTTGTACTAGTCCCACCTCCCCCAGAACCGGTTCCAATGTCCCAGGAATTTGAATCCCTCCCTCTTGCACCATCTCTCAAGCCACGTATTCATCCTAGCTATCCTGTCATTCCTACTCTGACTAGCCCGTGGCACTAGTAGCAATCCTGAGATTACTACCCTTGAGGTCCTACTCTTTAGTTTAACTCCTAACTCCCTAAATTCAGCTTGTAGGACCTCATCCTGTTTTTTACCTATATCATTGGTGCCTATATGCACCACGACAACTGGCTGTTCACCCTCCCCCTCCAGAATGTCCTGCAGCCGCTCCGAGACATCCTTGACCCTTGCACCAGGGAGGCAACATACCATCCTGGAGTCTCGGTTGCGTCCGCAGAAACGCCTGTCTATTCCCCTTACAATCGAGTCCCCTATCACTATAGCTCTGCCACTCTGCTTCCTGCCCTCCTGTGCAGCAGAGCCAGCCACGGTGCCATGAACCTGGCCACTGCCACCTTCCCCTGGTGAGCCATCTCCCCCAACAGTATCCAAAACGGTATACCTGTTTTGGAGGGAGATGACCGCAGGGGACCCCTGCACTGCCTTCCTACTCTTCCTCTGTCTGTTGGTCACCCATTCACTATCTCCCTCAGTAATTTTTATCTGCGGTGTGACCAACTCACTGAACGTGCTATCCACGACTTTCTCAGCATCGCGGATGCTCCAATGTGAGTCCATCCGCAGCTCCAGAGCCGTCAAGCGGTCAAACAATAGCTGCAGCTGGACACACTTCCCGCAGGTGAAGGAATCAGGGATACAGGAAGGATCCCTGAATTCCCACATCCCACAAGAGGAACATGACACGGCTGTGGGATCTCCTGCCATGACTTAACCCTTAAGTTAGCTTAACAACAACTACAATGTCAAGAGAAAAAAAAGGAAAGAAAAACTACTTACCACTCCCTTTAAGGAGTTTACTCCTTTAAATTGTTCTTAATTTAGGGAATGTTAACTACACTAGGGACCTTGATTCATTAAAAAATAAACGCTACTTCCTATAAGACCTGCAGACCTTCCCTTTCTTTTTACTTTAGTTACTGTAGATAAGTAGAAATACTCACCTGAACCTACTCACCAATCAGGTGCCTCCCCTGTGTCGCGTCCCGATCTGATTCCTGACGTCACTTCGAACTCGGTCGCAGCTCCGCTCGGCTCGGCTCGGCTCCTCTCAGCTGTTCTCAGCGCTCTGGAATCCCGCCTTTTATCGGATGCTCCCTCCGCTCAGCTCGGCTCCTCTCAGCTGTTCTCAGCGCTCTGAAATCCCGCCTTTTATCGGACGCTCCCTCCGCTCGGCTCGGCTCCTCTCAGCTGTTCTCAGCGCTCTGGAATCCCGCCTTTTATCGGACGCTCCCTCCGCTCGGCTCGGCTCCTCTCAGCTGTTCTCAGCGCTCTGGAATCCCGCCTTTTATCGGACGCTCCCTCCGCTCGGCTCGGCTCCTCTCAGCTGTTCTCAGCGCTCTGGAATCCCGCCTTTTATCGGACGCTCCCTCCGCTCGGCTCGGCTCCTCTCAGCTGTTCTCAGCGCTCTGGAATCCCGCCTTTTATCGGACGCTCCCTCCGCTCGGCTCGGCTCCTCTCAGCGCTCTGAAATCCCGCCTTTTATCGGATGCTCCCTCCGCTCGGCTCGGCTCCTCTCAGCTAGGAAAGGTTTTAGCAGATCTCTAGCAGAGTGGCTATGGACATATCCACCTTACAATGGCAGATCAGGGTGGGTGCCTCTAAAGTGTCCTTGAAAGCGTCGGTAGTCACCCTGAGAATTCAAACAATCCTGTCCCTGGGATTTTGCTCTTTGGCCATCAAGTTGGATGGCTATGAGGTCTGCTTCTGCTGCAGAGGACCCATTAAAATTGTTAGGCCATTAGATTTTAAAATGGTGCTTATTTATACCTTGTATTCAATCTTTAATATTCCCAGGCTAGGCAACAACCATTTAACAGCTGCTGGGGCAGAAGTGCTGGCAGAAGGTTTAAAACAGAACAACTCCATCCAGTACTTGGGGTATGTCCTTTTGATTGTTCTCTATTAACATGCTGATACTGAACATTGTACACACTTCACATGCCTTCTATTCACAATTGAAATGCCCAACAACAGCAAAAAAAACAAAGGTGACATGAGGATAAACTTTTTTACACAGCGAGTGGTTAGGTTCTGGAATGCTTTGCCAGAGTGGGTGGTGGAGGCAGATTCAATCATGGCCTTCAAAAGCGAACTGGATTAGTACTTGAAAGGAAAAAAATTGCAGGGTTACGGGGGAGTGGGACTAGCTGGATTGCTGTTGCATAGCGCTGGCATGGACTCGATGGGCCAAATGGCCTCCTTCCGTGCTGTAACCTTTCAATGATTCTATGATAATAAATCCTTAGATTAGAACAATCTCTTTTACCTCTTGGATTTGGTATTTTTTTGCGCCTGCTGCTGTAGAAAATGTATTTTCATAGTAACAGATAAAAATATGAAAGTTAAATAATAGAATAACAGAAATTAGAACACATCATTGTAAGGTTTTAGTGGGTAATTTTAACCTAACCCACCCGGAGGGAAACTCACGATAGTGGGTTTGAAGTCAGTGGAAAGTAAAATCAGGTGGGGTGTGAAACAGACGGCGGATCAGTTTCCCACCAGGCGGGTTAGGTTAAAATGACCCCTATTTCATTTATAATATAACTCAGCAATGCCAAACACTATGAACATGAAATCATTTTTCACCACTTGCTACCATATCAGGATTCATAAAATGTTTGCTTGAATGTTTATCCAGACTTTGGGGAAACAAAATTGGAGATGCTGGTGCATGTGCTATAGCAGCAGCTCTTGAGGATAACACAAGCATGTTATGGCTAAGGTAAGGATGCTTATGTAGCGATGCCTCTAACGGAACTTTTGGATTCAAACTTCATTTTTAAAAACCTGTTCTGTTTAGGTACGTAACTCAATGGACTTTTTTTTCTGACCATTAGTCTTGTAGATAACAACGTTGGCAGTCGCGGTGCTAGAGCTTTGGCTTTAATGCTGAAAAAGAACACTGTCCTCGAGGAGCTGTGGTGAGTGTCTTCAAGACGTCAGCGTGGAAACATGACTAAATAATGAAGCACTTGGAGTGGGGTCAAATCCTTAATCAGTCTCCGTATAATTTATTATTCTTTTATTATGGTTACTGATATTTGCGGTACGCAAACATTTTTTTTCTGTACTCCTAGCATGGTGTTTGAAGAGCGTTTGCTGGTATGATGCAGCCCTCATTGTGCACTTCAAATAAGGTGTGAATCTCTTGTTAATTTTGACACTTCTTTGGAAATGGGTGCTCTTGAGATACTTCCACTAATTCAGCTTTTGCCGCTATGTACAGTAATGTACTCTAAGCAGAGCCCGTAGAATTCTGCAGCACCTCCAGGCCAATGCCTGTGGCAACCCCATATCAATTCTGCAGTGTGAGAATGTAGATTCCATGGTAAGTCTGTCCAGGGTTTGGGGACATCGCAGTTCCAATATCTGTTTAAAATACTACTGAAAAACAAGTGGTAAATGGGTTGCTTTTGTTTAGAAGAACTCAGTATTTTAATTGTTTAAAAGCCATGTGCTATTTACAGTATTAATAGCTGCCACTTAATACCTGGATGTCTCAGCTGACTTTTCACTGAGGCAGCTGGGTGTTGAGTAGTAGATAACCGATATCTGGTGCTCTGAATGGGAATAGTGCCAACTGATACTAGTCTTCCAATCCCTATTGATTTGTGGCTCATTAATCCCCATGTATTTCACGCTTTGTACATTTAGCTGCTAAGCTAGACTCGGAGCTCCTGTAAAGACATCTAATTTAGATGCTGTGAGCAATGGGTTACATAGTACAAAAGCATTTCAACTTTATACGCTTTAACTGCAAATAAGTGCAAGGTTTGAAATGCACAGCGATTTAAGGAGCTGCATAATCAATGGAAATTGATGTTATCTGACCCCATTCGGAATCAAAACATCAGGTATTAGTTCCAATGAGGAAATGAAGTAAAAAAATGGCGGTGGAAAAATTCCACAGCAGTTGATAAAATCCATGGTGATTTCCATGGCCGTGGGATCGCAGAACACTGGGGCCCTGATTATACTGAAAAACTGGGTTCTACAAGATAGGAGGATATTTATTGTTATCTTCCTTTGCTTAGCACACCAAACAGTCAGTCAAGGAAGGCAGGAATTCGGATGAGTAACTGAAGAAATTGTGACAGTTTAGCAATAAATATTTGAAAACAGGAAAAAAAAAGGTGTGTAAATAAGTCAAACTCTGAGACGTTGGTTGGCAAGCATATTTTGTGGGTAAGGAGAAGCCCATTTTATGACCATTGATATTGGTTGGGTATAAAATAGAGACTGACAGTAACGTGGGGCAGGATTTTAGCCTGGAAAAACAGGTGGGTCGGGGGTGGCGGGGGCAATAACAAATGCAAAAATTTAAAACCCACCCCAACCCGCCCATTTCCAATTTTCACAGGAGTTGGACGAGGGGCAGGCGTCCATCCCGATCTTAGGAGGCGAGTCGGTCAGTGAAAGCTTTTAAGGATGCTGCGGGCCTCCATATTCAAAGCTTTTTTGATTTTAGCCATTGGGGGGCCAGGATTACCGGGCCTTCTCCTTCACGCCACATGAGAGGAGGCGAGAAGGCCTGACTGCAGGTAAGGGCCTTTACAGCAAAGCTTGTGGGCCCAGAGGAGCACGAGTGCTTCCTCCAGGCCCAACAAGCCTACCTGCTGCGACCACTCCCACAATCTCCAACCCCCCCCCACCCCCAACCTCGATCTTGGACCCAACCCTGCATGATCTCGGACCCAACCCCCCGACGATCGCTGACCCGAGACCCCCCCAACGATAACGGACCCGAGACACCCCCCCTCCCCCCGACGATCGCGGACCCGAGACCCCCCCCACAGGATCTCTGACCCGACCACCCCCACCCCAGCTTCTCGACCCGAGACCCCCCCCCCCCCCCGCAGGATCTCTGACCCGACCACCCCCACCCCAGCTTCTCGACCCGACCCCCCCCCCCCCCACCCAGGATCTCCAACCCGACCTCCAAACCCCCCCACAGTTGATGACCCCCGACCCCGACAGCCCTCCAATGACTGACAGCACCCCGATGGCCCCCCGATGACTGACCCACAAACCCCCTGGTGACCCCTGCCCCCCGCCCCCCCCCCCCATCTAACAATTACCTGAACGTCCTTTTCCTGGCTCATCTCCCACCCAACTGAGAGCCAGCCCGTCGATCAGGCTGGCCTGCCAGACAGGAAACCTGCAAAAAAGAAACAACGTCTTTATGTCAAAATAGTAAGGACCTCAGGGAAACCCGTACTTCCGAGTTTCCTGACAGGAATTCCACCCTCCTTCCCTGCCCCCGGTCTAAAATCATGCCCGAGTAGTTTCAGATGTGTGTCACAAACAGGGTCAGGGATGGCATGCATTCTTCAACTGACTGTAGACAATGTGATGGGCAGTTTAGTGTGTGTGTGTGTGTGTGTGTGTGTGTGTGTCTGTATAATATACGAGTGCTGGGATTGGCTCAAGTGAGGTGAGAGGCAGGCAATACCTGCAATTAGAAAACATTGATAGGTCGCGAGGGAAGGGTGACCCTACCTGAGGGTACAGAGAGATCTGAAGGGGGGGGGTGGTGGGGAGGTGCAAGTAAACATTGGGAATCAGATGAGGGGACTGAGAATGGTGAGGATGGGCAAATAGGCGGCATTGGGAAAAGAGTAGGCAGAGGAGCATTAACATCTGAAATGGGAATGGAAATGGCAGGGTCATGGGCCAGCATTATGGAGGCAAGGTGAAGCGGGCATCACCATAAGCCACAGTGCCATCGAGCTTCTGGCGGACTGAAAGGCAAACATAATGGGAAGTAAGCATATTATATAGCTGTTCTGTGAGCTGTTGATCAAGCAGCTCTCTGAATCTGATTGGCCCAATGAGCATTTCATAAGGTATTGAAAACCAGTCATGAGTCAATAATTCAGCTGACCCATGATCCTAGATGGTCTGTTCTAGCTTTAAAACTGGCAGGTAATTTTCCTGCCAAAACCACCTCATGTCAAATGGTCTTTAATGCACACTAGTGTGTTTAAAATAAACAGTAATTGGAAAATGAAAATCTAGTATTATTTTCCGTTTATACTTGTTTTTCTTTGCAGCCTTCAGGAGAACAATTTAGTTGATGAGGACATGCTGCATTTTGTCGAAGGACTGCAGAACAACTCAAGCTTGAAGGTTCTCAAGTATGTAGTGATATGCCAATAAATGTGAAATTTATCCAGAATTAATGGTTAAACTCTAATTATATACAGTACTGTAATTTGACAGGAATTTTAAACTACACACCTTGCTTGAAATCTATTGCAAAATTATTTCTTGGATACAATTAATTCTTAGATCTTGGGCGGAGAACTGTTGATTCTATGTGAGAGAGACCAGGAGGGTAAGGTGGGCAGCCCATACTATTTCTGATGCATAACCCAATGGTATAAATGGTCATTGTTCATCCTGAATTAGCTAACAAGGTAAAACAGGCTTTTAGAACTTAAATAATGGATCCAAGAAAATAGTTAATTGCGATGGATAGAGATCCATCCAGTTTCAGGTTTAAGGATATTTCATTTTGATATGAACTTAGGGTGAGGTCATGCTGCTAACATTTTTAACTGTTGATGGCTATGTTCTTAGATGTCCTTTGTCCCTTTTTGGCTGAATACACAGCAATGTGGTTGATTCTTAATTGCCCTCTGAAATGGCCTAGCAAGCCACTCAGTTGTAAAATCTCGCTAAAAAAAGTCACAATAAGAATAAAACTGGATGGAACACCCGGCATCGGACCACTAGGCACCGGACATGACAAAGGCAAACAAAGCCCAGCTGACCCTGCAAAGTCCTCCTCACTCACTAACATCTGGGGACTTGTGCCAAAATTGGGAGAGCTGTCCCACAGACTAGTGAAGCAACAGCCTGACATAGCCATACTCACAGAATCATACCTTTCAGCCAACGTCCCAGACTCTTACATCACAATCCCTGGGTATGTCCTGTCCCACCGGCAGGACAGACCGACCAGAGGTGATGGTACAGTGATATACAGTCAGGAGGGAGTGGCCCTGGGAGTCCTCAACATTGACTCTGGACCCCATGAAATCTCATGGCATCAGGTCAAACATGGGCAAGGAAACCTGCTGATTACCACCGACCGTCCTCCCTCAGCTGATGAATCAGTCCTCCTCCATGTTGAACATCACCTGGAGGAAGCACTGAGGGTAGCAAGGGCACAGAATGTACTCTGGGTGGGGGACTTCAATGTCCATCACCAAGAGTGGCTCGGTAGCACCACTACTGACCGAGCTGGCCGAGTCCTGAAGGACATAGCTGCCAGACTGGGCCTGCGGCAGGTGGTGAGCGAACCAACACGAGGGAAAAACTTACTTGACCTCGTCCTCACCAACCTACCTGTCGCAAATGCATCTGTCCATGACAGTATTGGTAGGAGTGACCACCGCACAGTCCTTGTGGAGACGAAGTCCTGTCTTCGCACTGAGGACACCATCCAACGTGTTGTGTGGCACTACCACAATGCTAAATGGGATAGATTCAGAACAGATCTGGCAGCTCAAAACAGAGCATTCATGAGGCGCTGTGGGCCATCAGCACCAGCAGAATTGTATTCGAGCACAATCTGTAACCTCATGGCCCGGCATATTCCTCACTCTACCATTACCAACAAGCCAGGGGATCAACCCTGGTTCAATGAGGAGTGTAGAAGAGCATGCCAGGAGCAGCACCAGGCATACCTAAAAATGAGGTGCCAACCTGGTGAAGCTACAACTCAGGACTACATGCATGCTAAACAGCGGAAGCAACATGCTATAGACAGAGCCAAGCGATTCCACAACCAACGGATCAGATCAAAGCTCTGCAGTCTGCCACATCCAGTCGTGAATGGTGGTGGACAATTAAACAACTAACGGGACGAGGAGGCTCTGCAAACATCCCCATCCTCAATGGTGGTGGAGCCCAGCACGTGAGTGCAAAAGACAAGGCTGAAGCGTTTGCAACCATCTTCAGCCAGAAGTGCCGAGTAGATGATTCATCTCGGCCTCCTCCCGATATCCCCACCATCACAGAAGCCAGTCTTCAGCCAATTCGATTCACTCCACGTAATATCAAGAAACGGCTGAGTGCACTGGATACAGCAAAGGCTATGGGCCCTGACAACATCCCGGCTGTAGTGCTGAAGACTTGTACTCCAGAACTAGCTGCGCCTCTAGCCAAGCTGTTTCAGTATAGCTACAATACTGGCATTTACCCGACAATGTGGAAAATTGCCCAGGTATGTCCTGTCCACAAAAGCAGGACAAATCCAATCCGGCCAATTACCGCCCCATCAGTCCACTCTCAATCATCAGCAAAGTGATGGAAGGTGTCGTCGACAGTGCTATCAAGCGGCACTTACTCACCAATAACCTGCTCACCGATGCTCAGTTTGGGTTCCGCCAGGACCACTCTGCTCCAGACCTCATTACAGCCTTGGTCCAAACAAAAGAGCTGAATTCCAGAGGCGAGGTGAGAGTGACTGCCCTTGACATCAAGGCAGCATTTGACCGAGTGAGGCACCAAGGAGCCCTTGTAAAATTGAAGTCAATGGGAATCAGGGGGAAAACTCTCCAGTGGCTGGAGTCATACCTAGCACAAAGGAAGATGGTAGTGGTTGTTGGAGGCCAATCATCTCAGCCCCAGGACATTGCTGCAGGAGTTCCTCAGGGCAGTGTCCTAGGCCCAACCATCTTCAGCTGCTTCATCAATGACCTTCCCTCCATCATAAGGTCAGAAATGGGGATGTTCGCTGATGATTCCACAGTGTTCAGTTCCATTCGCAACCCCTCAGATAATGAAGCAGTCCGAGCCCGCATGCAGCAAGACCTGGACAACATCCAGGCTTGGGCTCATAAGTGGCAAGTAACATTCACACTAGACAAGTGCCAGGCAATGACCATCTCCAACAAGAGAGAGTCTAACCACCTCCCCTTGACATTCAACGGTATTACCATCGCCGAATCCCCCATCATCAACATTCTGGGGGTCACCATTGACCAGAAACTTAACTGGACCAGCCACATAAATACTGTGGCTACAAGAGCAAGTCAGAGGCTGGGTATTCTGCGGCGAGTGACTCACCTCCTGACACCCCAAAGCCTTTCCACCATCTACAAGGCACAAGTGAGGAGTGTGATGCAATACTCTCCACTTGCCTGGATGAGTGCAGCTCCAATAACACTCAAGAAGCTCGACACCATCCAGGACAAAGCAGCCCGCTTGATTGGCACCCCATCCGCCATGCTAAAGATTCACTCCCTTCACCACCGGCGCACTGTGGCTGCAGTGTGTACCATCCACAGGATGCACTGCAGCAAGTCGCCAAGGCTTCTTCGATAGCACCTCCCAAACCCGCGACCTCTACCACCTGGAAGGATAAGAGCAGCAGGCACATGGGAACAACACCACCTGCACGTTCCCCTCCAAGTCCCACACCATCCCGACTTCGAAATATATTGTCGTTCCTTCATTGTCACTGGGTCAAAATCCTGGAACTCCCTTCCTAACAGCACCATGGGAAAACCTTCACCACACGGACTGCAGCAGTTCAAGAAGGCGGCTCACCACCACCTTTTCGAGGGCAATTAGGGATGGGCAATAAATGCCAGCCTCGCCAGTGACGCCCACATCCCATGAACGAATAAAAAAAAACTGTGGGGATTTCCTGTTAAAGTGCAACAAGAATTCCCTAATGGCTGGATCATCAAAATGAGCTATGTTTAACAAAAGTAGATGAGGTGTGCACGTTGTATCTGCATCAGCATTTCCCAGGTACCCAGTCACAAATTCCAATTGTCTTGAGTCTGACTAAGTGAACACCCATTCATACAGCTCTCCTATTACCCAACCATCCAGGTACAATAATAGAAACATTTAACATTGATTATCAGGCTGTGTGTGAAATGGCCTGTAATTACCGACCATCAGAGGGAATCCTGCTATCAGGCACTTGACTGTTGTGACTGGTCTTTTGTCTTTGAGATATAGCTGAGGGGCAGGCCTAGTTTCTCCATTTCAGTTCAACCAAGTGCACAGGTCACTGAGGTGAGGTAGAGCTTGGTGTCTGCAAAGGCATGCATTTATGTACGAATGCTCATGAAACGACTGTTGTTATTTTGATATCAGAATATGGTTTTAAGTCACTGATGAGAATTAAGAACTGTATTGGTCATTTAATCTGCTGACCTATTTTGTTTCTCTGTATGTCACTTTCTCTTAAACATAAAGTAGTTTTAGCCTGAGCTACACAGTCTTTCGGTGTGGTGTTTTCATGTCTTTTGGAGAGACCAGGAGGGTAAGGTGGGCAGCCTATACAATTTCTGATGCATAACCCAATGATTCATCGTTCATTGTTCATCCTGAGGCACACTATTCCATTCACTCTATGAATAAGGTCAGGTTTTGGCTTATCAATGGAGGTTGACCTTGTTTGGTTAGTGTGAGTGAACAATATTGGAAGCCGCCCGAATTATAAGAGTAACTTCATTATATAGGAACAGAATGTCCATACCATGGTTTTCTATTTCTTCCTGCCTGCAGGCTGGCTAATAATAGGATAAGCAGAAAAGGAGTCGAGTTTATTGCCAAAGTTCTGAAGCACAATGTCACCATTGCATCTGTTTGGTAAGTAACAAGTTAAAAACAAACAAACCAAGTACACGTGGGTTTTCCAGTTGTATTTATTGAGAAACCATTTGCACTCAACCTTTAGGACCAAGAGTAGGCCATCCAGCCCCTTGAGCCTGTTCCGCCTTTCTTTTAGATCATGGCTGAATTGTACCTCAACTCCATTTATCCACCTTTGTTCTATATCCCTTGATACCATTACCTAACAAAAATTTTTCAGTTTCAGTCTTGAAAATTTCAATTGACTCAGCATCCACAGCCTTTTGGGAGAGAGTGTTCCAGGTTTCCAGTAGCTTTTGTGTAAAAAAAAAAGTCATTCCTGATTTCATTTCTAAATGGCCAAGCTCTAATTTAGCCTAGATGTGGAGATGCCGGTGATGGACTGGGGTTGACAATTGTAAACAATTTTACAACACCAAGTTATAGTCCAGCAATTTTATTTTAAATTCACAAGCTTTCGGAGATTTTCTCCTTCCTCAGGCAAATGTTTCAAGAGCTCCTTGAAGCCTACGCATTTATACATATAGAACAATACATGGGGCTCGATTTTAGGGTCGGGTTACCTGCGGGTTTCCAGCGGGGGGGCCCCGAAAATCCCGATCTCGGATCACGTGACCGGATTCGGACGAAATCCCGGCCACTTCCGGGTACCGCGCTGACGTGCGGGGCTGCGCGCGCAAGCCCCGCTGGTGGGAATCCCGCAGGCAATTAAAGCCAGCGGGGTTCCACTTGAGAGCACTTAACTTGCTCGTTGTGGTCAGTTAATGAGCTGAAGCAGCTGTCAAAAGAAGAAGTGTGGGATTTTACGGTCAAAGCAGTCAGTTTCCCACACTGGGGGAAACAGGACCCTTCAAACCAGGCGTGTTGCAGCCAGCAGCCTGTGCCAGGTGCCAAGGTGCGCTCCACGAGGGAGCGCCCTCACCCACGCAGGAGGCCACCGCGTCACATAGGGCAACCCCTGCCCTCCACCAACCCCCGCCAAGCCAGAGGACAGACCGACACGAAACCGCAGCCCCAGTCCGAGGACCCACCCACCTATCCTGCACAACCCCTCACACCAACACCTGCCAGATGGGTGGTGCGTTGACATCGTCGGAGGACGAACAGGATGACCAGCCCCAGCAGCCTCGCAGTCCACGCCGTCCGCCTCGGAGACGTGGGGCCCCCCAACACGGTGCTGCGGCACACCCACCTGCACAGCAGGAGGGAGGGCAACCGCAGAGAGAGATGCGTCGCAGGAGGCACTACCCTCCGCACAGGGTGTACAGAGCGAGGCTCAGCTTCATGGACCTCTCCGAGGAGCAGTGCATACGGAGGCTCAGAGTCAATCGCCAGGTAGTCGCCGACATCTGCAGCCTCCTTAACGACGAGCTGCTCCCTGATGGACCAAGCAGCATCTTCTTACCTGTCGCCGTCAAAGTCACCACTGCCCTCAACTTCTTCGCATCCGGTTCCTTCCAGGGTGCCACCGGGGACATCACCGGGGTCTGTCAGTCCTCTGCACACAAGTGCATAAGGCAGGTCACCGATGGGTTGTTCCGCAGGGCCTCCCACTACATCAACTTCGCCATGGACGAGCGCAGCCAGATGGAGAGGGCGGTTGGATTCCATGCCATGGCCGGCTTCCCACGGGTGCAGGGTGTAATCGACTGCACCCACATCGCAATACGGGCACCTCCGCATGAGCCAGGGCTGTTCATCAACAGGAAGGGGTATCACTCCATGAACGCCCAGCTCATCTGTGACCTCCGCCAGAGATTCCTACACGTGTGCGCCAGATACCCCGGCAGCTGCCACGATGCCTTTGTCCTCAGGGAGTCCGCCGTCCCGCCCATCCTGCAGGCACCCAACGCCGGCAACGGCTGGCTCCTCGGCGACAAGGGGTATCCCCTCCACACGTGGCTCATGACACCTCTGAGGAACCCCATCACCGAGCCGGAGCGTCGGTACAATGACAGCCACACTGCTACCAGGTCTACAATTGAGCAGACCATAGGGCTTCTCAAGATGCGCTTCAGGTGCCTTGATCGTTCTGGGGGAGCGCTCCAATACACACCATTCAGAGTGGGACGAATCATAGTTGTCTGCTGTGCCCTGCACAACATGGCCCAACAGAGAGGGGTGCCGCTGGAGGAGGCCCCATCCACACCCGCCACCCACATTGAGGAAGGCGAGGGCTAGGAGGAGGAGGAGGCGGAGGAGGCGGAGGAGGAGGACGCGCCCGAGGATGTTGGACGACCCATGCACCGAGCCGCGACTCACCGGGATGGTCGCCGGGCCAGGGACGCACTCATACGTCAACGGTTCTCCTAGAGTCAGACACTGCGAGGTGCTCGCATCTCCTCACCTGCACATGCGAGCGGCCATACCAGCCCCCTCCACTGAAGAGTGCTGCCAGTAATCCTGCACCCACAGCAGTGTGCCCAATGGGTGGCAGCAGGTGTTCGCCGTCATGATGGCCTCCACGGAACGCAACTACTGCACAAGCCGCGGAAGAATGGACGAGAGGTGGCAGGAGTGGTGAGAATAGACTATTTAATATGTGGAATGTGACATCATTTAAGAAACAAAGTACAAAATAATAAACACCCTGGTGTATTCCCTTTGTGATTATAAGGCCTTTGGAATTCTTCTCCGGGAACCCCTACCTGGTGCTACCCCTGTGGCTCCAGCAGAGGTAGTGGCAGGTTGCTCGTGTTCTTGCCTTGACCGGGTAGATGCTTTTGGCGGACGGCCCCTGGGTTTCGGTGCCCGTGAGGGCACCTCCACAGACTGCTCCTCCTGCACCGGGGCAGGGGCAGACTCGGCCACCTGGAGAGGAGGCACCATTGCGGGTGCTGGTTGAGAGGTGGGCGACGGGTGGGACGTGGGGACGCCTTGAGAGGCGTCCCCGCTTCCATGTCCCCGGTCACCATCATCCCTCTCTTGGCCTCGGCCCACATCACCCCTTCCACCCTGCTGGACGGCAGTTTGGATGGCATGTGTGAGGCCTTGCAAGGCCACCCCTAGTGTATCCCTCAGCCTGTTGGTGGCGTCGGAATGTTGCTCACCCTGAATCCGTACAGACGTTGTGAGGGCCTGCAAGGACTCGAAGTGGAGCTGTGCGTGACGCTCGAGGGAGGCCAACCTGTCCTCCACCGCAGACAGTCCCGCACCTACCCGCGACACTGTGTCGCCGGTACCCTCCTGTGCCTGCGCCACCAATGCCCACATGCAGGAGGTGGACTCCTCCATCGTCTGCGCTATTGTGGACAATGCGCGCGGCACCTCTGCCAGCACCTCAGCAATTAGCTGGTGGCCCTCGACGACTCTCCTTTTCTCTGGTGGCCCCCTGGGTTCAGCATCTGGGTCCGGCTGAGCAGAGCCTGGAGATGAGTGCTCCCTTCGTCGCGGACCCTCCGCGGCTGCCCCTGCCACCAGGGTCTGCTCATGCTCACTCGTGCGCAGTGACTCACCAAGTGCTACCCCAACTAGTTGGCGAGGGGGACCCACCGAGGTGCGTGTCTCTGCGCTGGTGGATGGTTGGCTCTGATGTGACGATGCACCCTCAGAGACCGCCATGTCCTCTGAGGAATCGCCCTCCATGCTCGCTTGATCCAAAGACGCACCTGCAAGAGAACAGAGGGCACTTTGAGGCATGTGGACCAACTTGACAGTGCGCCTGATGGCAGGTGATGATACGGTCACTCGCGATCATGGGTGTTGAGTGTCAGCTTTCCCTTACCGGCCGTTTCGGCAGCGACACACTCGCCATCGGCCACCGACAGGCAATGTCGCGGGCGGGCGAGGTCGAGCGCCTCCACCTCTGCGTCGGTGAGCTCCACCACTTGCGGCGGCCCACCTCCGGTGCGTGCCCTTTCGCGGTTGTTCTTGCTCCTCTTCTCCTGTGAAGGCAAAACACAGATGTGTGAGTGGGTGCGTCTTGCATCGTGAGACGCATCGAGCATCGGTGTGGTTGGGTTGAGCGTGGCGCGGAACGGATGGGAGGAAGTGTGGGCCACGTGCCCATCCCATTGCATGGGGATTGGGGTGTGTGGTAGTGTTCGGGTGGGGTCAGGGACGGTGGGTACTTGCGTGCACGGCGAGGATGGTGAATGAGTGGCTGTGAGGATTGCTGATGGAGCGCAGTGGTGGCTGTGCAGGAGGGGGTTGTGATCTGCTTGGCGTGATGGTGGGGACGGGATGTGGGAGGGTGCGTTGGTGTACTCACCTTGCCAGACCTAGTCAGGTCATTGAAGCGCTTGCGGCACTGCTCCCAAGTCCTTGGGGTGTTGCCCCTGCTGCTCACCTCCGCCGCCACCTCTGCCCATGCCTTCCTGGTTGCGGCGGCAGGGAACTTGCGCCCATCCTCAGGGAAGAGTGTTTCCCTCCTCCTCCTCACGCCCTCCAGCGTCAGCTGCAGTGCCAGATCTGAAAAACGGGGCGCAGCCTTTCCCCTTGGTTGAGCCATTCTCCCAGACCTCTTGCTTGCAGCAGGAGGGGCTTTGGGAGACTGCCCCTTTAACTGGAGCTCCTACATCGCGTCGACGGTACTGCGCATGCGCAGCCGGCCGGCACGCAGCTGGGGAGCGCAGAACCCGGAAGCAGGCCTTAATGGGTCCAATTATCCCGCGATCGCGTGGGGGACGCACACAATTACCCGTCCGCGTTTTCGACGCTCCCGGAGGACCACCCGCTGGGAACCCGCAGGCCTGCTAAATTCGAGCCCATGGTGTTTACAGACTGCCCCTGCAACTGCCCGTTGCCAAGGCAATCACCGTGTTCAGACAGAGAGGTGTCACCTGCAGAACCCCCGAATACACATTCAACAAAAAAACAAACAGGGAAAAAAAACAGAGAAAAAAAACACAGAGAGAGGCAGAAACATCCGGAAGGCAGAGAGAGCCAGCAAATGACCCATTATATTAAAAACAGATAACATTTGTTCGATGGTGGGGTAACGTGTAGCGTGACATGAACCCAAGATCCCGGTTGAGGCCGTCCTCATGGGTGCGGAACTTGGCTATCAATTTCTGCTCGACGATTTTGCGTTGTCGTGTGTCTCGAAGGCCGCCTTGGAGTACGCTTACCCGAAGGTCGGTGGATGAATGTCCATGACTGCTGAAGTGTTCCCCGACTGGGAGGGAACCCTCCTGTTTGGCGATTGTTGCGCGGTGTCCGTTCATCCGTTGTCGCAGCGTCTGCATGGTCTCGCCAATGTACCATGCTCTGGGGCATCCTTTCCTGCAACGTATGAGGTAGACAACGTTGGCCGAGTCACAGGAGTATGAACCATGCACCTGATGGGTGGTGTCCTCTCGTGTGATGGTGGTATCTGTGTCGATGATCTGGCATGTCTTGCAGAGGTTACCGTGGCAGGGTTGTGTGGCGTCGTGGACGCTGTTCTCTTGAAAGCTAGGTAGTTTGCTGCGAACGATGGTCTGTTTGAGGTTGGGTGGCTGTTTAAAGGCGAGTAGTGGAGGTGTGGGGATGGCCATAGCGAGGTGTTTGTCCTCATTGATGACATGTTGAAGGCTGCGGAGAACATGGCGTAGTTTCTCCGCTCCGGGGAAGTACTGGACGACAAAGGGTACTCTGTTGGTTGCGTCCCGTGTTAGTCTCCTGAGGAGGTCTATGCGATTTTTTGCTGTGGCCCGTCGGAACTGTCGATCGATGAGTCGAGCGTCATATCCCGTTCTTACTAGGGCGTCTTTCAGCGTCTGTAGGTGTCCATCGCGTTCCTCCTCGTCTGAGCAGACCCTGTGTATTCGCAGGGCCTGTCCATAGGGGATGGCCTCTTTGACGTGGTTAGGGTGGAAGCTGGAAAAGTGGAGCATCGTGAGGTTGTCCGTGGGCTTGCGGTAGAGTGAGCTAGCACCTCACTCTACCGCAAGCCCACGGACAACCTCACGATGCTCCACTTTTCCAGCTTCCACCCTAACCACGTCAAAGAGGCCATCCCCTATGGACAGGCCCTGCGAATACACAGGGTCTGCTCAGACGAGGAGGAACGCGATGGACACCTACAGACGCTGAAAGACGCCCTAGTAAGAACGGGATATGACGCTCGACTCATCGATCGACAGTTCCGACGGGCCACAGCAAAAAATCGCATAGACCTCCTCAGGAGACTAACACGGGACGCAACCAACAGAGTACCCTTTGTCGTCCAGTACTTCCCCGGAGCGGAGAAACTACGCCATGTTCTCCGCAGCCTTCAACATGTCATCAATGAGGACAAACACCTCGCTATGGCCATCCCCACACCTCCACTACTCGCCTTTAAACAGCCACCCAACCTCAAACAGACCATCGTTCGCAGCAAACTACCTAGCTTTCAAGAGAACAGCGTCCACGACGCCACACAACCCTGCCACGGTAACCTCTGCAAGACATGCCAGATCATCGACACAGATACCACCATCACACGAGAGGACACCACCCACCAGGTGCATGGTTCATACTCCTGTGACTCGGCCAACGTTGTCTACCTCATACGTTGCAGGAAAGGATGCCCCAGAGCATGGTACATTGGCGAGACCATGCAGACGCTGCGACAACGGATGAACGGACACCGCGCAACAATCGCCAAACAGGAGGGTTCCCTCCCAGTCGGGGAACACTTCAGCAGTCATGGACATTCATCCACCGACCTTCGGGTAAGCGTACTCCAAGGCGGCCTTCGAGACACACGACAACGCAAAATCGTCGAGCAGAAATTGATAGCCAAGTTCCGCACCCATGAGGACGGCCTCAACCGGGATCTTGGGTTCATGTCACGCTACACGTTACCCCACCATCGAACAAATGTTATCTGTTTTTAATATAATGGGTCATTTGCTGGCTCTCTCTGCCTTCCGGATGTTTCTGCCTCTCTCTGTGTTTTTTTTCTCTGTTTTTTTTCCCTGTTTGTTTTTTTGTTGAATGTGTATTCGGGGGTTCTGCAGGTGACACCTCTCTGTCTGAACACGGTGATTGCCTTGGCAACGGGCAGTTGCAGGGGCAGTCTGTAAACACCATGTATTGTTCTATATGTATAAATGCGTAGGCTTCAAGGAGCTCTTGAAACATTTGCCTGAGGAAGGAGAAAATCTCCGAAAGCTTGTGAATTTAAAATAAAATTGCTGGACTATAACTTGGTGTTGTAAAATTGTTTATAATTTAGCCTAATCACTGAATCAGTTGTGCAGTGAGTGCACTCAGATTTCATTTCACCGTGCTAACTGAAGAGAGCTGGGTTTAAAAAAAGGAATGGAGGCCAGGGATTTTTTTTAAATTAAAAAGCAACAACCAAACACTATGTGCCCCATACCTTACACATGATGGTTTTTAAATAAGTCATATTATATTGGTAATACAATTGAAGGGTTCAATGAGAAGTTAAGATAGCAGCCGTTCATAGCAGAACATTTTGGATGAGATGCACTTTATTATTGATTATTGCTAAACATGTAGCTTACATTAACTGCATCTTAAAATGCAATTATTTTTATGGCAAGATTTAACAGCAGGGTTTGGCAGACTTATTATCGCTGGAAAATCTTGATTAGTTAAGTTTGATTTTCCTGTTTAAAGATAGGATTGGCCTTATCTGTAATGTTCCCAAGGTCAAATAGATTTCCAATACTCTTTCCAGAGTCATATATGAATAATACCTATTTGGGGCGATACCATAGAACTGCAGGTGTTCATGGAAGCATAGCTAAGCGAGGGACGAAAGGGACGAAAATTTTGATGGGTGGAGGGGGCAGGGCGATGGAAAGTTTACTGAAGAAGCTATCAGACACTGCAATGTGTCATTCACAACTCAACCAGGAATCTTGTGCAACCCAAGCTAATTCTGAAACAAAGTTGAGTTACATGAAAAATATTGAGTTGTTTTTCCATCAGGTTAAGAGGAAATCACATTACTGCAGAGGAGATCGAAGAAATGACCAGAGCAGAAAGAAGATTGACATTTTGATCAAAAATTTGAAAAGAGAACTTTGTGACCTTTGATACTTGCCTCACATAAAGAACTGTGTTGCTGTGCTTTGTGTCTTATATGAAATGTATTTATAGATGAGAGAATTTTGTAAAGGCTAGGGTCGTATTTATAAATCTTGTATGTTTAATAAACAATCTTCATTTTATCTGTCAGCTGAATCATTCACTCATTGTGGTTTTTATTTCTGTTTTTCATTGGAATGGTTCTGATGGCTAACACAGTGGATTCTACTTACAACATTGCTGTCCTTTTATTGTTCCTGTCACTTACTGTGATCTTGACGGTTTCCAGTATCAGAGCCCTGTTTTGGCTGAAGAAAGAACTTGCATTTATTTGGTGCCTTTCTCATCCTCAGGACATCCCAGAGCAATTCACAGCAAATGAAGTACTTTTGAATTGTAGTCACTGTTGTAATGTAGGCAAACACAGCAGCCGATTTACACACAGCAATGAGATTTTTTTTTAGTTATGTTGTTTTGAGGGATAAATATTGGCTAGGACACTGAGAACTTTCCTGCTCTTCTTCAAATAGTACCGTGGGATCTTTTATGTCCACCTGATCAGCCAGACAGGGCCCCGATTTAATGTCTTATCTGAAAGACAGTACCTCTGACAGTGCAGCACTCCCTCAGTATTGCAGTAAAGTATCTGCCTGGATTACATGCTCAAGTCTCTTGAGTGGGGCTTGAACCCGTGATCTACTGATTCAGGGGCAAGAATGCTACCGCTGAGCCAAGGAAGACACTTAACCTATTTTTTTATGTCCCCTTTTTTCAATTGTTCATTGTTACAGAACAATTCCTGCACATTTTATCATAATCTGGCTACTCCACACGGATGTGAGGCTAGAATTCACTGTTGTTGCACTATTTAAGGATTAACTGTGGGTTACTGAAAGGCCCGGATTTTCATCAGTCCAGTGAATGAACGGCGCCCACCTCTCAGACGTGCACTTGCTCATAAATTTTCCTTGTTTTTTTCATGGCAAGTTCCTCTCATGGGGCACTGAATCCAAACCGGCCCCCTCTCCCAGGCATCTAGGACCTGTGTGAACAGGGTAAGCAACTCTCCATCCCCTTTATCCAATCAGATTAAAGCATCTGATGAGAAGCAAAGATTCAGAACCAGGAAATGTAAGTTAGAATAATGAATTCAATGCCAGATCAGGTACAGAGAGTGAAATAAAGAGAGAGTAAGAAATATTGAATGAAGTGACAGAGATGAAAGAAAAAGTTTTTAAAAAATTTTAAACTTTAAAAAAAGTCCAACAACAATTAAAATCTTAAAACATGAGATTCCACACTTATAAAAGTTAATTTTCAGTGTCTGAGAGGATGTTTGGCAGTCATTAAGACTTACCACGCGTTAAAATTGTGCTTGCACTAAAATGACTTGACGTACCTTTTTTTGGCGAGATTAATTTGAATCCATCAGGTTAGTGCAGGAACTTCACGCCATTCCATTCATTTGAATGGTGAGTCAGCTGGCGAGATGTCTTTCTCGCAGAGTTTACAGAGGAGCAGGGCATCCGGTACAGCAACTTCCAGATTTCCGCGTTTGACTGCGCATATGCGGTCACCCGAAGTTGCTGTACCAGATGCATGGAAAGAATGGTGAGCCCTGTTAACCTTGTCGTTATTTTCACAGGAAAATCCGGCCCAAAGTTTTTGGGAGAATTTTCTCCTCTCCATTAGTTCCCAATATTGCTATTATTAGCTGAAGGAGTAAATCATGTGATCTACTACTCACACAGTAGGCTGACCAATAGAGTGTCAAAACTGATTTACAATCACAGCAAGAAGATTGCTGACCTGAAGAAAACTGGTACAGTAAGGCTAAACTAAAATATTGACTATCAAGTACCTGCCCCAAGTAATCATGCTATAAAGTGTACCCTCATCTGTAAATTAATTTGTACTGAACCATCCTAACAATGAATAAAAGATTGTCCTGTGTAGTCCTACCACAAGAGAAACAATCCACTGAATACTTACCATGCATGGCATACTGCAGCATGGGAGAAAATGCAGTCAGATAGAAATCTTAAAGGTGCTTGACTCAAGAAATCCTGGTAAGCCAACCTAGCTGCGTGATGCATGTTCATTTAGTGTCATGGAATAAGCTGCAGGATGGGTAGCTGTAAGTCACTGCACTACCTAAACTTGCATGACCTTAAGAATATTTACCTGCTTACATGGCAAGATGGCTCATATAATAGGGAAAGAGCTGGTAGAGGTCACAGGCACTGCACCATTGACTCTATTTGAGGAGGCCATATTACACATCGTAGGACGTGATGGTATAGGAATAGTAGGGGAGGGTGAATCTTGGCTAGTACCTTTATACTCGTCACCCTACTTGGTCATTAACACAGGCATAAACCGAACATCGGACATAGTATATCATAACGGGCGAACTGTTTTAAAGTGCGACCTGAACCATTTGTGCTCGCTCTGTGGTTGCTTATAAACTGTTAAATCTCTACCTTCTTCCAGTTCTGCCAAAAGGTCATCGACCTGAAACGTTAACTCTGTTTCACTCTCCACAGATGCTGCCTGACCTGCTGAGTATTTCCAGCATCTTTTATTTTTATTTCAGTTTTCCAATCCGTAGTACTTTGCTTTTAATTTAGTGTTTAATTTACTGCCATTTCTTTTCCAGGAATGCCCACCTTGAAGAAGTTCTGCTCTTCTCTCCAACAGGATCTCTTTTTGTCTCTTTTACCTTGTTCACCTTCATTACTCTACTCTAGATCCATCTTTTGTTTCTCTACTTGTCCCATTTGCACCCCCTTTTTGCTTTGCACCATCATCCCTTTTGTCATTTATTGAGTCCTGCCCTCCCACCCCATCACAGACATTCCCTTTTGTTCTTTCCTCCCCTTCTCTTTCCCCTCCTCCTCCTCCCCCTCCTTTTCCTGGCTCTGTACTTGCTTATGAACTGTTAAAGCTCTGACTTCGTCCAGTTCTAACGAAAGGTCATCGACCTGAAACGTTAACTCTGTTTCTCTCTCCACAGATGCTGCCTGACCTCCTGAGTATTTCCAGCATTTTCTGTTTTTATTTCAGATTTCCAGTATCTGCAGTATTTTGCTTTTATTTTGACGTTTGTTCCTCTTCTATATTTAAAAAAAACAGGAAGCCCCGCACCCCCTAGGTCTCCAAGGTCACTCCATAGACAGCAAATCATAAAGAAGGAAGCCACTCTAGAAATGGTGCCAAAAGAGAAGGCAGGCAATGAGATACCAGTGCAACAGACACCCGGGCCAATATTTAAAGGGTCAATTAATGCAGTCGAAGCAGTTAGGGGGATTACATTTTTATGTATTCAGTCAGACAAATAATTATAACTTTCCCTGAACATGTCTCCTGTGGCCTCTGAAAGGCGCCATGGATACAGAGGCAAGTTGCAGACGGCCCTCATTTGGACCTTTAAACCAGCAATTGACACATCTGAATAAAAGGTGAGCTTTTTGCAGCAGGGCACTCAGTTCTCTCAGACAAGCGAACTCTTTGGGAGTTCTGTGTTTAGATTGAGATTTCTTTGTTAAGACTAAGAATTCTTGTGTTCAGACATACCTACGTTTTGGAGCCCCTCAAACTGACACTGTAAGGATGGGGAGCAGGTGCAATGGATTTATTTCACTGTACACCTAAAGAGGAGGCACATTACCATCTGCGGCAAGCACAGGGTGCAGTTCTGAGAGCTGCAGGTGCACAAGAGAGAGTGCGCCGTGTGGACCTGGAGAAGAGCAGAGAGGGGACCAACGGAGGGGCCGAGGTCGTAGGAAACACTGCCCACGTGAGAGGGTCTACAGACAGAGGCTGAGCTTTCTGGACCTCTATGAGGAGCAGTGCCTACGTAGGCTCAGATTGAGTCACCAGTTGGTCGCAGACATCTGTACGCTCCTTCATGCAGAGCTGCTCCCAGCTGAGCCTGTTGGCCATGCATTGCCCATCGCAATTAAAGTTATTACTGCCATCAATTTCTTTGCCTCCGGATTCTTCCAGGGTGCCACCAGTGTCATCTCCAGGGTCTCTAAGTCGTCTGCACTTAAGTGTATATGACAGGTGATGGGTGGCTTGTTTGCCAGGGCATCCGACTACGTCAACTTCCCCATCGACGACATCAGCCAGACTGAGAGGGCGGTAGGTTTCCATTCTCTGGCTGGCCTCCCACGGGTGCAGGGCGCAATTGATTGCACACATGTAGCAATCCAAGGACCTACTCATGAGCCAGGACTGTTCATCAACCGCAAGGGATTTCACTCTATCAATGTGCAGCTGGCTTGCAACCGCCGGAGGAGGTTTCTGCAGATGTGTGCCAGATTCCCTGGCAGCTGCCATGATTCCTTCATTTTGCACGAGTCCAACATCCCAGCCCTCTTCCATGCATAAGACAGAATTAAGGGCTGGCTTGTTGGAGACAAGGGATACCTCTGCAGACGTGGCTCATGACACCTGTGAGAAACCCACCAATGAAGCACAGCAGCGGTACAACAACAGTCATATCATCACCAGGTCTGTCATTGAACAAGCCATTGGAATGGTCAAGATGCATTTCAGGTGCCTGGATCAATCTGGGGGAGCCCTTCAGTACTCACCGGCGAAAGTGTGCAGAATAATAATCGTGTGTTGCATCCTGCACAACATTGCTCAGCGGAGAGGGTTACAGGTAGAGGAGCTCAAATGCACTCATAATGCATCCTCATCTGCTGGCAACATTGAAGAAGAGGAGGAGGAGGAGGATGAAGATGGGGAACTCATCGCCAGAGCAGTGGTGCACATGGCTGCCCATGATGCTAGGACTGCACTCATATCTAATAGGTTCTCATAACAAGATCTGCAAACTGAAGGCAGTGAACTACTCAGGCCGCCTGGAACAACCGCCACCAACACAAGCCACCCCGCCCCCCCCGCGTTTGCACAAAACAATCCTTTGTTGTACACGCGCCCAATGGGTGGCATCATGTCTTGGCGTTCATGATGAAGCACATGAAAGGGCGCTTTCACAAATGGGACTCAAGAATGGGCAAGACATGGCAGTTATGGTGAGAATTATAACATTTAATGTGCATTTAACAAATAACAAATATAAACTAAAAACATGACATTCCGTCAGACACCCTTGTGCATTCCCTTGGTGATTATAAAACCTTAGCCTTCCTCTTCCTAGCGCTTCTATGTGGTGCATCCCCTGTGGCTTCAGCAGAGGTAGTGGCAGGTTGCTCAGATTCATGCTCTGACTGCTAAGATGCTTTTGGCCTATGACCTTTGGATTTTGGAGCCTGTGAGGGCCCCGCCAAAGACTGCTCCACCTGCACCTGTGCAGGGGCAGACTCGTCCATCAGAAGAGGAGGCAGCATTTCAGCTACTGGTTGAACCGGGGGTGGGGGGAGTGCAATGGGTGAGACATGGGAGTGCTTTGAATGGAGTCCCCACTTCTATGTCCCCTTTCACCATCATTCCTCTCCCGGGCCGGCACAGCATCATCCCACCACTCTGCTGGAGAGCAGGCTGGTGAGGAGATGTGGCGCTTTCTAAGGTCATGGATGAAGTTTCTGTCTGCCAGAGTCCACACTGCCGTTGTCCTGGCCTGCATGGACTCATTTGAGAGCCATGATTGAAGCTCAATGGAGGCTGCCATTCTCTCCATCAAAGACATTCCCGCACTTACCTGCACCACAATCCACCAGCGCTGGAATTGGACTCCTCCATTCTATCCGCTGTTGTGGAGAGTGTGCGTGACACCTTTTCCATTACCTCGCAACGGCGGAGCTGTACCTCGATCATTTCAAAGTTTGCAGATGACACGAAACTTGGAAATGTAGTAAACAGTGAGGAGGATAGTAACAGACTGGTGAAATGGGCAGACACATGACAGATGCAATTTTAATGCAGAGAAATGTGAAGTGATACATTTTGGTAGGAAGAATGAGTAAATGGTACAATTTTAAAAGAGTGCAGGAACAGAGAGACCTGGGGGTGCACTTACACAAATCTTTGAAAGTGGCAGGACAAGTTGAGAAGGATGCTAAAAAAGCATATGGGATCCTGGGCTTTATTAATAGAGGCAAAGAGTGCAAAAGCAAGGAAGTTATGCTAAACCATTATAAACCACTGGTTAGGCCTCAGCTGGAGTATTGTGTTCAATTCTGGGCACCACACTTTAGGAAGGATGTCAAGGCCTCAGAGAGGTTGCAGAAGAGATTTACTAGTATGGTTCCAGGGATGAGGGACTTCAGTTATGTGGAGAGACTGGAGAAGCTGGGGTTGTTCTGCTTGGAACAGAGAAGGTTAAGGGAAGATTTGATAGAGGTGTTCAAAATCATGAACGGTTTTGATAGAGTGAATAAGAAGAAACTGTTTCCAGTGGCAGAAGGGTTGGTAACCAAAGGACAAACATTTAAGGTGATTGACAAAACAGCCAGAGGCGACATGAGGATATATTTTTTTACGCTGTGAGTTATAATGATCTGGAATGCACTGCCTGAAAGGGTGGTGGAAGCAGATTCATAGTAACTTTCAAATGGAATTGGATAAATACTTGAAGGGAAAAAATTTACAGGGCCATGGGAAAAGAACTGGGGAATGGGACTAATTGGATAGCTCTTTCAAAGAGCTGCCACAGGCACGATGGGCCAAATGGCCTCCTCCTGTGCTGTACCTACTATGATACTATGATTCTCACTCTCAACGATGTCCCGCAGGGTTCAGCATCTGTGTCCAACTGAGCAAAGCTTGGAGAGGTGTGCGCTCCCCGATGCAGACTCTCCACAGCTGCCCCTGCCACCAATGTCTGCTCGTGCACACTTTTCAGTGGTGATTCACCAGGTAACAACCCAACTGTCTGGCTAACAGGACCCACCGAAGTCCCAGTATCTACGCTGGTGCGTGTCTGGATGTGATGTGACGGTGATTCCTCAGAGGAATTGAGCTCCTCTGAGGAATCACCTGCCTGCCTCATCATCAATCCATGAAGGCCCTGGAAGAGAACATAAAGTAAAATTTAAAAATCATCGCACAAGTTAGTTTCCAATGAGCATACTGAGGTGTGCAACAGGTCAATCATTGATAACATCAATTCATGATGTGTGTGAAGGATGTCAAAGTTCTGTCACCAGCTGTTTGCAAGTTGCCAGTCTCGCCATCTCCAGGCACGGCATGCAACTGTGCGACTGATGTCCATCATCTCCTCCTCCGCATCTGTCAGGGGCACTATTTGTGGTGGCCCCCTCCAATCCTACTCCTCTCCCGTGCATTTTGGGCTCTCCCACAAGGGGAGAAAGAACAGACGTTTGAGTGACGAAGGTGACGTGTTCACCCAATGGATGCATTGCTTTGAATGAGGCTAACAATGAAGCAGATACACCAGAGGGTGAATATCAGACAGTCATCACATTGTATCAGGATTAGGGTGAGTGGGAGTAGTGAGTTGACAAATGGGGAGGTGAGGAAGTGCAGAGAAAGTGAAGGTAAGTTGATGATGAGACTTTAAATGGGTGTGAGGAGAGATGTGATGAAGTATGCTTGGCAAGACAGAGTGAGAGGGGGGTAATGTACACCACAGGATGTAGGTGAATCATTAACTGTACTCACTTTTCCTGACCTGGTTAGGTCATTAAATCATTTCCTACATTGCACCCAGGACCTGTGCACCGTGCTCCTGCTGCTGATCTCCTCTGCCACTTCCAGCCATGCCTTCTTAATGGCAGAAGCAGGGCGCTTCCTCTGGTCGGCCAGGTATAAGACTTCCCTCCTGCTTCTGACACCAGCCAGTAGCAACTCAAGGGAGGAGTGGCTAAAACGGGGTGCTGCCTTTGGCCTATGATGCTGCATTTTTGAATTTTCCTCCTTTCTCCTTCAAAATCTACTGTTGCAATGGCCCTTTAAATACTCCAGTTCACAGCACGTCATTCGGGTGTGTAGTACACCCGCTATGCAGCTTGGAGACACGAAACCTAGACGTAAAATTAAGGGCCTTCAAATTAGTCATGATCGCTTGAGCTGAGGCACAGAAAGGTTTTCTGGGTTTCCCACGCAACTACTCACCCACCCGCTGACTTCCTGCTGTCTTTGGTGCCTTTGACATCTTTGGCAACTCTTCTCTGTTCTGCTTGTGCACCGTGCTCCTGCTGCTGATCTCCTCTGCCACTTCCAGCTACGCCTTCTTAATGGCAGAAGCAGGGTGCTTCCTCTGGTCAGCCAGATATAGGACTTCCCTACTGCTTCTGACACCAGTCAGTAGCAATTCAAAGGAGGAGTGGCTAAAACGGGGTGCTGCCTTTGGCCTATGATGCTATGAATATAATATCCATTGTAGAGAATGCTCTTTCAGCAGAAACTTGGCGATACAGCAGTTTTCTTCAGAATTCTACAGCCAGAACCTGCCTAAGTTGCAACACTCATTTCATGTGGGCAATGACACAGCGTATTATATGTAACATGTGTGAACACTAGGATTTGGTATCAATTTGAGTATCAATTATCCACAAGTCAACAAGCCTAAAACACAGCAGCCCTGACTCTTACCACAGGAATTTCGGGCCAGGTGCAAACCAGCTGGCAATAATGCAGTCTGATGGACTCCTACAGTGCTGTCCAGTATCGCTCAATTTATCACAAGAATAAACTGAAAATGGTTATTAAATGAGCACAAAGAGGGCATAAATAAAGGGAGTCCATTGACAGTAATGGTAATGGAAGTGTACAGCAACAGTTGGCAGAGGGTGGTCATAGCTGGAGTTTATTGCATTACCTTAATTGCTACGTATTTTGTTCACAGCTGAAATGTTCAAAATGTAAGAATGTACAGGACCAGAAAAGACCATTGCGGCCCAGGTGGCCAGTTCTAAAGTTCAAAAATTACCCCCAAACCAATTGTACCCTTTAATTGATTTTTTTGTGCTTACAATAACCATCCAACTCCTTAAAGTTTCTGATACTATCCACTGAAACTATCCACTTACACTATCTCTCTGGGCAGTCTATTGTGCATTCATTACCCTCTGTGAAGTAATTAAATCTAAAGTTACTGTTCACTAAACCGTCACCTGAGCTTGAGTGATCTCCTAGTTGGAGATTGTGGTTATGTCAAATTAGGTTTCAATTTATCTGTACCTCTTAGAATCTTGAAAACTTTAATGCTTACCTGAGCTGCCTTTTTTCCAGTATAAATATTCCCAGCTTTCTTAGTGTCTCCTTGCAATTTAGGTGCCTAAACCCCAGTATCAGTTTAGTTTGCATCCGGTCTATTGTAGCTGTTGTTTCATCTAATGGAGCAAAAATGTTTATTGCAGTTTCAGTTTCTGTCTGCTTGTTGCCTAACATAGGCCTTGTAGATTATTGATGGCCTTTCATCTTTGTCTCCCAACACTAAAAATAAGATTGCGTTACTGATATAATTACCAGAACAATGCTGCCTTGAGTTTCCTTCTCTCTAAAATTATTAAAGCTTTTCTGCAATGGAAAAAGAAAGGAAACTTTAAAATTCTGTTGAATTTCTGCTTGACAGTTCCTTACTGGGAAAACACCATTAGTCCTCTACGGGCTTGATTAAGACTGCGTAATATGGCTCATTGTAGGTATATTGCACATCTGCGAACTTTCAAAACAACATAATGGCCCAGAATTTGCTGTCAAAATAATGATGAGGTTAACGGTGCTCACCGTTATTTATGCACAAATCGCACAACAACTTCAGGCGAGGGCAGATGCGCAGTTAAACGTGAAAATCCAGAAGTTGCTGCGAAAATGGCATCTCGCTGTCTGGCTCACCATTCAAATGCATTGAACGGCGTCAAGTTCCTGTACTTGCATGGTAGTTACGAACTAAACTCGCCACAGAATGTTAGAGCTTGTCCATTTCAGTCTAAGTACCCTTTTTAATGGTGTGACAAGTGTTAGTTACTGCCAAACAATCTCTCTGGCACTGAAAATTAATTTTTGCGAGTGTGGTGTCCCATTCCTTCAGGTTTTAATTGTTAGAGGTATACCGCAAAGTCAAGGGGTGTAAAAAAATAAAATAACATTTGCTATGAAAGGTAATTTGAAGGGCTCCAATGTAGAACCCTTAAACTACAAATCTCCCCATTTTTAGAAAACAATTTTGAAAAATAAATTTTTACTACTCTTTCCATTTAAAGTAGGGTTTTGATGCAAGAATTTTGCTTCAAAATTATGCTGGGGGAGCAGCGTATGAACACAATGGGCATGATTTTAACTTAGAGCCTGGAACCCAGGCCGTCCCTAGATATTCGCATGGGGAACCCGGAAGCCAAATGAGTTCGTTGCAATCCGCGATCGCAACTCAATTGAAGGTGAGTATTTGTACTTCTGGGTTTCCAATGCGCCAGGCAGCCAGATTGACAGGCTGGTTGCCTGTCGGAAGGGAAAGGAGCTGCGAATCAGTGAGGAGTGGCGGGATCCAGCATCGGGAGGGAGGGGTCGGCCGATCGCGGGGTCATGTAGTGCCAGATGAGCTTGTTGGGCCTGGAAGAAGCACTCCTGCTCATCCAGGCCCACAAGCAATGCCTTAAAGGCACTCACTTCATGGATCCGGCCCTTCCTGCCTGATTTCACCTGACGTGAATCAGAAGCGATGGGAAACCTGAACAGGTAAGGTTAAATTCTGTTTACTTTTGTAATTCACAAAAACTTAAGTACCTTAACTATTTCAATGAGGTACATTGCTCCTTTAAGTGCTCGGCGGCTTTAAGTGGGGGCGGGACTTCTGGGTGTCTGTTGCGCGTGTGCATCCAAACACGCCTGGGTTAAACCTGGAAGTGAGTTGGAGCCGGGATGCAGTCCCGCTCCAAACAGCTGTTATTTTAACCTCCCACCCACCCACAACCCACCCGTTCTTGGGGGTTAAAATTACCCCCAATATGTTTGTACAAAATTCTTCCCTCTTGTTTTTTTAACAGGGCATTAACACTACTATCCTGCAGTTTAATTTCAAGACCTTTATGTTTGTGGTGTATTTCAGTAATAAGCCACAATGTTGTCTCTTTATATCAGTGCTGGAATTGTGTAATGTAGTGAAGCTAATCTAAAAGTCACCACTCTAAAGTTACAATCACAATATATGACATTTTATGAAGTTTATAGAGTCCCCATGAATTCCAAAGGACTCTGATGTGCTATGATATGTTTGGGTTAATTGGTGTATCAATGTACTCATTACAAAACATTTCCAGATGTTTGACAGATTGTAAATGTGTGGGCTGCTTTGTGTTTACATGTGTTTCGATAGAAAGAACTTGCATTTATATAGTGCCTTTCACGACCTCAGGACATCCCAATCCCCTCTAAAGTCAATGAAGTACTTTTGAAGTGAAGTCATTTTTGTAAAGTAGAGAAACGTGGCAGCCAATTTGTGCACAGCAAGGTCCCACAAACAGCAATAAGATAAATGACCATTTGATTGGTTTTAGTGATGTTGGTTGAAGGATAAATGTTGTCCAGGACACTGGCATAACTCTACTGCTCTTCTTCAAATAGTGCCTTGGGATCTTTTACATCCACCTGAGAGAGCAGATGGGACTTTGATTTAATGTTTCATTCAAAAGACGGCACCTCTGACAGTGCAGCACTCCCTCAGTACTACAATGGAGTGTCAGTCTAGATTTTGTACTCAAATCCTGGAGTGGGGCTTGACCCCACAACCTTCTGAGTTAGAGGCAAGAGTGTTATCACTGAGCCAAGGCTGGCAATAGATGGATCTAAGCGAACACCAAAATAAATGAAGTTCTGGTACTATAGAGTCCAATGTCATTATTAGAAAATCACCGTAAGCAGCTCTTATGAAGGGTTTATTTTTTATGGGGTTATTTCTACTTAATATTAATGGTGCTTCTGTCAGAATCAGGGCCAAAATTCTAAAAAGGAGTTTGTTGTAAGGAGTTGTTACTGTCCCTCACATTTAGAACAACTATAATTGTGCTGTTTCTGAGAAAACTATTTCTGGAGAATTAATAACACCTTCCTTATAGTAGACTGTTCAGGCTAGCAGTATACTGTAACTCCTTAAACACTCTCTTCCACATTTTTTTGATTTGTGGGTGTTTTGTACAACAACAAAAGGGCCAATTCCAAGTGGGAGTGCCAATTTCTGACAAGTCCAAAACTGAACATAGGGTAGAATAGGGATAGCACCAAAAGTTGAATTCTGATGTTTTCGTTGATAAAAATTTATTGATGATCTTAATAACGGATAAGTCTGCATCATAATAGGAGTAAGTGGAAATAAAATTGATTTCTATTTTAGAAACCAAACATTTGTGGGGGGGGGGGGGGGGGGATTTTCTTCTAAATTCTTGTCCAAAAAGGGAAGTTGCGGGGGTAGAGAATTGAGGAACATAAGGCAGAGAGGCCACCCTAAAATTAGCTGCTCATATTTTCCTTTCCTCCTCTCTCCGCCAACAGTGTCACTTATGTCAGCCACCTACCCATTGCTCGCCCACTGCATTTAAATGATGGTAAGTGGGTAGGAATTAGGATTCAGCTCAATTTCCCTCCATTCCTGCCTCTACACAGTCACTGAAAGAGATGGCCACAAGAATAGAAGTGGTATGGAGACTGTGGCAGTTGAAGGCAGGAGGATTGACTGCAAGATAGGAGTTCTGCCTACCTCCCCTTCTTCCAACCCTTCCAAATGCCAGTTCTTTGACTGCTGGGCTCATTCAGAGCCAACTCAAAATTTAGTGCTGGCACATTAAGGGGCTTCTGTCTGTTAACAATTTCCCCACCAATTTCAGGTGCTGCAGTCTGTGGCCTGCAGCAGCACTCCATCACTTACCTCTCCCTCAACGGTGGACTGTCACTGCGTAATTCATTAATCCCAACCTGGAGAATGGGGTGGGGTTGGACTGGCAGGCAGAAGTTTTTCACTGACCAACTTCTGGCTGCAATGCTGACTTTGAGGCAAATCCCACCCTGACTCTTACATTTTAGAAATTCCAATCAGCTCAGTGGGAAAAATAGACTATATGGTTCAAACCAGATGTGCGGCACCTTTAATTGTCAATGGATTCCTGTTAGCTGATTGTTATTTATTCTGCCTATGTTGCAGTGATTTACACATAAACAGACTCACTTTTAATTAATGATCCATTATTTCTCATGCATGAGATGATCTCAGTCACCTGCTCATATTTACAGGTATGATCTCAGCCATCTTTTCTGCCAGGAGGACTCGCGTATTAAAATTGGCCATTCTCACAAAAAATAATTTCAATGTAAATCACTGAATCACTTATCTGTTTCACAGCCTTGGACTGAAAACAAACTTCACCTGACTAGAATACTCTTCTAAAGGACTTCAGCTCTTCTGCCTGATGTTTTATCGAAGCAGACCGGAAGTGGACATTATCCACTGGTGTCAGGCATTGGGATCCTAACAGAGCGCCTATCAGTTGTCATAGAGTAACTCAACTACGGATGTTGATCAAGAACTGGATTTTTTTTTTGTTTTGAAAAATATAATTGCCAAGGTTTGCAGTTGGTTAGATGAAAACACATCAAAATGTGACACGGAAAGGTTTCAACTGAAAAAGATTACTCCAGTCAAGTAGCAGGGTTTCACAGTGAAATGCTTTAGAAGCTTATTCTTGGGCAAGTGAAATGTGCAAACTGAAACATATGCCATAGAAGATAGAATGAATTATGTTGAAAGTATTTCTTAGTGTCTTCTCCTTTAAAGCTGCACTTGTCATCAATGGTTCTGGTTAGTCAGAATGGAAATTCTTGATGATAAACATGTAATATTACTGTTAGTAGCAAAGTGTATTTTAAACTCTTCAAATTCAGCAACATTAAAAAGATTGTGAACCCACCATCATCTGTACGCATTTCTGTGCATATCCAGGAAATTTTTCTCTTCCCACCACCCCCCCCAACCAACAAAAAAAAATGACAATGCACTTTTAATTGTAGTGGAACTGAAATTTTCCAGACTGCTGCAAACAAAGCCATAGGTATCTTATCCACAAATAACATCCTCTTTCAGATGTAACCACTGGGTATTTTTGCACAAACTAACTCCTTTTGATGACCAACAAACTGTAATTATAATTTGTAAATATGAATAATCTGATTTTGCATAATCACACAGACAAGGCTGTTGTTTTTTATTATTCGTTCATGGGATGTGGGCGTTGCTGGCAAGGCCAGCATTTATTGCGTAGGTGTAAGCTGTTTATAACTACCAGGAACCCATAACGCAAATAGTTGTCATAAGAAAAAAAATACATACCTGAAAAACAAAATTGTTAAATCACTCCATGATACTACTGAGTACTGGTGGATCTCCTGTGGCGTTGCTCGTAAGTTGGCACATATGGTCTGTCTCTGTTGTCTTTGTGTTGTTGGCTCTGTTTTTTTCGCTTCTCTGCTACTTATCACTTCAATTTTTCTGTCCCTTTCTCTTTTCTGGTTCTTTCTGAGTTGTCTTCTATTTCTCTCTCTCTCATTTCCTTGAATTTGACATGGTAGGTGGGTGATAGGGGATAACAAGAATGATGTGATTGAAATTGCGCAATTCCCGTGCAGGGGAGTCGTAAAGCGTACTGGAACCGAGATCCAACACTTTCCATCGCTTTTCAACTGCACCACAATTTGTGGTTCGCGGTGGGTGGGGGAGGGGGCATTTCTGTTGCTAGCCCCTCTTTACATTTTGGCAGCAGTTGAGGGGCATCCCTGGAAATTTTTCACTTGTTGACCATGGGTTTTTCATCTCTTCTTTTGCCTCTCCCAGTAGATTACATGGCTAGGGTGGGAGGTTGTGAGGGTGGTGGGGAGGGAGCAAGTGTTTAGTCATGATGCTCCAGCCATCATGGTGTGGGGCAGGCTTTTCTTGTCTGTCAATTTTGTATGTTTGTAATCCTGCCAGGTACTCATCTAATTTGGCCCAGTGAAATCTATGACTGCTGAGAGCAGGCTTATGATCCATTCTGGGCCAACGTGGGCCCCAAAATTCAAAAAGCAAATGGCAGTCAATCCCTGCAGCATCGATTACCATTGGAACAGGTACCTTGGATTGTCTGAACTCACCTGGATTAAAATGTTGGTGTATTCCAAGGTTGGCCAGATAGGCCTCTGCCCTCCCCACCTCCCCCCCCCCCCCTTTAGAAAGGCAGAGTGCTGATCTGAGATTATGCTACTTCTGCCGGGTGGTGCTTACCCCTATTATTTAAATGACCCATTAACTGGGATTTGGGACAGGATCACAGCAGGAGCATAGCAACAGGTGGAAGTTCTGCCCAGCTGCACTTCCAACGGTCCCATTTCGCCAGAATCTCTAAACCAGGGCATTTCTATTATAAATGTTGACATAAAACTGTTACTCAAAAATCATGACAACATGAAGTAAGATTTGTGGACAGCTACACCATGCCATACTCAAGACTTTTAATAATATTGATAATTACTATAATATCCATGATTTCTGTATCAAGTGTTCCATAATTTTAGAAATTCTACATAGAAAAAAATATACTTTATTGCTTTGCATACTTTTCCAATTATTTCTGTTTTTAAACATTTTTGATTGAATGAGAAGGAAACTGGAGGGAGGATACTTTTCTTCAAAGTACTCCCCCATTCCATGTAGAAAAATATTTGTAATCTCTTTGTAAAAATATCATTTTTATTGGTAGGATGAAGCCCTTTAACAGGAAATAGTTTGGTGTTTCAGAATTCTAAAATAAGTTCATTATAGCTTTCCCCATATAATCAACACAACAGCAGTGGTCTCAGATTTATAACTTGGTTCACTTTACCATTTTTAAAACTCCCTCGAGTGGTTTCAATCCTGTGACCTGTCAGCAAGTTGCTGCTGAAAAATATTCACAATTACACTGGTCAAATGTTTAAAATCTGAATTCATATCTTCAATTTTATGTTCCAGCTGACTTGCTTCCACTTCACACTTATGGAATTTGTGAAGCATATTTTGTCTGGAAAAAATGATCCAGTGGAAATATTAACATGAAAGGGGTGGAGTAACATTATTTTGGCAACAACCTTTCAAGTACAGATTCAGAGTCTATCTTAAACATGGGCTTCAATAAAATATAGCCATTTACATGGAGAATTTAGTTTATTTTCTATACAAACGTACAACGTACAAATAAGTTTGTGCATTATTAATTGCTGTTCTCATTAAGTGTAAGATCTTTGTCTTTGTTGAGCCGCAGAGTTCCGGGACGGGTAATTGCTGGGAAACTCCACCTGCGCACTCTGTCACCCCGGCTCCGCTCCGCAGCCGCAGCGCGATGTACGCATGCCCAATCGGCGCACGGTCCACCAAACGTGATAGCGGAAGCAGTGTGACCTCATTGATTGACACCAACATTAGCCATTCGCAAAGTCAATCGCTTCCGATGCCGTTTCTCATTGGACAATTTATCGGCCCTGTAACGAACCAATGCAATGGAGAGGCGGGACGTAGCACTCGCAGGTTAGGTTGTCGTGCGTTTACTTCCGGCGGGAACATTCTTATATTTACAGCTGTCCGGCGGTTGTCGGGTTTGTTGTTTTTAATCCACTGGCCGCGATCTTGTACAAAGGTCCCGAGAAACAGGCGGGAGGCGATCCGGCTCCGTAAGTGAAACATGGGAACTTGAGTAAAACGCCGATTGCGGAGTGTGTTGTGTACCGGCCCAATACCTCAAATATGCCCCCGGGGGCCTCCGGATTGACCCCTTCAGGCGGACCCCATCACCCGAGGCGGCGATTATTCCTGCACTGCCAGCCCAGGCAGCGGTTCAGCGGCCCCTCCGCTCGAGGGGGCCTGATAGCCAGACCCGAGCCGGATTGTGCCCTGTTCTGGTCGGCCCTTTAATTTAAACTTCCACAATTGCCGCTCCTGCTCTTCCTCACCTGAAGGTGCTGGTTGCCCACCGCTGTGTCTAGACAGTGACCGTTGGCATTAAGAGCTGAGCTTGACGGCTATTAATATCCGAAAGCATCACTGGACAGAAATCAGGAGTGGAAAAACCTGGCTGTTGTTCCCAGCTTCAGCCTGGGGATGCTGAAGCCATTTTTTTTTTTGCACCCTGACCACAACCTATGCTGAGCTAGGTTAACTGCACAGACCAGGGATTGCAATTTAGGAGCTTGCTGGTTTGGATGGTTCAGTGCTGCACCTACCCACACTGCCTTTTAAGTGCTTTCTCAAAGAAAGTGATATTTCAGCTTTGAGAGGTTACTTTTGCAGAGTACAGCCACAGCAATCTATTACACGCTTGATTGAGGTTGAATTTAAGGTCATCCAATGGCATAGTCTAACCAGTCCAGTAGGCATGTTCAGCTTTTTATGGTTGAGCACCAGCTGTCTGCATCAGGATCTGATTCAGAAATGCATGATATGAATGCAAACTGATGGTCAAAAGGCTATGCAACATTGTACAAGGGAGAACAGTACTGCCTGATTAATTTTGATCCTCTATTGCTGCTTTGCTGTATTTTTTGGTGTGAGTGCTTTTCTTTGCTATTGATCACCTTAACTATAGTTCTGCATTGGAAAAGGGGGTGGGGGGGGGGGGTCAATTTAAGAGGAGAATAATTTTCTGTAAGTATGGGTTGTTTAAAATTTGGAAATGAGTTATATTCAGCCCTGAGACTTGCACATGCTGCAGTATTTGCCCAACTAATACACATGATTGTAAATATATTTACACCAGTGGACATTTTTGATAGAAAAGATGGTAAAATAAAAAAACAGCAAAATAAGCAGACAGGAGTTTGGTTGAACATCTCAAATGAACCCCTTTCTGAAGCTGTTAGTTGTACCAGGGAGGGTGTTCCCACTGTCAAGTCTGCAGTGATCCCCATCTTGGACAGATGGTTATTCACCATGATCCAGGCCTGAGTGGCTGACTAACTCAATTAATAATACTAAAGTTCTGCTTCAAAGCTCTTCATAAACATCCTCATCCAACTGGGCAGAAACATCAGTTCGCTTCAACCACACAAAAAAGAAGCCTCATCTAAACAACATTTTCAGCTCAGAATTTTCATTGAATTGATTAAACTGTAGAACATCATGAAAGCTGTGATGCTATGGATGTGAGACTTGAGCAGGAGGTAAACCTAGCCCCGTAGAATTGGAATTAAAAGAATTGTGGCTTGTGAACTTAGAGCAGTTAACTTACAGGCTTTCTTTAATGGCTGAATAGAAAACAGGGCTGACCTGAGCAGGTTCTGTTCAGTTAGGCTGGGTTAGAACTGAGCACTTGTTTTTTTTCTATTCCTAACACTGGCAGGCTTCACCTTGATGAGTTCAAACATTCACAAAGTGAAAACTTGGCTCTGACAAATATCTTCTATAGCTATTATTTGGTATTTGATAAATCCATGACTTGATTTACATACATACATTTTGAAAACTTGAGGCTTGATAATCCTGCTTACTTCAGTAAGTCTAACATTTTAAATTTACACTTAATCAAAACAGTTGTGATTAAATCTTTGCTGAATAATTCATGTATTTATGATGCACACCTTCCTTGTATTTTGTGCAGAAATGAAAGTATGTAACAGTCAATAAAATGTTTGGAATAATGCTATTGAAATGCTGTATCTCCTTTTTCTGTCCAGCTCTTCAGGTGCACCTTTGACTAATGTACTTCACTTGAAGAATTTAGCGTTCTTCTACAGAATCTATTTAATATGTTCAACAGAGTGAAGAGTGGACTTGTTTCATGGCCCTTACAATCGTAGCAACAAGTTCACTTTGAGATACGATCAACACGCTTTTACCTAAAGCTTGTATCATGATGAGTTCTGCTATATGGAACAGAGAGAAAGCCAATGTGATACTTCGAGAAGAGCCCAAATATTATTTGGTTGTTCAAGAATGTAGTGCAGTTGACAGATGCACTCAAATGCCTTTAAGACTATCAAAAGGTAGAATGATAATGCTTAATCGAGGTCCTCATGTTTCGAATATTCACAGTAACAAGAATAAAAGAGGGTATATTACTGTGCAGTGCTTAGAACAGCCTTATGTTATCATGCAAGTTGAAGAAAAAGATTTACAAGAAATTGAGGAAAGAGTAGCTGAACTGCTTTTGGCTGTTTCAACCTGTGATGAGAGGCACCTCCTGTCCAAAAACAAACCAAAACTGCAGAAAGCGCTCCAGATTGATTATGGGTCCAAGGTTAAAGTTCAACTGAGGTCTGGTGGAGAAAAAGTACCTGGTATTGTACAATTCAAGGGGTCCTTACTGCAGAGCAAGTTGCTGCATGAATTGTGTTTTGGAGTGGAATTATTGGTAAGTGTTCAAATCGTTTTTCTGTTTCTTGTATGTAATAAGGCAAATGATATTGGAAAAAGGTGGGGGAAGGAGCTGTAAATGTTGTCTGCCTTTCTTATCAAACCTGGTTGTTGAATAATTAATGGCTGCAATCCTTGTATCAGCTGCCTCTTCTACATGTCTGCTCTGAAAAAAACAATTTTTTTCCTGGTTTGTGGAATGCAATAGAGTATACTGATGGTCATTGATCTCCCTTCTGCCTTTTAATTCAGCGATGGTCACAATCATACATTTGTTTAACTTGCTATCTTGGCTACACTTAGCTCCATATTGACATGGCAAAATTTGACACAGATTTGGAAAATTTAAATGAAAAACAACCCTTTGGAATTACAATTTCTGTAATTAAATCCAGTATGCCTCCAAGTACAAATTATGACATCTTTTGTCTTAATAATAAGACAATTAAATATTGTCTTATAATGTTTGCTTATTCAGTAGTATAATGTTCAACAGTCTGTCTATTATCAGCTATTTGAGTTTCAACAATAACATTTCTTGAGTCTTTGTATATGAAATATATTTGTTTTGGGATGTTTTCCTACACTATACATATGCAAACTGTTTGAAAAAGTATCGAACTGAACAGAAATGAATGAAATATCTCACGGAGTTATTTATAAAATGTAAAATTGTAGGAAATAGTAACTACATAACTTTGGCTGGAACGATACATCGGTACCATCATAGCAAATGCTGAGTAGAGGTGAAAAATTTAAAATTATTAGTGGATGTCCTGTGACTTTGCAGACAGGAGGGAAGGAGACAGTGGTATTCCCCTGGGGTCAGTATTAAGGCCACTGCTCTTTTTGACATATATTTATGACCTGGACTTGGGTATAGCGGGTATAATTTCAAAGTTTGCAGATGACATGAAACTGAAATGTAGTAAACAATGTGGAGGATAGTAACAGACTTCAGGAGGACATAGACAGACTGGTGAAATGGGCAGATGCATGGCAGATGAAATTTAGCGCAGAGAAGTGTGAAATGATGCATTTTGGTAGGAAGAATGAGAAAACTAAATGGAAAAATTTTAAAGGGGGTGCAGGAACAGAGAGACCTCTTGGTGCACATACACAAATCTTTGAAGGTGGCAGGGCAAGTTGAGAAGGCTGTTAAAAAAGCATATGGGAGATTTTTTGTTTACTTTTCCTTTCTGACCCTTCTCTCTTAATCCAATCGTTCTTTTTCCCCTCTTTATTTCACTTTGTCACTGATTTGACATTGAATTCACCCACTCTTAATTTATACGTCCTTCTCAGTCCGCAGAATCATAAAATGATACAGCACAGGAGGAGGCTATTCAGCCCATCATGCCTGTGCTGGCTCTTTGGAAATGTTATCCAGTTAGTCCTACTCTCCTGCTCTTTCCCCATAGCCCTGCAAATTTTCCCCCTTCAAGTTTTTATCCAATTCCCTTTAGAAAGTTATTGGGCCAGAAATCGCTCAGAGCGGCGAGGCAATGCTCACCGCAGCTCCTGCGCATTTAATTCACATAAACACTTGCTGCGGGCTCTGTGGCATCGAATTGCTTGAATTTGAACTTTAAACAAAATGTGCGCTATCAACCCAGCCTCTGCACAGTGTGAGTTGCTGCGCAGCTGGAAACATCGGTGTGGAGAAGACGCGCCCACAAAACCTGTCAGGAAGGGAAGTCATGCCCACAGATTCAGGCTTCATTGCTGAAGCAGGCAAGTAGACTTCATTCATTTAAAGTTAGTATTCTGTATGTCATTGTAAATAAAATAAAAAATCTTTTTATAAAAAGCCAAAGAAATAATTTAATTTAAAAGAGACAGAAGGGAAAAGTTAAAAAAAAAATTAATTTAATTATTTTTTTAATGACCAAAATCTATTAAAATAAGGAGTAACACGAGACTCCAAATTAAAAAAATTAATTTTTAGTTGTTTGGCAGTCATTAAGACTAACCTTGCTGTGAAAACTTATTTTAGATCTGGTATTTTTAAGCATACCTGTTTGGTGGTGTAATTGGTTACTTTCCAGCTGGGCAGATATGCAAGTTAGCACTTTTTCAATGATTTCCCTGATTGCAGCGTGCAATGGCCCTTTTAATTCGAAGCTTAAATCATGGCGAACCACTAGGAGCAATTTCATGATTTCCACATTTTACTGCGCATGTGTAAATGCGGGAACTTGCTCCTTCAATTCACCACTCAAAACTGAGAGCACGCTCCTCCGTAATTTTGGGAGTGATTTCTGGCCCGTTATTGAATCTGCTTCCATCCTTTCAGGCATTGCACTCCAGATCGTAACAACTCACTGCCGAAAATTTTTTTTCTTCATGACTCCTCCGGTTCTTTTGCCAATTACCTTAAATCTGTATCCTCTGGTTACTGATCCTACTGTGACTGGAAACAGTTTCTCCTTATTTACTCAATCAAAACCCTTCATGATTTTGAACCCATCTTTCAAATCTCCTCTTAACTTTGTCTGCTATAAGGCGAAGAACTCCAGTTTCTCTAGTCTCCACGTAACTGAAGTCTTTCATCCCAGGCACTATTCTACTAAATCGCCTCTGCACCTTTTCTAAGGCCTTGCCATGCTTCCTAAAGTGTGGTGCCCAGAATTGGCCACAATACTACAGTTGAGGCCTAACCAGTGGTTGGTAAAGGTTTGGCGTAACTCTCTTGTTTTTGTACTCTGTTTTTATAAAGCCCAGGATTCCTTATGCCTTTTTAACAGCGTTTTCAACTTGTCCTGCCAACTGCTCTTTTTGATATATATTAATGACCTGGACTTGGCTATACAGGGCATTATTTCAAAGTTTGCAGATGACACAAAACTTAGAAATGTAGTAAACAGTGAGGAGAATAATAACAGACTTCAGGAGGACATAGACTGGTGAAATGGGCAGACACATGGCAGATGAAATTTACTGTAGAGAAGTGTGAAGTGGAGGAAGAATGAGGAGAGCCAATATAAACTAAATGGTACAGTTTTAATGAGAGTGCAGGAACAGGGAGACTTGGGGGTGTACGTGCACAAATCTTTGAGTTGGCAGATGCACAAGGTTTGTGTTGGTTTCTGTGGGTTCAGTTTTCCTGTTGCGTTTGTATGGTGTCAAAAAAAAATCATTCTATTCTAATTTAAGTTCTCCAGTTTATTCCACTATTTTTAATCATGTTATTATAGTAGCAGTTTCTGTGGTCCACCGCAGTAGTCTGTCATCACATCCTTTGGAAACATCAAGGTAAAACGTTTCTTGACTTCCCATGTGCAACGCCACAGGAAATTAGAAGTAACATTCTAGTAAATCAAATGATGGCCTTGCAGATCCCCAGGGTCCTGGGAAGTTTCTTATTTGTAACAAGTCTCAATCCAGCTTCCTTAGTCTTTTCCTCCAAATCCTGAGACCTGCTATCTTCTCACTTTTACTTTGTACCCTTCTCAATCATATCCTTGCTATGTTATGGTAACACAGTACACCACGTGGGGTCTAATCAGTGCTTAAACCTGCTTTCACCTTTCTTGATTTGTATTCTATTCCTCTGTTACTGCAACAGTTCCTTGTTTGTTTGCGCTGAAGCCGTACACTGGCCGAATAGTTTCAACAGGTTTTTTTTTTACATAACACGAAGATCCCCTTCCTGGTGAGAAGGGTATGTGTGTACATGCTTTTTAGTTTGGTTACTTTCTCCCAACCTAATTATCTTACATTTATCTTGATAACTTGCATTCTCCATCCGTTGGACCAATTTCCTTAAAAAAAAAATTTAACTCCTTTTTGAATTTAGTTGTATTCCTTTATTCGTTTTGATTCAATTTTGTTATCTTGCTTTTGAAACCCTTATTCAAGTCACTTCCATCTATATTGTTACAAACCTTGCATATGTAGAATCACACTTCAAAGGATTACGCGTCAAAAAGTGACTCCGGGGCAAAAAGTCATTGGGGCAGTATACATACGAACATATGAATTAAGAGCAGGAGTAGGCTATTCGTCCCCTTGAGCCTGCTCTGCCATTTGATAAGACCATGGCTAGTCTGATTGTGACCTCAACTCTATTTTCCTATCTACCTACTATAACCTTTGACTCCCTTGTCAATCAGGAATCTATCTGACTCACCCTTAAAAATATTCAATGACCCTGCCTCCACTGGGATTGCATCAAATATTCCATTGTCTAAATGCGAAGTATATGTAGTAATTGGTAATTGCTGGTCACTCCCATGAGTGTTCTGACGTCTTGCATTCAGGAGTGCATCTGTACTGTCCAATACCTAATTATATGATGGTGTAACAATAGAACCCGTGTGACCTGAACTGGATATTGTTTTTTTTCTCAGGCGCGCTTCTCTAATCTTTCCGAAGGTGGTCTTTGTGCGCCTTCTCTCCATTCAGGAAATTCACCAGTAAACTGGTCAATAAAATCGGCTACCTCCTCCCCGCTTGGGGTTTGGGTTTAAAGAGAACATCTCCTGCTAATCTCAAAATGAATGGGGGCCATCCTGATTAATGGTGATAGGTCTACCTCTCTGTTCTGGTATCATCAGAACTATCAGGAAAGATTGAGCAGGCTGGGGCTCTTTCTCTAGAAAAGAGAAGACTGAGGGGTGACCTGATAGAGGTCTTTAAGATTATGAAAGGGTTTGATAGGGTAGAAGTAAGAGATGTTTCCACTTCAGGGGGAGACCAGAACTAGGGGCAATAAATATAAGATAGTCATTAATAAATCAAATAGGGAATTCAGGAGAAACTTCTTTACCCAGAGAGTGGTTAGAATGTGGAACTTGCTACCACAAGGAGTAGTTGAGGCGATTTAGCATAGATGCATGTAAGGGGAAGCTAAATGAATGCATGAGGTAGAAAGGAATAGAAGGATAGGGTTAGATGAAGTAGGGAGGAAGGAGGTTCCTGCGGATCATAAATACTGGCATGGACCTGTTGGGCCGAATGGCCTGTTTCTGTGCTGTATGTTCTATGTAATTCTTCGTAGTGGTACTGGGGTGAAGCAGCTACCTTCATTGCATCAGTTATAATTAGATGGTGAGCTGTGACATTTCACAAATAAGCTCATTTGGCTTTAATACATATCATCAATGCCTGCAGTCTGTTGATTATTTTTTAAGCCTGTGGGCATTTACTTTGATTTAAAATGCAACATTTAAGCATAATCCCAAATCCTTGCTCTTAAAAAAAAAATCAAAAATCCCCAAGTGTGACACTGACCGATCTCAAATTTCTTTGTTGTTTTCTCGCTACAGTCCTTTTGATTGTAGGCCATTGTACAACCTATGAAAATAATGTTCTTTTTATACAAGTACTTTGCAACCATGTACTGTGAACAAGCACAGAAGTGCTTTTTTAATGTGTGAATTTGTCAGTTTGGTTGGTATATGGATAACCAAGTGTTTCTTTTATATAATATCTTTGTTTCTCATTTCAATTGTTATTGAAGCATATTTTGTAAATGTGTTTATATCTCTGATTTAACAGGAAGAAGGCAGGGGTCAAGGATATACAGATGGTTCATACAAAGGAAAACAGCTCTTTAGGTGTGATGATGATTGTGGAGTTTTTGTTCCTTTTGACAAACTGGAACTTGTTGAAGAGGAAGATGACACTGAACTCGAATCTGACAGCGCTGAAATGTTGCATTTCAGTGAGAAATCTCCCATAGAGATTAACTCGAGGGTGTCTGCGTATGTTGAAAATGAACTAATGTTTGGAACAGTCGTATTCTGTGGTCGTCTGCCAGGAAATGAAAGCTGTGGCTATTTTGTAGGTGTTGACATGGTGAGAAGATTTCTTTGTGTTTTCTGATTTTATTTGCCTGGTGTGGAACATCTTTTGCTGCCATATTTGCAACCAATTGTAGCCTGTCTCTGAGAGTGAGGAAGAAGCTGAATTTTGTCTTTCAGGAACTGTTGAGCCTAATGGTGTAGAGAGCTATACTATTGATCACAGTTTCAGCAATGAGTTAGTTGAAGCACTCTTAGAAAAACAAACTAAGAACTTGCATTCATATTGCGCTGTTGTGACTTCAGAATATGTAGTTTAACATTCTGTTGGCTTTGCTGCTCTGCATTGGTTGGATATGTTTACCGACAAGTCTACTAAGACTCCTAGGTGTCTTTTGACTTCCTCCTTTGCTATTTCAACACCATTCATGGAGTCTGTGTGTCACCCATTTTTCCTTCCTATGCACTTTATACTTATCTGCATTCAATTTTATCTGCCATTGTTCTGCCTACCTTGTCCAACTCATTCTCTAATTTCTGAGCTGGCTTTTCCAATCCCATGCCCTTCCCAGTTTGGTATAATTAACAAATTTGACCACTTTGCATTGAGTTCCTGAATCTGTCACTTATGTAAATTGGAAACAGTACTGGATCTAACACTGAACCATAGGGCATCCAGTCAGTGCTTCTCCCCCCCCCCCCCCCCCCCCCCCCACCACCACCATTCGAGTGGTGCGGAGAGGATGAACTGTGAAGCAGAGATTAGTAGCAGGGATCAAGGAGAAGCAAAGCTCAAAATAGTCCAGGTAGGGGAGGAAAGAAACACTTAAAAGCCATGGCTGAAAAAATAACTGCTTTCATCCCTTGAGCAGTGCAAGAATGCTACTTAATACCATGTAAATGTTGACTATTAAAATATTAAAACTTCTGTTTTCAGGACAACCTCATGGGTAATTGGGACGGCACTTGGGAAGGAAAAGTACTGTGCAATACTTTGCAAGAAGATATCTGTCTTCTGTCAATAGAAGATATAATGCTAGGTATACACCGTCTGCACTTTTGAAAATTTATGAAGATTAATGGTCTAATACAATGTTTTCCCCCATTTAATTTACATACAAAGTGTTTTTAATTAATGAGGTATATAGAGAAGATTGACTAAGTCACAAATGAGTTTTAGTTACCTCACAGTTATGTTGTATCTACTCATTATTGAAAGAAAGAACTTGTATTTACATACACATTTCATGTGCTTACCCTTTTTCTCTCTACTTTTTTAACTTTATACCAACTTATCCCATCTTTTCTAACATTTTTTTCTTAAAAGAAATAAGTTCTAAACTTTTACTTGCCTGCTGTTTTCTCTTTTGACCATTTTGCAGGTGGGAGCAGGTTTTTTTTAATAGATGTAGATTGGGTGAAAATAATTTGGCTGAATAATTAAGCATCTATATAGGTTTGACATGATTGTATGGCGAACCAGCTAGTAATCATAGCTATTTAACCAAAATTATTAATTTAGGGTGTACCACTTTATTTTTTGTATACAACTTAATTTAAAAATCTCCTTATTGGTAGGTAGGGATTCAAATTAGGTGAAGCTTATGCCCGAGTGTGCCTGGACACAAGAAGCACTCCAGAGAGGATCTCTCGTCAGTCCATCTTTGGAACCAGACTAGTTATAAATGCTACAAGATCTTTCCATTACACTATTCAGTCCAGCAGCTCCCATAATTATTACTTTTTGCTGCACTTTTCCAGGAAGATTAACTTGAAATAACAAGGTGTCTGGGAACATGGTAGCTGACCAATGTACTGCTGATGTAGAATGTCAGCAAATCTATCAATTTCAGTATAAAAATTCAGAAGGCAAAAGCAAACAACTTTGGAAATAATTTTGAGAATATTGGATTTTTTTTGTTGGAGAAAATTCTTTCACTTTAACGTGATGTGTAAATCTTTGGGTTCTAATCTATATTTGGTGGCTAAATGCAAAGTAAGCATTCTAATATGTTTAAACCAACTTGAATATTTTATTTTTATTTTTACTTTGAATATTTGACATTTACTAATGTCCTCAAGTATATGCATTTCAATGTGTTTCCATGCAGTTGGTTCACACCTTGGGTTATGGTTGCTTGCAGATATCATTGTTTAAAATTACTGTTGCTGAAGCATTAGTATATGTTGTTGTGATGTTCTTTGTGATGTCACAGAGGTCTACCCTTTTAACCTTGCATGTAAGTCAGTACAATATTTACAACCAATCTGTTCAGTGGATGATACAAATTGATATCTGAAGACACAGAGGGATCTTTGTGTATGTATTGTCAAATTTTAGCTAAAACTTTTCCCCAAAGAGAGAGATGGAATAAAATGGTAATTTACCTAAACAGGAAAAAAAAGTCATAAAAACAGAATGATAATGTTGGTGCCCTTTTAAACCATTCTGCCTCTTAAAACGATTGATATAATTGAAGTGTTTAAGATGATTAAAGGATTTAATAGGGTAGCTAGAGAGAACCTATTTCCTCCGGTGAGAGAGTCTAGAAAAAGGGGTCATAACCTTAAAATTGGAGCTAGACCATTCAGGGGTGATATCAGGAAGCACTTCACACAAAGGGTAGTGGAAATTGGAAAAATCTCTCCTAAAATTCCAAAACTGACATTGATAGATTTTTGTTAGGCTACCCCTATGATTGTGCCTCTGCTCAAAACAGTGCTCAAACTATGTTTTGTCAAAATGTAACCTTGTATGTAGTAGTGAAATTAATTTAGAACTGGGTGTCTGATAGTATGATCATAGAAATCAAACAACATGGGTAGAATGGCAATTTTATAATCTCTGTCATGACTAGTATGAGGGACTATAAATGAAATATATTCTTTGTTGTATAATGTATAAACTATTACTAAGGAAAATAGACTTTTCAATGTCTGTCCAGTTATACGAGTGGTAACTTGTAAACCCCAATATTCCACACCGTAAATTTATCTGTATAATTAAATGTCCTACATCTAGCACTTTTGTCCATTTGGCAAAATGTCATGATTTTTGCAAATAACCACTATCTGTTAAATTAACATTACTCATTGTCTCAAATATCCTATTGACTAAACTCAGAAGTAATTAAAAATCAATTTCAATCAATAGATAAGTAGGAAAGCTACCAATCAAGAATGAGCAAGCCTCACAAAACCACCCAATCATATTCATTTTTTTTTCAATTTGGAGTCTCAAACTACCACAAAATGATTCAATCAAATTACTGAAATTTCATTACACTTTTTTGATGCCATTTCTTTTCATCACAAAGATCAGTGTACACGGCTATAAATAACACATTACATAAAGTTTTAAAAGTTGCAGAGTTCTGGAAAAAAAGTCATAAACTTAACCATAAAAATTGGTCATTTAATAGTAGACAATCTAATTTCTAGTTAGCTTGGACCTCCAGCTCACATCTATCTCCTAATTCAGTGCCAGTGGTGTCTTGTGTGGGAAATAGGGAAATAATGTCACACTGGTATAGTAGAGCATGTTCTTGAGTTTATGACTGAGGCACATTATTGGGCCTGAATAGAGAGAGATGGCTTTGTTCTGCATCTGGCCTGGGAGTACTTGATACTGATGTTGTGTGCCTAAAAGAGTTCCATTTCCCAGTATTAACAATTCTTCATATTGACACAGCACAAACATTTAAAAAAAATATATATATCTGGGGAAATATCACCTGAGCCTATGGACAAATTCTGTGTTTTTATTAGAGATGAATCATAGAAGTTGTAGTTTCCCCAGTTCCTGTGGAACAATGTTCAAAATGCACTATGACATCTCGTTTCATATGACAACCAGCCAGAAAGTAACTGAGGTGCAAACAGTAGAAAGAAACTTCAGAAATAAGTCAATTTTTTTCCAGCATTTTATACAGTTTGAAACATTGAGTAAAAAATTTTGGAGTTCTTTGGGATGAGGTTTTTTGTGTTCTGACAGTGTCTGAGCGTGCTACGCCTGTCAAAGAAGCAAGCTCTGATTTTGTGTCGTGGCCTGGGCACGCTGCTGACTCGGTCATGCACTGGGAGGGGGCAGATTGCAAACTGAAGTGTAGCTGCAGGTCTGAGAGATAATACTTTCAAATGAAAAACGAGAGTTTGTGTTGAAGATACTTAGTGTGCTAATTAGGTACTGTGCAAATATTGCAGACCCCCCAGAATCACGACCGTTGAAACCAAGCTTTGCATCAAGAGGTATTAATGAAAAGATCTCTTCAAATGTGACCAACAGATCAAAGAGTAAAGGTAGGGCAGTGTTCAGTTTTACTCCACATCATGAAGGAATCTTATTCACCATATTTAGGATTGGTTTAATGGTATTTTGGCCTCTAAATCAAAGATTTATGCTAATATATTCTAAATTGATTGCTATAGTCTAATTAGAACACTACCTCTGAAGGTTTCTGGAAGCTGCTGTTGATACAGTATGACCACATTCTAGAATTGAAATTCGATTGAATGGAGAATGTAAAAGAAACTACTCTCAGTATAGCAATCTAGCTTATCGATGAGAGGTGACTTGAATTATGTTTTTCTTTTCTGTGCCAATTTCACACCCCCAATCCGCCACAGTCATTGGCCACTTGCTAGAGTCCATGGGTGACAAGTACCCTTTGGTGCCTTATCTGAGTGACCATGTTTCATGTATGAGCCTTGACAGTCAGTATTGACAGGCTGTTCTCCAGGCAGGTATGCCCGAACCTGTTCTATCTGAGGTGCACACATGCGCACTCCCAATAGAGCTGCAGGAAATTAGCTTTTTCCTCCTCCCTTTCCTTAACCCACTGGCACTGAGAACTTGGAACCTTTTTGGCCTTAACCATCTAATTTGAACTGAATTGAATTCCAATCATAGTATTTATTTTAAAATCACTATTTGCATAAATCTTCAGGGTACAAGAAAGAACTCTATGCTGCAATGGGGTGACTTGAGGGTCTTTCTGGATGGATGAATTAAGATGGGCCGAATGGTCGGCCTTATCGTAATTATCTTGTGATCCTGTGTAGGTTTTGCATATGGCTAACAAGACATCAAAATATTTCCAAAAAACTGCTGTTATATTTCATGTAATAACATAGTTGTATATAGAAGTGATTTTTGCTTGGTATTTGAATAATCAAGAGTTTGTGCTTATATATAAAAAAATCAATCTTTAGAATTTTTATACTCCAGCAGCCATATTGAATTGGTATATCAAAAGTGGGTAATATTTATTTCCTGATACAGTCCTCTGACATCAGTACCTGATTAAAATTGTGTAATGTGTTTTCTTGGCAACTAACCAGTGGCAACGTTTCTAAATCTAGCAATGCTATAAAATGATCAAAGTATCTTGCTTCTGTTTTATTACACTGTGGTTTGCTTCAATATGTTTAATATTTAACCCTATTCATTTTGCTTTTACCAGTTATACTACCTGATTCTTTCCAAAATCAGGTAGCATAACTAATAAATCTGTTGATTTTAATTATCATTCCATATAGCACTTGGAATAAGAAGTCATTTGATTTTTAATACAGTGTTGGACTTTGTCATCAACAGGGCTGGTTTCACAATCTGGAAAATCTCCAGGTCATATTAGGAGCCGATCTGAATTACGTTATACATTAAATGGCACATCTACTGATCCACAAACAAAATCAAAAAGTACATGGTACATTGATGAAGGTAATCAATATGGAATCAGCAGATATCATCAACATTCTGAAATAATGCAAATCAATCACATTAGTACTGTTATATTTTGTGACTTAGATTATAATTTCCTATACCACTGGTACAATCTTCACAATTACTCAACTTTGTTACAGCACTAATTCATCAGTTGTAAACAATTTTACAACACCAAGTTATAGTCCAGCAATTTTATTTTAAATTCACAAGCTTTCGGAGATTTTCTCCTTCCTCAGGCAAACGTTTGCCTGAGGAAGGAGAAAATCTCCGAAAGCTTGTGAATTTAAAATAAAATTGCTGGACTATAACTTGGTGTTGTAAAATTGTTTACAATTGTCAACCCCAGTCCATCACCGGCATCTCCACATCATGACTAATTCATCAGGTAATAGGTATGCTATTGTGCATCTTTACCTTCAGAGTTTGACATTTTAAAATTGATTTTAGCTTTGCAAAAATTTTGCACAAGCTTTTTAGGGAATGCATGCTGCTAATATAGATCACAGTGTAGCTAAAATCTTTTAGCATTGCAATATATTTCACAGATTATAATGGCAAGTTTTTAGTTTATTGTTTCTGAATCACTACAATTGAATGTATACTTCTGAAGTTAAAGTTCACTGAATTATACAGTATAAAACAATCACTGCCACCATTTCAATGGGAAAAGTGTTGAATGTATAAGCAAATTTGGTCAGATATGTTTGATTTAAATATTAATAAATAGTTAAGCAGAATTTAAGATTCTGAAATGCTGACCATCAGTCATCAATTCCTAGTAAGGAAATTCAGGATTGAAGATAAAGGGTACGGTAGCATCGTGGTTATGTTACTGGACTAGTAATCCAGAGGCCTGGACTAAAATCCAGAGTTATGAATCCTGCCACGGCAGCTGGCGAATTTAAATTCAATTAATTAATTAAATTCAATTAATTAAATAAAAATCTGGAATTAAAATACTAGTATCAGTAATGATGGCCATGAAACTACCGGATTGTCGTAAAAACCCATCTGGTTCACTAATGTTCTTTAGGGAAGGAAACCTGCCATCCTTACCCGGTCTGGCCTGTATGTGACTCCAGACCCACAGCAATGTGGTTGATTCTTAATTGCCCTCTGAAATGGCCTAGCAAGCCACTCAGTTGTAAAATCTCGCTACAAAAAGTCATCATAAGAATAAAACCGGACGGACCACCTGGCATCGGACCACTAGGCACCGGACACGACAACGGCAAAACACCAAGCCCAGTTGACCCTGCAAGGTCCTCCTTACTAACATCTGGGGACTTGTGCCAAAATTGGGAGAGCTGTCCCACAGACTAGTCAAGCAACAGCCTGACATAGCCATACTCACAGAATCAGACCTTTCAGCCAACGTCCCAGACTCTTCCATCACCATTCCTGGGTATGTCCTGTCCCACCGGCAGGACAGACCCACCAGAGGTGGCGGTACAGTGATATACAGTCAGGAGGGAGTGGCCCTGGGAGTCCTCAACATTGACTCTGGACCCCATGAAATCTCATGGCATCAGGTCAAACATGGGCAAGGAAACCTCCTGCTGATCACCACCTACCGTCCTCCCTCAGCTGATGAATCAGTCCTCCTCCATGTTGAGCACCACTTGGAGGAAGCACTGAGGGTAGCAAGGGCACAAAATGTACTCTGGGTGGGGGACTTCAATGTCCATCACCAAGAGTGGCTCGGTAGCACCACTACTGACCGAGCTGGCCGATTCCTGAAGGACATAGCTGCTAGACTGGGCCTGCGGCAGGTGGTGAGCGAACCAACACGAGGGAAAAACTTACTTGACCTCGTCCTCACCAATCTACCTGTCGCAAATGCATCTGTCCATGACAGTATTGGTAGGAGTGACCACCGCACAGTCCTCGTGGAGATGAAGTCCCGTCTTCGCACTGAGGACACCATCCAACGTGTTATGTGGCACTACCACCGTGCTAAATGGGATAGATTCAGAACAGATCTAGCAGCTCAAAACTGGGCATCCATGAGGCGCTGTGGGCCATCAGCAGCAGCAGCAGAATTGTATTCCACCACAATCTGTAACCTCATGGCCCGGCATATTCCTCACTCTACCATTACCAACAAGCCAGGGGATCAACCCTGGTTCAATGAGGAGTGTAGAAGAGCATGCCAGGAGCAGCACCAGGCGTACCTAAAAATGAGGTGCCAACCTGGTGAAGCTACAACTCAGGACTACATGCATGCTAAACAGCGGAAGCAACATGTTATAGACAGAGCTAAGCGATTCCACAACCAACAGATCAGATCAAAGCTCTGCAGTCCTGCCACATCCAGTCGTGAATGGTGGTGGACAATTAAACAACTAACGGGAGGAGGAGGCTCTGCAAACATCCCCATCCTCAATGATGGCGAAGTCCAGCACGTGAGTGCAAAAGACAAGGCTGAAGCGTTTGCAACCATCTTCAGCCAGAAGTGCCGAGTGGATGATCCATCTCAGCCTCCTCCCGATATCCCCACCATCACAGAAGCTAGTCTTCGGCCAATTCGATTCACTCCACGTGATATCAAGAAACGGCTGAGTGCACTGGATACAGCAAAGGCTATGGGCCCCAACAACATCCCAGCTGTAGTGCTGAAGACTTGTGCTCCAGAACTAGCTGCGCCTCTAGCCAAGCTGTTCCATTACAGCTACAACACTGGCATCTACCCGACAATGCAGAAAATTGCCCAGGTATGTCCTATCCACAAAAAGCAGGACAAATCCAATCCGGCCAATTACCGCCGCATCAGTCTACTCTCAATCATCAGCAAAATGATGGAAGGTGTCATCGACCGTGCTATCAAGCGGCACTTACTCACCAATAACCTGCTCACCGATGCTCAGTTTTGGTTCCGCCAGGACCACACGGCTCCAGACCTCATTACAGCGTTGGTCCAAACATGGACAAAAGAGCTGAATTCCAGAGGTGAGGTGAGAGTGACTGCCCTTGACATCAAGGCAGCATTTGACCGAGTGTGGCACCAAGGAGCCCTAGTAAAATTGAAGTCAATGGGAATCAGGGGGAAAACTCTCCAGTGGCTGGAGTCATACCTAGCACAAAGGAAGATGGTAGTGGTTGTTGGAGGCCAGTCATCTCAGCCCCAGGACATTGCTGCAGGAGTTCCTCAGGGCAGTGTCCTAGGCCCAACCATCTTCAGCTGCTTCATCAATGACCTTCCCTCCATCATAAGGTCAGAAATGGGGATGTTCGCTGATGACTGCAGAGTGTTCAGTTCCATTCGCAACCCCTCAAATAATGAAGCAGTCCGAGCCCGCATGCAGCAAGACCTGGACAACATCCAGGCTTGGGCTCATAAGTGGCAAGTAACATTCGTGCCAGATAAGTGCCAGGCAATGACCATCTCCAACAAGAGAGAGTCTACTCACCTCCCCTTGACATTCAACGGCATTACCATCACCGAATCCCCCACCATCAACATCCTGGGGGTCACCATTGACCAGAAACTTAACTGGACCACCCATATAAATACTGTGGCTACGCGTGCAGGTCAGAGGCTGGGTATTCTGCGGCGAGTGACTCACCTCCTGACTCCCCAAAGCCTTTCCACCATCTGCAAGGCACAAGTCAGGAGTGTGATGGAATACTCTCCACTTGCTTGGATGAGTGCAGCTCCAACAACACTCAAGAAGCTCGACACCATCCAAGATAAAGCAGCCCGCTTGATTGGCACCCCATCCACCACACTAAGCATTCACTCCCTTCACCACCGGCGCACTGTGGCTGCAGTGTGTACCATCCACAGGATGTACTGCAGCAACTCGCCAAGGCTTCCTCGACAGCACCTCCCAAACCCGCGACCTCTACCACCTAGAAGGACAAGGGCAGCAGGCACATGGGAACAACACCACCTGCACGTTCACCTCCAAGTCACACACCATCCCGACTTGGAAATATATCGCCGTTCCTTCATTGTCGCTGGGTCAAAATCCTGGAACTCCCTTCCTAACAGCACTGTGGGAGAACCGTCATCACACGGACTGCAGCGGTTCAAGAAGGCGGCTCACCACCACCTTCTCGAGGGCAATTAGGGATGGGCAATAAATGCTGGCCTCGCCAGCGACGCCCACATCCCGTGAACGAATAAAAAAAAAATTCACGGAGTCCACATTAAAAAGCAAGAGAGTATCGTTCTTAAATTCTTAATGACCAAAGAAGTTTAACTGAAATGTAAAAATGACTTCTCTTAAAGCATATAGCATATACATTCAGGCACCATACTTTAATGGCTGTTGTGAATCTGGGCAGGTTCTATATGAAATAGATCATTCTATCTAACTAAATATCTACATTAAAACCTCAGGTTTTTGACACCTATTTCAGCATAAATAATTTTGGCATAATTTTTTTTATAGCCCTCCATTTCAAATGCTCCAAAAAAAACTAATCACATTCAACATATATATGGCATGAAATTTGAGGTGTTTCATCCTTTTTACATTATCTTCATTCATACTTCAGATAAATGAGCTTTTAGGCAATTATTTCTGATACCATTTCACTTCCTGCCTCTCTTAAAATACACTAATTTCACCATGTTGAACCAGTCTGGGGTTGCTGTTTATAATGTGTTTATTTTTCTTTGACTTTTTCTCATGCATCCTATTCAACATTATCCATTGATTGAACTTCGCTTTCAGAAAATAGATGGGAAATTAGATTGTCCTTTGTGAAAATTGGTAGCAAATCTAGTAGTTAGCCAAGTGGTTTTGATGATTTTATACAAGTTTAATATTTGTAGGCAATTACATTTTTTTAAGAATTTCCTAGGATATACATTTGGCAAATAGACTGGCAAATAACATGGTTAAAATTCGTTAGACTGGCTTAACATTCCTGCGGAATGTTGCATTAATTGGTAATCCTTTTGGTTAAGGAAAAGCTTTTTATTATTGCTGAAATACAACTTTTCATGCTATGTTACCTACATAAGTCACTCCATTTCAAAGTAATTAACTATCTGAAGTGCTTTGATACATTTGAGAGGCATGATGGTGATACATAAATGGTTTGTAATTCCACTTTATGTTCAATATGTTTCTATACACTTAATTGCTACTTTTCTTCGTATTGTACTACCTCGTAATAGTTACTTCCCACAGTCATTTTAGCAAGCAAACCACACGTACTTCTCAAGATTAAAGCTTGTAAGGTTGCACTAATTTGTTTGAAGTGCAGGCTTGTTTTCGTTACTTAATGTTGACCATTGAGGCTGCTCAAGTTACTGAACGTTAGTCAACTTATTATCTTTATTTTACTGTTGTAATTGCTTTTACTTTTTGTATTATTTTACGTAGCTTCTGAATAAATGTAGGTCATAAACCATTCCATTCTTATTACTCATGAGCTACAAAATCACCTACTATTATACAGAAGAGTTTGGATAAACATATAATTGATCCAACTGGCCCTCCCACAGTGATTTTCCTTTGCTTTATTCAGGTTGCTGCTTTTTCTCTAAATTTAAACTCAAAATAAAGGGAGTAAGTAAATAATCTATACATCCACACAGCTGGCAGGCATATGTGCAACGTTAGGTTTCCAATTTCAGCCCTGCTGTTTGGGTAGCTGCTAGTTGGGAAATGAAAATCAGGCACTTTCATAGGGAGAAAAGGGAAAGTCACCCTACATTGCTCTTTGCATCTCCCAGGTACAGAGGGGCATTTATTTACTTGTGTCCCCTGCAGAGACTATTATCTGCCTGTCCTTCAGGTTGGGAATATGTGCCACAGGGAGATGCAAAAGTAGGTGCAATTCAAAAATAAAATTCCTATAGCTAGTAAATATTTTACTTTTAAGGAACCTTGAGAAAATAGCAAAGTGTTTCCTCAGAGAGCGATGGAGGACTCTTACTTCGTGGTATATTGCCTAAATTTATCATTTTAGACAAAATATGATCTCAAACCATTCTCCCTTTTTTTTTTCTTAAAGTCATCATATTAATAGATCACCAACTTTTGGAGGTAATGGGTAGAAGTCTTTCCTCGCCAAGACTGGTTGGAAAAGTGAATTTACAGCTACAGCTACAGCTTTTAAGAACTTAACTTCACATATAGTCAATTTTATTTCAAAATCATACCTTGTTTTTAAAAAAAAATTCTTCAGTCAATCTCCACACAATGGGCAAGGGACTGGAAGGGGTGCAGGAGGAAAAGATTGCACAGGATGCAGTCTGTGTGTAGGAGGAGGAGGTGGTGGTGGCGGCCACATTTTTAAGTGCACCAGATTGAAGCTCGCACACTGGTTAAATGGTCAGTTAGCATTTAGTCTCCTGAGAGGGTTTGTATTTCAGACTATGTTAAGTGAGTCTCAGCTAACTCGGAGGATATGTTTCTTTAATTTATTTGTTCTAGAATGATGTTGGATTGACTAAAATTGGCATGCAAACTGGGTGTCACATTTGCACTACAGAGCTCCGTTAGAAAGTGGCACTTTGAGTTTCTCACTCCAGTTGATGGAGTCACCGGGAACACTCTTGCCCTTTGTGCTCCTATCAATGGTTTGTGATTTTTGTGATTGCTTCTCTTGCTATCGGTCTGAAAAGAGTGAAGAAAAATGCTAAATTCAATGTTATATATAAATCAGAATATAATTCAATTTTTTGCACATTTCCCACTATAACCAATGTTTTTTGTATTGATTCTCATTGAAAATCTGATAATCATGATTTCACTTTTGCTGCCACTCGCATTGGTATTTTTTCTTGAAAATATTAGATTAGATGCATGTCGTCATCTACTTTTATGTATTTGCAGGAAGTGAAGATACAGCAAAATCATTAGTAGATACACACTCTAAATTGAGTCATTCACCACCTCCAAGATCATCACTTCAAGGCTCTCTTTCAAATGAAAACAAATTCCATTCATTGCCCTTCAGCCTCACCAAAAAGCCCAGCGTTAATGGAAGCATTGGTCATACCCTTTCCTTGTCTGTTCAATCAGTAATGATGGACGTGAATACCAGTGCAAATCAAGATACTGAAGTAGTTGGCGTGTCGGCAAAAGAACAACCCAGTTTGGAAGTGGGATCGTTGGTACAAGTGAAGGAAAATCCCCCTCTCTATGGAGTAATTCGGTGGATTGGCCAACCTCTCGGGGTTAATGAACAAATAGCTGGACTTGAACTTGTAAGTAGAATGGATACAAAACTGAATGTAAAATCTGAATTTTTTTTCTTAAAAAGCACATTGAAAATCTCAATTGACTTGCCTTATGATGGAAAAGTGGAATATTTAGTCAGGAAAAACCTCAGAGTTGTCCCTGTTTCCTTTAAGACTTTTTTTAAAAGAATCATTTGTTTTTTTCTTTCCCCTTTCTGCATTTCATAAGACAAGACTGCCCAGAATGTCACCTTCTGTTCATTTTCATCTGTTTTTTGGTTCTCGTCTCATTGCATCTCTGTGATGTGATAAGTCTGCATTTTTCACATTGGCAGAAGGGATTTATCATTTTTGCTTTTGAGGCATGGGGGGGGGGCGGAGGAATGGGAGAGTGTTAATGGTTTCACAAAATAAACATTTGTGCATAGGTTTCCATTTCTGTATTGAGTGCCCTATTATGGGCCACGTATACTGTCTTGGGTGTCTTGCTTGCAAATCTACCATTGTGAAATCTCTAGAATTTTCATAGTGAAAGATAGTGTGCCACAGTGCCTATTATTATCATCCTTCTTGTAAGATAAACATCCAAATAAAGAAGTCACATTAAATGAATTAGTTTGAACCATTGGTTCCTCACCAGACACTGCCTAGTGCTACATTGAAAGTTCTCTCAAAATCCAGTTTCAGTAGAGTAGGCTGCTGAGTTGATGCTTAAGGATTGGAACACAGTATTCAGTGTTTCATACAGGGGATTGAAAGAATTCAGTGCAATTATGAGAGCATGGGGCATGCCTCTGTCTCTGTAATTGATTCTGGTTAGGTGGAACTTGCCTTCCGATGGTTCTGCATTAATGCACAACAGTCTCGCAAAGCTACAACATTGAGTCCTATACCCAATAAGGTTGAATTAGATTGGTGTGATTTTATCAGAGTCCAGGTATGAAACAGATACATACTTAGGATCTGTGCCAAACAAGAGAGTTGATTCTAATATGATACTGTTCTATACTGTAAAGCGCAGTTAGATATAAAGTAAACCTCCCTGGATTATGTCCCAAAAATGTCTCAGCCTGTGAACATCCCCTACTGTGCCAGTATGTTTTTTTTTAACATACGTCAGTTGTCCTGAGGTCTGGCAGAGTGACATTACCAATTAGTGGAAGTTAGGGACAGTTTTGTGCAGTAGGCCTCTGTCCACTAGGAACTGGGGATTGACTCTCCAAATTCATTTCATGTAGAACCACTGCAGACAGAGGAAATTTTCATCTGATCAGTCTGTGTTGGATTTGACGTGCAGGTCGCTGAGGTGAAGGGCCAATGTTTAACTCCCTATCACCCAGTTAAAGAACGAAAGACTTGTATTTATATAGCACCTTTCACGACCTCAGGATGCCCCAAAGTGCTTTACAGCCAATGAAGTGCTTTTGTGAAGTGTAATCATTGCAGTATTGAGGGAAACGTGACGGCCAATTTGTGCATTGCTAGGTCCCACAAACTGCAATGTGATGACCAGATAATCTGTTTTTAGTGTTGGTTGAGGGATAAATATTGGGATCTCTTACATCCATCTGGGAGTTGCAGACAGGGTCTCAGTTTAATGTCTCATCCGAAAGACGGCACCTCCGACAGTGCTGTACTCCCTCAGTACTGCACTGGAGTGTCACCCGAGATTTTGTTCTTAAGACCCTAGAGTGGGACTTGAACCCACAAACTTCTGACTGAGACGCAAGGGTATTGCCACTGAATTACGACCAACAGTTCCCTTAATTTATAAACTTTAATTAATGAGAGATGAGTTGGACGTTGTAAAAATGAGATTATTTTCATCAATTATAAAGTGTGGTCTCATGGTTGTAAGAATATAGAGCTGTTGCTTTTTTTTTTAGTTTTGGAGTGATAGTTCCAGGTTTTTGTCTTTATTCAGGAAGAAGAAAGTGCGGGCTGTACAGATGGTACTTTCAAGGGAGTGCGTTACTTCGTATGTGCATCAAAGAAGGCTTTATTTGTAAAGCTCAAAAGCTGCAGGCCTGATTCAAGATTTGTATCATTGCCTCATCACGCCAATCAAATCGAAAGATGCAATTCAATTGGTAATTGTTTCATATACAGTTCTGCCTTTCCATTGTGCTGGTTTGCTGCATGAAATGAATGTGTAGTTTATGACATACTAATCAAGGTTTCTTTTAAACGTGCTTTCTATAATGCCATCTAGTCCTTCCCTCTCTTGTTGCTTAGCTTCAGGTCAATCTTCTGGATTACTCTGTTACTTTTGACACAACTGCTTGTCATGTGGATCAGTTGATGTATAGATTACATTTGTAACTAAGATATATAAGAAAATAAATGTTTCCTCTTTCTTTCCACCCCTCCCCTCACTACAGCAGTTTAGAGTGGGAATTGCTGAAACTTGCCACGGATTGAAGTGGGTTTAAATATCTGCAGTTCCTAGGAATAAATCTAACTTCATTGAAAAGAAGTCAAAAATTATAAAATGGTTGAGGAAAATCGAAAAGATACAGGAATTAAAGTAGTGATTACTGAAAGTCATAACTATTAATTGTGGGGAAAATAAAATGGGTGTTAGGAGAATGATAACGAACAGGTATGTCTTTTAAGGCATAAACTAGGTAGAAATATTGCGGCAAATCAGGAAATGACAAATGTGTTTAAATAAATCTTTCAAATCAGTTTTTGTGAATGAAAACTATGGAACAATGAGCGAACAAGTTAAACTGCACCAGGAATCTATAACTTATATGGAGGTCAGTAAAGCATGTGTTATGAAGAAACTTGAAGTAGGAGTAGTTTTCTCTACTAAGTTAAAGACAAATCATTATAAGCCAATGGCAGAATTTTACACAGAGGAAAATATTCCCTGAGGGCTGTTGTTCCTTTGGAATTATATCCCAGAATTCATTGATGCCTTCAGGAGAGGAATGTTTTTTCCTGATAGTTTGACGGTACACCATTGAACTCATCAAATGTTTACAGATGAATGAATAGATCATGTGAACTGTTAAGAGGTGCACAAAACAGCCTCTAGGCAAACATTCAAGCATAGTATTAAATGGAAATGCTGAATTTTTAAAAGAATAATAATGACATTTCTCCATTTTAACAAACATTTAATTTTGGTTTAAGGTAAAAGTTTTGTTTCTTGGCTATTCTCTCCAGGCTATTAGTGTTTCATTTATCAGTTTGGTTTTTTTTTTGTCGTGTGTGCTAGCGATTTGAAATGGGTTACATTTTAGCACTGATTTCAAAACACTCCAGATCACATTGAAATCTACTTGCATACAGGTTTCTATCCAAAGTAATGATGGTACAGGAGACAAGATAGGTAAATATGTATTTTATAAAAGTGTCTCCTGGAAACTACAGTTTAACCCTTAGACTGGTGTCTTTTCACCTTTGTACAACTTATTAATTAACCTACTGATACCAGGTCTCCTCCTCCAGTTCATTCTTGGGTGGCATCGGAAGGGATATCCTCAGATTGTCTGTTCTGAAAGAATTACGGTGCTCCTTTTTCCATTTGGTGGACTCTTGGAGATCTAGTGTGCTGTACTCACCACCTTGAACAATAAGGTGCCCCCAAGAGTAGTGATATGGCATTACACCGCTCAAAAAGGATCACAAATGTATTGCTTGGAAGATTCTAGTTCCAATTGTTGATTCATATTAGTACCTGAGGGTCTCGGTAGATGTCGGTTGGTGCACAGTTTTTTGTGTCTGGGATGAGAGGGGTTGAAGGGAAATTTGGCTTTTCTCATACAGTTCAATGAATGAAAAGTCCCAATAAAGGTTAAACTTGTAATGTATAACAGTTGTTCAGACAATTGTACTTCATTATTCAGAATTCCTAGGTAACAGAAGGATCTCCTCTGGCCCAAGTGTATGATTCAAGATTGAACTCTGTGGCTCTTTTTGGTTTAAAAAAAAAAGTGGAACGATTGCAGGGAGGGAGGGCTCTCGGTGACCTGTCACTGATTTCCCTGCAGGGGGAATCTGCCTTGTGGCAGACATGCTTTTATGCCAAAGCCCCTCATGTGAAGACTTGGATTAAACAGCTGGTGACCAGTAAACCTGCTATGTGTCATTAGACTTGGATGTCTGGCCATTGAGTTCGATAGGCACACTTGCAACCTACCCTGTTAATGTCCTTGCACCATGTTGAAGGCAGATATTCATTATATAGCAGATTAGGAAACCTTAGAGATTTGAAAAAACAGCTGCTGGAAAGCATTGCCTGTAGGTCAGGTGTGAGAACATGTGCACAAGTATCCATGCTTGGTGCCTACCACGGTTGGGTTGCAGAAAAGGAAGCAACTGCTTTTGAAGCTTCAGACTTCCAGCTAGTGAAACCACTGTTCAATGGGATATGGTGTGTCCCTGTGTTGCAGTCAGGAGGATGATTCAAGTTTTATGATGAGCTGTGGATGCTCCCCATGCCACTTGAGAGCTGATATCTGTACACCTAGGGAGGGCATTTGTCAGCTGTCTGATTACCAACTAATAAGGAGTTACTCTGGAGTATGGCATCTCTTTTTTTGGGTTGAGGTGACGTGTCTGATGTTGGAAATTCAGAACCAAGTCAACCCTCTTGGTTTTCCGATACCAAAGCCAGGAAAGTCTGCACTGTTCCAGAATACCATTGATTGTTCAGCCAACTTGGAGGGATAGACCTGTCACTGGAGGTTGGAATTCAGGTAAATCAGGAATAGGTGACACCAAGTTTACACTTTAAAGGCCTGCAGACTAGAAAGAAAGGAAGGCTGAAGGAGGTATGAAGCAGGTTGTTAGTCAGGTGTGACCTTGAGGAGGAGGGTGTGAATTCTTTATCAGGTAAATAGAAACTCCACCTGTGTGGATTAGCTTGGTTTGGAGATTCTTAAATATTGTGACATGTTTCTGTATGTGTCACAACCCAGCTGACCACAAAAACAAAATCCATTCTGTTTCCTCTTCCAGCTCTGAGGACCACAAAATAGTGACATTTCATACCTCCTTCAGCCTTCCTTTCTTTCTAGTCTGCAGGCCTTTAAAGTGTAAATTTGGTGTCACCTGTTCCTGATTTACTTTCCTACAATTATAATCTTGATTTCCACATTGTGGCCTTGTTTCCAGGTGTATCATTTTTTTTAAAAAGGTCCTGTTACACCGATTTAAAATCTGTTTGCTTTAGTATGTTACATTACATCGGAGAAATTTTTAAAATCGATCACCAAGCAGTTAATATGATTTTTATCCTAATAAGGACAAGTACTTTTTCTTTTTACAGATATAGGTCATATTATACTCTATATTGCTTGAATTTTTGAACTGATATTACTTATTGTTTGTGATCAGGTACCATACACTTTATGGTATGATTACCTTCACTTATTGTGAGTAAATGTGTACTGAGATGTGGTTTCAAAACCAGCAGGTCCATGTTTTGTATTTCTTAGTTAATTGATAGAGCAGGAAGAGATTGCTGACGGTTTGCTTTTGTTCTAGCATTTGGAGGATATCGAAGTGAAGTAGTTAAAGAAAACACACCTCCCAAGATGGAGAAAGAAGGCCTAGCTATAATGGTTGGGAAGAAAAAGGGTATTCAAGGGCATTACAATTCATGTTATTTAGACTCCACTTTGTTCTGGTAAGTGTGCATGTATAGCAATTCTATTGCTGTATGATGATTGGGACTTATTCTTGATCTATATGTTCGCATTCTCCCTCCTCCATTTTCCACTGATTCTGAGGCTGTATGGTCAAACACGAGGTTTTAGCACTTTACCGTGCTGTGAACACCCTTTCTTCCCAATCCCCACACTGGAAGGATAATGTTAACTCATGAGAATCGTGTGGGGGCACTGATTATTGTGCATTACATGGCTGATGTGAGAATAGGTGAATCATTGCTAATATTTTCACTGTCATAGCTGAAGCAGTAGACATGTTTCATATCTAATTAATGCTAAATATTGTATATTTTCCTAATAGTTTATAACATTTTCTCCACAGTATGTTTGCTTTTAGCTCTGTGTTGGACACTGTGTTGCTTAGGCCTAAAGAAAAGGATGATGTTGAATTTTACACTGAAACCCAAGATTTGTTAAGGACAGAAATAGTCAATCCTTTGAGAAAGTAAGTATCGTGTATTTTCATGTAATTCGTGATTTTAAACTCATTTTATGATTTAAATATTTCTGGCAACCTCACTAAACTATTTTGCATTTCAGAAATAATTGAGGGTTAAAATCAGATGCTCGGCAAAACCAAAATCCCAAATTGATATGGAGTTAAAAGCAAATGCAAACTTCTAGAAATTGGAAATGTTGTGCATGACTAGGTGTACTTATCTAGATTTTGGAGTGTTTGTTTCTGACAAGAAATGTGGCTATTTTAAATTTTTTAAATTGTATACTGTATTACTCCATTGCTGAAAATTGTGGAGGTGCAGTTGTGCATGTTTAGATTAATTGAACAAAACTGTACTTTGTTCCTTTTGAGGCTGTGATTTATTTGTTGTGACGTGTTGTGCTTTCTTTAATCGCTACCGAAAAATGATTCATTTTTCCCCTTCTAGTCATGGGTATGTATGTGCTACTAAAATAATGAAACTTCGAAGAATTCTTGAAAAGGTCGAGGCAGCTTCAGGATTTACTTCAGAAGAGAAAGGTGTGTTGGTTTTTGTGTGTGTGTGTGTGTGTTTATGGAGACCCATATGCATTTACTTTCAATCAACATATATTGCACACACATGCTTACTATTGCACAATGCTTAACACATTTGTCTAAAATTCCTCTTTCCACTGTTTTAGTGGCAGCATTAATCTTGTTCAAATGAATTAACACTTCAGTTTAAATTGTGGGAAGAGGGATTTTAGCTTCTGTGCCGATGTAATTTTAGGGCCGTAGTTTTTTTTTATATATAAGTGATGCAGATTTGATGGGCCAAATGGGCTGTTTCTGTGCTGTAGCATTCTGGGATTTTATCAATATCTTCTTATTAGACACCAGGCTCCACTCAGATACACTCTGACTGTCTTAAGTAGTTGATTTAAAGAGTGTTATGGAACTATTATGTAACATTTACAGATCAGATCATGATTCTGCAGTTTAGTGTCCATGTCTTTGAAAAGACTTCTTGAATATGTTCCTTATTCACAACTATTTTTGGACTTCTCATTTTTCCACTGAGGGGCCATTAGATTAATGTTTCAGGAACATTTTTTGCACCAACCCCAGCCACTAACATGTTCCAACCAATATGGCCTGCTGTACAGTAAAGACCCTGTGATTTATCCTCAACGTTGTGCTTTAACCTCAATCTGAGTATTGTAAATGTTCAGTTTTTTGCTCTGGATTTAATTACTAGGAGTTGGGTTAAGACATTTGAAATTTAAATAATTTCCATCTGAGTCGAGATTAGATTTGAAACAAAGCCCTGGAAGTGTAAGGCGAATAGACAGACTGCCCACCCAGCCAAATAGGGATCCATTTTAATTTATGCATTTGGTGATTTCATGAGTTTTGAAGAACATCTTAAGTGGTCATTTTGAAGTTTCAGATTTAAATGGAAATAGGTAAATACTGTAGCCAGTATCTGTTTGTGCAATGCTGAGCAAAACAGGATTTATTTTTGTTTATATCTCCTTAGGGAACATTTTTTAAAATTCACAATTGATGTAATTTACAAAATGTATAATAAATGTAGAAGAATAGTTTTTGGACATTTGTTTGTCTACCTATCCAGTTTTTCAAAAATTGTGTTGATTTCATAGATCCAGAAGAATTTCTCAACATATTGTTTCATCATATATTAAAGGTAGAACCTTTGTTGAAAATCAGGTAAGCAAACCTTTATCAGCACTAACTGAAGACTTGTATTGCAAATACTAAGAGGCCAGAGTTTGCTGCTTCTTCATTCACTCACCCACAGTTAAAGTCTTGGGCTGATGCGCACAGAAGTCGAAAACTCCAGCCAGAGATTTGATGTTCATGTACATATGGTCAAGACAGTAGCTTTATGATTGAAAGCTTCCTGTCCAGCTCTGTCATACAGATGTATTCATAAATAAATTAAAAAATTTGTAGTGTTTTCATGTCCTCAGAATTTCCAAATGTGGTTAATGAATTACTTTTGAAGCCTATTCATTGTTATCATTTAGGCAAATATGACAGCCAATTTGTGTATGGCTATTAAGTTGAATGACCAATTAATCTGTTTTGGTGATGTTGGTTCAGAGATGAACATTGGCCAGAACTCCCTGCTCTTCAAAAATTGCCATGAGATCTTTTACTTTCATCTGAACAGGCAGAAGTGACCTCAGTTTATCATCTCGTCCAAAAGAAGGCACCTCGACTCGTTACTGCACTGAAGTATCAGCCTAGATTATGTGCCTGAGTCCTGCAGTTGACCTTATACCCATGACCCTCTGATTCAGAGGCAAGAGGGCTCACCACTGAGCCAAACTGACACTTGGGGCTCGATTTTAGGGTCGGGTTACCAGCGGGGTGGCCCCGAAAATCCCGATCTCCGGTCACGTGACCGGATCGCGATGAAATCCCGGCCATTTCCGGGTACCGCGCTGACGTGCGGGGCTGCGCGCGCAAGCCCCGCTGGTGGGAATCCCGCAGGCAATTAAAGCCAGTGGGGTTCCACTTGAGAGTACTTAACTTGCTCGTTGTGGTCAGTTAATGAGCTGAAGCAGCTGTCAAAAGAGGAAGTGTGGGATTTTAGGTTCAAGGCAGTCAGTTTCCCACACTGGGGGAAACAGTACCTTTCAAACCAGGCGTGTTGCAGCCAGCAGCCTGTGGCAGGTGCCAAGGTACGCTACACGGGGGAGAGCCCTCACCCACGCAGGAGGCCACCGCGTCACATAGGGCAACCCCTGCCCCCCGCCAAGCCAGAGGACAGACCGACACGAAACCGCAGCCCCAGTCCGAGGACCCACACACCTACCCTGCACAACCCCTCAGACCAACACCTGCCAGTTGGGTGGTGTGTGGACACCCTCTGAGGACGAGGAGCATGACCAGCACCAGCAGCCTCGCAGTCCACGCCGTCCGCCGCAGAGACGTGGATCCCCCCAACACGGTGTTGTTGCACGCCCACCTGCACAGCAGGAGGGAGGGCTACCGCAGAGAGAGACGCGTCGCAGAGGGCACTACCCTCGCCACAGGGTCCACAGACCGAGGCGCAGCTCCCCGGACCTCTCAGAGCAGCAGTGCACAGGGAGGCGCAGATTCGCTCGACATGTAGTCGTGGAGATCTGCAGCATCTTTCATGCCGAGCTGCTCCTGGCTGGCCCCAGCATCAACTGCTTACCTGTCGCTGGCAAAGTCACCACTGCCCTCCACACCTTCTCCTCCGCATCCTTCCAGGGTGCAGCCGGCTACACCGCCGATGTCTCTCAGTCGTCTGCGCGGACGAGCCCTGCAAATACACCTGCACCTACTCTGCAGTAACACGATGGGTGGCATCAGTGGTGGGTCCTCATAGTGATACCCAGGAGCGGGCATTATTGGACACAACGGACAGGATTCGCGGAGACATGGCAGTGGTGGTGTCAATATAATGTGTGCTGTTTGTTGCTCTGAAATTCAATATGGGTAACACCCATGACAAACCCTCAGACACCCTTGTGCACCCCCTTCATGCTGACGAGACGTTTGCCTTACCCTGCCTACTGCACATATGTGATGCATGCCCTGTGGCTGCAGCACAGGTGGTGGCAGGTTGAGTGAGGCTGGCCGTGAGGGAGATGCACGAGAGGGTGAGTATGGGATGGAGCCATGAGATTGTATGAGGATTGGGTCGCGTGTCAGTGGCAGGATGAGTACTGGCGAGGTGAGTAGGTGGAGGTAAGATGAGGATGGGGTGTGAGTGGGCATGAAGGGTGATGTGACAGAATAGTGTTGGCGGTGCCGAAGGAGATGTGGGGTGGGGGCAGTGTTGTGGCAGACGGAGTGTAGGGGAAAGAGGAAGTGTTCTCACTGTGGCGGACCTACTGCGGTCATTGCAGCGCCTCCTGCACTGTATGCAGGTGGGCGATATGTTGGTGGCGCAGGTGACCCCCTCTGCCACCTCGAGCCAGGCCTTCTTGGTGGCAGAGGCAGGCCGCTTCCTCCCGCCCGCCGGGGGGAAGATCTGTGTCCTCCCCCTCCTCCTCACCCCATCTGATGATACCTGGGGTGAGGCATCATTAAACTGGGAGCAGCCTTCCCCCTGGGCTGTTCCATGCTGCAATTTGTTCTATTGGTTGCAGCATCTGTCAGTGGAGGACTGCCCCTTTAACTAGAGAGCCTCCAGCTGACAGATCGTACTGCGCATGTGCAGCCCGACCGACGCGCAGGCCAGCGCCGTGGACCCCGGAGGAGCAGGTAATTGATTCCTATTAGTGGGTTGCCTGCTACGATCGCGTGGGCAACCCACTAATTTCGCCGTTCGTGTTTTCGACGCTCCCGGAGGACCACCCGCTGGGAAACCGCAGGCCTGCTAAATTCGAGCCCTTGATATTTAAGACATTTCCTGGATACGCTACTATATCAAAACTGTTTTGTCAATCTCTTATTGTTAACTGATAATTTCAGTTCTTGGGCAAAGAAAAAATTGATTTTTAACTAGAATTTGATCCTAACTGATTTCCTTGGATCTGATGATTTTTTTGTAAAAATCATTGTTTTTTAAAATTTGTTTCATGACAGGTCAGCAGGACAAAAAGTACAAGACTGTTTCTTTTACCAGATATTCATGGATAAAAATGAAAATGTTGGTGTGCCAACGATCCAGCAGTTACTTGAATGGTCTTTTATTACCAGTGACCTTAAATTTGCTGAGGTATGAAATATTTAAATAAACATCTCAAAGCTGCATGACTGCAAAATTTCATTGTAATTTTGGATGTATGGGATTTATTAAAATGCTCATCCCCTGAGTAAACTGGAAGGCATTGTTTAGTTTTGATGATGTAATTGGATTTAATAATTTAAAAGATCAGGGGCTCGATTTTCGCACCCGCAATCGGGTGCGTTCGTGGCAGGGCGGGAGCCCGGCTCCAACCCGCCCCATTTCCGGGTTCCCCACTGACTCGCTCACATGCGTGCGCAGCCCCCGCATGTGGGACTCCCGCCGGCAATTAAAGCCGGCGGGGTGCCACTTGAAGTATTTGAACAGGTACTTCAGGTTGTTTACAGACCTGATTGACCTGTTATTTTAGCAGGGATGGGATTTTGCAACTGACTGAGACTGTTTCCCGTACTGGGGGAAACACTCCCTGTTCAAATAGACGTGTTGCAGCCATCAGCCTGTGGCAGCTGCAAAGGTCCATTTGACGGGTGGGGTGGGGAGACCCTCACTCATTGCAGGAGGCCACTCTGTCACTTTGGACAAAGTTTGGCCTCCACCACCCTCCTCCTAACAACAAAATTCACCAACTTGCACACTTACCCCTGTGTCCAGACACATTTACCTACCTTGCGGACCCCCTCAGATGTACATCTTCCGGATGGGGGCCGCCGTAGCTGCAGTCATGATCTCTTCGGAGGGCGAACAGCATCACCGGCCACGCCGTCTACCTCTGACACATGGAGCTCCAGAACACAGTGCTGTGACACATCCACCTGCACAGCAGGAGGGAGGGCAACGGCAGAGAGAGATGCGTCGCAGAGGGCACTACCCTCGCCACAGGGTCCACAGACCGAGGCTCAGCTTCCTGGACTTCTCTGAGCAACAGTGTACACGGAGGCTCAGTCACTCGACATGTAGTCGTGGACATTTGCAGCCTCCTTCATGCCGAGCTGCTCCCGGCTGGCCCGAGCACCATCTCCTTACCTGTCACTGTCAAAGTCACCACTGCCCTCAACAACCTGTCCTCCGCATCCTTCCAGGGTGCCACCGGGGACATCGCCGACGTCTCTCAGCCGTCTGCACAAAAGAGGCCTGCAAATACACCTACACCCACTCTGCAGTGACACAGTGGGTGGCATCAGTTGTGGGTCTTCATTGTGATCCTCAGGAAAGGGCATTATTGCACAAACCAGACAAGATTCGCAAAGACGCGGCAGTAGTGGTGCCAATATAATATGTAATGTGAGTTGATCAGAAATTAAATAGAAGTAAAAGCCATGACAAACCCTCAAACACCCTTGTGCATCCCCTTCATGCTCGTGACACATTTGCCTTACGCTGCCTACTGCACATATGTGATGCATGCCCTGTGGCTGCAGCACAGGTAGTGGCAGGTTGAGTGAGGCTGACCGTGAAAGAGATGTATGAGAGGGTGAGTATGAGATAGAGCCATGAGATTGTATGAGGATTGGGTTGAGTGGTAGTGGCGGGATGAGTAAGTACAGGTAAGATGAGGATGAGGTTTGAGTGGGTATGAGGGGTGATGTGACAGAGTAGTGTTGGCTGTGCAGAAGGAGATGTGGGGTGGGGGAGGTGATGTGGCAGACGGAGTGTAGGGGAATGAGTAAGTGTACTCACTTTGGTTGACCTACTTAAGTCATTGCAGCGCCTCCTGCACTTTATGCAGGTGGGCGATATGTTGGTGGTGCAGGTGACCTCCTTTGCCACCTTGAGTCAGGCTGCCTTGGTGGCAGAGGCAGGCTGCTTCCGCCCGCCCGCCAGGGGGAAGATCTCTGTCCTCCCCCTCCTCCTCACCCCATCCAATAAGAGCTGGAGTGAGGCATCATTAACTTGAAGCAGCCTTCCTCCTGGGCTGCTCCATGCTGTAATTTTTCCTATTTCTTGCAGCATCAGTCAGTGGAGGACTGCCCCTTTAAATAGGGCTCCTCCAGCTGACTGACCTTACTGCGCATGCGCAGTCCGCCCGACGCGCAGCTTAGCAGCGGGAAACCCGGAAGACCAGGTAAGTGGATCCAATCAGCCTGTAATTGCGTGCGGAGCAGACTGATTTCACCGGGCGCGTTACTCATGCGCCCAATCTACCCCCCCCCACCGCCGCCATGGTAATATCGGGCCCCTAGGTTTCAGTTTTGGATCTACTTGATCTCATCTGCCTTTATCAAACATGGAAAAGCCTAACTTTTTATATTGATGTACTCGGGCTCTTGACCTGCGTTTTAAACTATGCAAAACCCATATCAGCACCATTGGCTTCTGACACATGAGTCTCATGTAAGCAACTGCAATCTGAAGTTAAACCTACTGGGTTTCAACAAAGTAAGCAGCCGGGAAGACTATGGGGAACTGGCAGTGCCATCAAGGATCTTGCATAGTGTAAAAGCCATTTTAGATAAGGAGCTGATCATTTTAGAGGACGAAGAGTTTATTTATATTGAGGTCACAATTTATGTAAATAGACAGGAGTTGCCTTCCTTGTGAAAGTAATGATCAAGTATTCTGTGTGTTAGATATATAATATTTAACAGGGAAAAAGTGCATTGGCTATTTGCCCTTCTGAATTGGAGAAGACGCTATCGCTGCTCGAGTTTACTTTTCATTTTGCAAACTGAAATAAAAGTATAAATTTTACTGAAAATAAATCCAAAAGAATGTAGTTTTGTAGATATTGAGCTGAAGAAATGGAAAGTTTTGGGAGAACCTGAAAACGTACATACTTTGCATGATCTGATCTTGTTAAACTACAGAGCATAAGATCTCATTTAAACACCACTGTTACAAACTATGTAAAACTTTGAAAGTTCATTTGAGCTTGTAGCTCATTTTAACACAAATGACTAACTGAAATCCTGTGGTTGTCCAATTTTTCTTTAAGGCGCCTTCATGTCTCATAGTTCAGATGCCTCGATTTGGAAAAGACTTCAAGATGTTCAAGAAGATATTTCCATCTTTGGAATTGGATATCACAGATTTATTAGAAGACAGTAAGTAACATTTAGTGTACTTCTAAATGCTTTGAGAACTCATTGCTTCTTTCAGTGTTATTATTGAGAACCTAGGAAGTGAAGGTCTATTTGGCCCATTCAGCTTTTCCTGTTTTTCTTTTTAAATCTGGGCCTGTTTGTCCTGCTCTAACCCTGTTCTTTTTCTGTTCCTCGATCAGGAAATTATCTGTTTCTTCTCAAAAGACTCTATAGCTACTGAATATGCAACATTTTATGTCATTTACTCAAATTTATAACCCCTTTTAAGTGTTCTAAGCTATAAATACAGCATAACCATTAAAGCCTTTTTAACTGAAGGAGTCATTAGAATGCTTAGCCTTAGCATTTTCCAGTATATGATAGCTTCACTGCTTGGAATCACCATACCAAAGAGAAAACTACTGTACTTCGGACCTGCCCCATCAGGCAGGTTCTAAGCAGATCCTTGAGGTATCTATCACTACCTGTGCTCAAGTACTGAGATTGTGCTGCACTGTTTACTATTTTAGCACCGCACCTGTATACATTATATTTTATTTAAGGTGCCGTCTTTTGAATGAGATGTTAAACCAAGGCCCCATTTGCCCTTACAGGTGAACATAAAAGAAGAGCAGGGGAGTTCTCTTGGTGTCTTGGCCAACACTTATCCCACAACCAGCACCACCAAAAATAGTAGATTATCTGGTCATTCATTTCACTGCTGTTTGTGGAACCTTGCTGTGTGCAAATTGGCTGCCGCATTATAACAGTGTCTACAATTCAAAAGTACGTCCTTTAGCTGCAAAGTGCTTTTTTTCCTTTTTTGAAGTGACATGCTGAGAAAGAAGCACTATTGAAGGCTAGCAACACGTTCAGTCCTCTGTTTCCAAGAAGCCTCTCAAGCTGAGGAGTTGAATGAAATCAAACCTCCCAAATTATAAAGATCTAGAATTAGGTTTGGGATATTTTTGGACAAGGTGAAGGATATTTCCCACCCAAAAAATCCTGCCTAAAAATCCTGCCTAACTGCTTTGGCCCACCTTCTTGGGTTTAGCCTCTGCTTTCAGAGGGTTATTGGCATCCTCTTTAGCAGCTGCACCAAGAAATGCTTTATTATTTTCTTTTGGCTTTCATTGTTGCACAGACTGCTTTAGCTGAAGCATTTTGAAGCTTCTATGATCTTGGTTGAGCCAGTTAACCCCTTGGGAGGGTTGAAAGATGGGAATATGCCACTTCTGGAATCACAACATCTTTGGGCTAATTTAGCACCTAAGTGACACCATTTTTGAGTATTTTTACCTGCTGTCCACACTTTGCAGTTAATCATTTCTATGGGCATTACTAAGTGTGCCCTTTTGCTTCCTATGATTACCATAGATTTAGTTTGGAAAGGACTTTCCTTATTGCTTTCTAGATTTGAGAAACTAAAGATTCTCAGCCCACTTAGAAACCTTTTTTAATTTCCGTGTTTCAAATTCCTGTGAAATCTCAGGTCAGACCCTCAAACCCTACTCCACTGTAATTTACTTTACAGCTTTCCATCCTTTTTTAAAAATGGAAAAATCTGCTGGAGAATTCCCTGGTGTAAATTTTCAAGAAAGGGGTATAGAACATCATGCTTTTTGGTTGTCCTTAACATCATCACAGTTCATAAATCTAGTCTTCCATCATAAGTCTATGTACACTTCATTGGACCCACAGTTAACTTGAGCTTAAATTTCTGGTGCTTAAGATTGTTACAGTTCTGTCCTCCCTTGGCACATAAAAGTCAGTGAGCTTCAGACTCTTGTACTAGGTTCACATTATTTCACACTTGCTGAAATATTTACCTAATATTTTAACAGAATTCCATTTCTATAAAATAATTACAATTCTGAAATCCTTTCTGGCCCTGCATTCCTCTGAGATCAAATACAGAGCTAACTGTGTCTAGCACAGTATGTCAATAGGAGTAAACATTTGCACAAGTCTAAATAGTAATCTCATTTGGCGTAAGACTTTGGTTAAGGCCATCACCAAGCAAAACATTGCCAAATCTATTGTGGAATGTATAATATTCGTAAGGGACTAGCAGGTTGACAATCATCAGATAAAGTGCAAGCTAATTCCACATCGGGGGCAGTGTCTTGGCTCTATTTGTAAGATGAAAGTAGAATAATAGTCAAAATTTTACTAAATATTTTTTGTCTAGTTTTGTCTTAGCGATAGTAGTTTGGTGCATTAGACCTTGAGACAGGTCTGAACATCCAATCAGGGATAAGCCATCCCATTTTTGATGCAACTGTTGCTAAACCTAGTGAAGTATATATAAATCAGAAACTAAGATTGGCCGTCTAGTTTATCCTCCATTAAACCTTTATTCTACTTTTCTTCACCATTCTGTCCAGCTGATATGAACTCTAAAGACTATTTAATTTGACAGCCTTCTCATCATGGAACTGTGTAAATGCTGCATAATCCACATGACTTCAGAAAATTCAAGGAACACTGTCTATTGTTTTCCTTGGCTGTATAATAGAGCCAATCCTAGAGTGTGTGGTGGATCAACTACACTGAGATGGAAGAGGATCATATCATAGTTAATCTGATTTACTGGTGGACCTTGCAATTGCTGGCTCACTTTGTGAAGGCATAAAGATTGACCAGCTAAGTTTTGTTTCTAGGGTGTATAGTTTTATCCTCATTGAGTACTCTGTTTACTATTTTAGCACTGCACCTGTATACATTATCTTTTATTTAACAACATTGAGTACCATTTGTCACTTCCTTACCCAGGTGCTAAGTCTGTAAATCCCTTTGAATGATATCCATCCCTGCATAATTTAGTCTCCTCAACAAACATTGATGTTCTATTTGTAGTCCTTTTGTCAAGTTTATTAAGAAATAGATATTCAAGGTTATTGCTCCAATCTTGAACAATTCCCACTCGGCAGTACCACCACTGTATAGTAAATATTGTACAATTCCTTGTGCTGCTTCTTGTCTCTCTAAATTAATGAGGTCAGGGCAATCCTATGTGTCTGCCACTGACATTTTCATTCAGGGTAATGAAAATTTGTCATAATTGCTACCAAACTTTCCATTTCACGTAAGTTTACCCCCTCCCTAATCGACACATACTTAAACATTTTTAAAATTGATTTCATCGCTCAGACTTGCTGGTTGATGACAGCTCCCTGTCACCGAATACCTGCCTTTCGTTGTCAGTTTTATCCGCTTAGATCTGACTGTGGGTGCTCTAGTGTCTGATATTTGTTGGCCGACAGGTTTTGAGATCTTGTTGATACAAATTTGAACACAGACACTGATTATAGAGAAACAAAGATAAGTTTCAGCTGTAATACAGCTAACAGCCACTTGAGGGAGTACAACTTTGCAAGAAACCCAATTACAGTCCAGTGCAGATTCCTTTAAAACAGGATGTTCTTCAGCAGATGAAAATTCCTGAAGCTGAAAATCATTTCTGGTGATTACCCACTAGGCTACAAATTCTTCTAATTTGGGATCCCTATTTTCCCACCTCAATTTAAGTGACCTGGTAGTCAATTTCTACTTGCAGGTTTGAACATCATGCTTTGCTGCCTTCCCTAGCTGATCCCTTAAGGCAGCAATCCCATCATTAATTTGAGTTTTATTGTTTAGGATGTTGCTCCCAGTGTCCTTGTCAACATTTATTCCTCAACCAACACCATTACAGTGATCTCTTAGAAGTGGTGACATTAGCTGTAAATCTACCATTACTGTAGGTACCCATGTTTGATATGTCATTGGTTTATTGAGAAAACTAATGGCATATCCACAACCATGATATGTAGCTGAGACAGATGTCTTCCACTGAAACAATAGTTTTTGTTAAAATGAACTAATACCACAATTATTCCTTTCCTGCTAGTAGTTGTAATGAATTAAGTGAAACATGTACCCGACTTAACTTTTTCCTCGTCAGTAGACAGTGATTCTGACTCTACTGACAGCCACTTGGTATCTCTCCTAAGTGGCTTGCCTTCATCTGTAAATCTACAAGATTGTTGGCAGGCTATTCCACAAAAACAGCTTGCACTTTTAGAGCAATCCTCGCATAACAGGATTACCAACTTAGGGTGAAAGGGCTTTAGAAAGTTTTTGAAGGCAGAGGAGAAAGAAAGTGAAACAAAGTTGTTTTACGAGAGAGTTCCAAAGTAGTTGGAAGATCTGTCTCCAGTGGTGGAGCAGAAGACACAGAACAAGTAGTAGTCTGGAGTCGGAAGAATAGAAGGTGCACGTGGGGACATAAGGCTGGACAAGATCACTCATAGAATGCAAACATTGCTTACCACCAGATTTAGCCCGAGAAGTTAATGGAGTCGGCGCCTGAGATGTGTAGGTACTTGCACAAGGCAGAGGATGGATTTTCTTTTGCGTTGTTGAGCTGTTAAGAAATTGCGACTCATCCAGCATTTGGTGTCCAGCCTAATGTCCATGCATGTCCCTTGGTGATTTTTATTTTTTTCTCCCTCTAGCCCAGGCGCATTGAAGAAAGCTATTGTGGTTTCACCATCAATCCAGCTGAAATTAGTTCACTCAGCACACAACACAAATCTGGGACCTGAAAGCTGGTCTGTAACATTCAGTAACACGTCTCTCGGATACTTATTGACTGAGCTATTGGAGAGGGTGATGCCATTGTTTCCCACCCCCCCTCCCCCCTGTACTACCCAAGTTGCTAGTGTAGTGTACAGAATCATAGGACAGGTTAGTCAATTACTGACACAAAAACTTGGAAGAGGTTGTTGCAGGCACCTAATTCCTCAATCGGATTCACTGTTGCTCAGTAGAAATGAATGTGGATTTAAATTTTTGTATGCATCATTTTAAAGAGCACTGAAATATTAAAACTTTTATAATTGTCATTTTTATCAAAACAGTTTGAAGTATAGTACAACTTGCTGATAATTTTGTCTTTGTTTTAGCACCCAGGGACTGTCGTATCTGTGGAGGTCTTGCACTTTATGAATGCAAAGAATGTTATGATGATATTGATATCACTGCTGGAAAAATCCAGCAGTTCTGCAAAGCTTGTACTACCCAAGTAGGTATTTTTCTTAGTGGATTTTAGAAATTCTGTACCAGGATTTGAAACTCCACACTAACTAGAATATAACATCTGTTATCAGTTAAAGCTGAAGCTCATCCTAAGTTTCTCCTTGAAGAGCTGGTTATCACTATGTTTAGGATAATAGCAATATTTAAAATATATAATTCATAGGAACTTAAGAATTGCTAGATGAAAAAAGACCAAGATCCATCTAGTTCACCTTCTACCATCCTGGTAGTCGCATGATACAATGATAATGGAGCGCTTTGGGAATCATGGGTCCAAAGTCACCTGTTCCTCCCAAGTATGCCATACATACCACACGTCACATCTCAAAATTACCCATAAACTAAATCCCAAAATGTTGTTTTTGGAAAGAAATCTTATCGATTCATTCAAATGCAAATTAGATACTAACTGCTTCCACTGTCTTCCTAGGGAGCCTATTCCATAGATTGACCACTCACTTACTGAAATATTGTTTCTGCAGATTATTTCTCAATTTCTCAAGCCTTCAAGCACAGGCTTTGATTCTACTGTTCTGGACAAGGTGAAATAGTTTGTCATGGTCTAAATTATGTAGTTCTTTTAGAATCCTAAAAACAGCAATTGTATCGCCTCTTAACCTTCTCTTTTCCAGTGAGAACATGCCCAACTTATATAATCCCCCCCTTATAATCCATTCCTACCATCCCCTCAATCATTCTGGTTGCTCTCTTCTGCACCCTTTCAATAACTGCAATATCCTTGTGTACAGTTCTGGTCACCATAGTACAATATTCTAAGTTTAGTGGCACCAATGATTTATAAAGCGGCAGAATTACTCCACTATTTCTGCTCAATATTGTCCTTTTTAATACATCCCAACCTCTGATTTGCTTTACTCACTGCCACCGAGCATTGCTGCAATTTATTGTCAATCAGGACCCCCAGATTGCTTTAATTTTTTTTGCACATTATTTTCTTTCCATTTAAGTAATAGTCCCTTCCTGAATTTTTTTTTTGTCCCCATGTGAATTCAGTCGAGTAGTTGTGATGTGATGCACGAGTGGTGGTTCACACACCTGGTGTGAAGCAGCAGCAGAACCCCAAAGTGTATTAACTCACTAGCTGCTATCTATTGTGTATAATTAAAATAGATTCTTTTTTACTTTTTGCATCATTATGCAATAGACAGACTTCCATTTTGTGGGTGCCACCATCCATTTTGGGGGTGCCACAATGTGGGTAAAAGATCTTAAAACTGCATGTGACATAGGGTATGAAAATGTTTGGCAGCATCTTGCCAATTAATAAACTGTTTATATTATTATGGCCTTTTTGAGAAAAGAGGACCCAGAAATGGTAATGTTATTGTTTAATTCTTGCTGTATTTGGGACAAAAAGTATGTTCTTACCTTTGAATTTCTTTCATTTTGCAAGAATTGATTTTCTGCAGAATGTTTGTTTATAAAAGTAACAGATGGAGTTATGATCCTCTTCACTGTTATCTACCATGGACACATTGTGAACTTTTTTATTAAAATATATTAAATCCAAAATTAATTTGAATTAATACCATTAATTAATGAATGTTTTGGAATGAGTATCGGGATAGATAGAAAAGATGTTTACTGTAGATACCTGGACACAGTTTTGAAATCCAGAATAATTGCATTTAGCTATTGGCCCCATTACTGATCAGTGAATGCCATCAGGATAATATGTCTGAGACTTGAGTGAACATTTATTTGGCTGCCGTCAACCCTACACATCAGCCTTGCTAGCCCAGATGTAAACTGTATCTAATCTCTTAAATATCCCAGTGTTATTTGGTTTGTCATGTTACCTTGTTTGTTGACTATTTGTTGCAAAACATTACAACAAAAGCATTGCAGAAAAATTGCATGAAGTACATTTACAAATCCTGAACTGAGAACCTTTTTATGTGCTGTACCCAAAATTCTAACTGGTTAAAATGATTCCCTTTAGCCAACTGATATGTTCCAATGATGACTGAAAGGGAAAATTAAGTTCTTGTACTCTGTATATTCTTTGGTGAAGGGGGCATGCAGATGCTCTACTCTTGAACCTCTGATAGTGTCACTCAGGCATGCAAGAATGGGCCATGGTGATCCCATCAGATTGTTTTTTTAATTCCTTCCTTCTCCATGTGAAGACACTTGATACTCCCAGCCTAAAATATGTTCTGACTGAACAAGATTGGCCATTTGCTAGATGGGGAATTGCATCATAGATGCAACTTAACATAGATTGAGCATTATATATTCTTGAGTTAAATTAATTTATATTCATTTATAAAGTCCCTATAGTTATGTTATGTTACTGAACTAGTTATGTTACTGGACTCCAGTAATCCAGAGACTACACGTTCAAATCCCACTATGGCAGTTTGAGAATTTGAATTCAGTTTGAAAAATTGGGAAATAAAAAAACTAGTATCAATAAAAGTGACCGTGAAGCTGTCAGATTGTTATAAAAACCCAACCGGTTCACTAATGTCCTTTAGGGAAGGAAAACTGCCTTTCTTACCCGTTTAGCCTATATGCGACTCCAGTCTCACACCAAGGTGGTTGACTCTTAACTGCCCTCTGAAGCGGCCTGGCAAGCCACTCAGTTGCATCAAAATTAATTTGGGCATTAAATGCTGGCCTTGCCAACTATGCCCAAATTAATTTTTTAAAAGTATTTGAACTGTTGGCTGCTCAAACCCTGCACCTTGCAGAATATTGTATTAGTGTCTTAAGTTTTCACTGATGCAATCTGCTTTGTTCCAGGTACATCTCCATCCTAAGAGAGAAGGACATAAGCAGAGAAAAGTGACTCTACCAGAACAGATGGCTGACTATGCCTGGAGGCGGCATTGTGTGCCCAGACAGAAGATGAAACTGTTTGCTGTGCTCTGTATAGAGACTAGTCACTATGTGGCTTTTGTCAAATATGGCCCAGATGACTCGGCCTGGTTATTTTTTGACAGCATGGCAGATCGGGATGGTACGGTGAAATTTTTATGACCTGCACTTCTTTTGTGCCTTTACTCGTTCATGCTGTTTGTGTGTTGTCTGTCATTGTGCTGGAAACCAGGATGGGTGCCCAGAGGTATTCTGTGTAGCAAATTATAATGGCAGTTTAGCACTAAAGTTTTATTTGAGTTAAATGCAATCTACAAATGAGGTTCATTCTTCTGTTATTGTATCATCCGTTTAGTTGTAGTTTTATATTTCATGGGCAATTTAATTACAATGCAAAGGAATGCTAACTGCTAAAATCATTGTGTCTAGGTAACTGAAGTTTCTCCAATAGCACTTTGAGCAATTTGAATATACTAAAGTACATTAGAAAAGAGCAACTGGTAACAGATGGCTAAGGACGTGCAATATGGTAGTAACCTATCACGAAGTTCAGTCAATACTGTAAATGCAAGAAATGCTTGAACATTTTGGCCCAGATTTTGCTGAAAAGATAATAGCATCTGAACGACGCGCAGATCGGCCATCAACTTGCGGCGAGGAGATAACCTGTGAATTGCGAATTGCCACGAGCTGCTGGCCGGTTTACGTCGCTCCGCCATTAGCTTTGTGAAAACGGCATCTCTCACTTAACCTCCCTGTGAGTTTTGTGAAGTTGCTGCATTTGCGCATTAATTGGCCATTAAACTCACCACAAAGTTAAGTCTAGTAATTAACAGCGTAGGTACCCTTTTAACGACGTGATAATTGTAATGACTGCCAATCAACCTAACTTGCCCAAAAAGTGAACAATTGTAAGTGTGGAATCTCATTCCTTCAGGTTGTGAATTGTTGGAGATTTTTAAAAAGTCAAATTTTTTAAAAAAAATGTTCTTTTCATTCCTGTCTCTTTCTTTTTCTCTTAATCCAATCTTTCTTTCCCTCTATTTCTCTTTTCTGTACCTGATTTGACATTGAATTCACCCACTCTAATTCACCCTCCTTCTCAGTCCTTCCTTTGTTTATTTCTCAATCCTTTTAATCTCATTGGTTAAGGAGATACACTGTCCTGTTGTTTGCCAAGGTCCTCGCTGTGCCGTTATCAGCTCGCACTTCCAGTAATTTTGTGGGCAAAAATTTTAAAACCTAATCGTGCACGACCAAGTCTAACTAATGGGGCACGCCACGAGATGCCCCGATCCAGCAAAATCTGGGCCATTATCACAGCAACCAAATCCCAGGATGCTGCTGCCTTGAAATGTTCCTGAATCTGTTCTTTAAGTAAATTCTGAGGTAGCAGATTTGAGCAACAAGCCGCTGCATAACTCAAATTACTGTTACATGAACTTTTATTTCAGTGAGTGATGCAGGGAAATCAAATGCATTTAATATATTGCAGAGCATTTGTTATATGCACTTGTGTGTGCACGTATGCAAAGCAGAATGCTTTGGAAAACAACGAGCTTGACTGTCTCCCATTTCAGGCTTAAGAATGACATTTTAGTTCTTTCTCATTCTTCCTTTACCACTCTGAAAGAAAGAGCTTACGTTTATATAGCATCTTTCAAGTCTTCAGGATGTTTCTAAGCTTCACAATCAAGGAAGTACTTTTGAAATGTAGTCATTGTTATAATGTAGGGAAATGCAACATCCAATTTGCACACAGCTAGGTCACACAAACAACAATGAGATAAATGACTCAATAATCTTGTTTTTGTAGAGTTGGTTGAGGGATATGTGTTGGCAGGATTCCACGAGAACTCCACTACTGTATTTCAAATGATACCATGGGATCTTTTACATCCACTTTAGAGAGCAGATGGGGCCTTGGTTTAATGTCTCATCCGAAAGACGGCACCTCCAGTGCGTTACTGAAAGTGTGCTACACTGTTGTAGTTGTAGCCTAGATTATGTGTTCAAGTCTTTGTCCATTAATTTATGATTTCTCACTAATTTAGCAACAGACTTTAAATGCCTTTTTGTTATCAGACTGGAGGCTTATTCTAAAGCTAGCTTCATACTTTTTTCAAGGATACATGTCAGGGCCTTGTACAGAATAAGCCACAGAGTGACGCCGACCATGTACTTCAAGTGCAAGCAACACATTTGACTTCTAAAAAATTATTTAAATTCAATTTAAGTTTTCACCAGTTTCAAGCTGACCACAGGGGACTGCTGGGGACTTACTGCAAAGTTACCTTGAATGGTCCAAAAGCAGTTTAAATAAATCCTTTTTATAAAAAATAAAAATAAACTGACCATCCAGAGTGTTGGTTTGCAAAATATAAAATCATTGCTGCATTGACTGTTCTCTTGGGGGAGAGAGAATTCTGGCAATGATTTATATCAAACATCTGAAAATGTCCAAACCCTAGTCACCCTTTCATGAACCTCTGGGTTCTTGCTGTGTTCATTTCATTATGTCCTTGAACTCTCATTTTGTGATCTAAATATTTGTAACATTTTATTAGATTTTTCATGGACCTTGATTCAGGATCAAAGGCCCATTCAGAAGATCCTTTCTAAAAATGTCATGCATGTACTTGTGTTATAACATGTTACTTTAATAGCAAAAACAATTTATCATATCACCAAACTATATTAGGAGTGTCCTCTCAGATCCTTCCTTTTAAAACTGCATAAGCTGGAAACCACATGCACATTTCCATTATAAATGCACTTACATGGGGACACGTCACCTCAATAACAGCACTTTCTTGTCTTTTCACCTGACTATAAATTAACTTCCTCTCAACAGGTTCAAGGGTCTCTTTGAAGGCAGGCATGTTGAGAACTGATATTCAGTGAATATCCTTGCTGACATAAAAAAAATGCATTGTAGCAGCCCACTGCCAAAATTCTATCCCTCCATTCACAGTTACACAATAATGCTGCTTTCATCAAGGTAATGTTAATTATGAAAGTGGATTTGTTTACTGAGTGTATAACCTAACCAGTTTCAAATCTTCTCTAAATGTTGATTTGTTCCTAAATAGTCATGCAGATGTGCTATTTTTATATTGGCAAGTAAGTGTAATGGGTGCTGAGTGAAATTCAAGTAGAGCTTTTTCTTAAAAAAAAAAATTGGTATTAATTTCAGGTTGAAGATTGTTTGTTTTTACATGTTTGTAATGTTCAAAAAGTGTTTAATTCCAATCGGCAATTAGGGATGGGCAATAAATGCTGGCCTCGCCAGCGACGCCCACATCCTGTGAACGAATTAAAAAAAAATATGATTTGTACAAAAAGTATTAGAAATAAGACTGTTGTTTGTCTGCTTAATTTGGATTTCTTTTTGTAGGTGGACAGAACGGCTACAACATCCCCCAAGTGACTCAATGTCCTGAGATAGGAGAATATTTAAAAATGTCACCAGAGGAACTACATGGATTGGATCCTAAAAGTATCCAAGGCTTTGCACGAAGGCTGCTATGTGATGCATACATGTGCATGTACCAGAGTCCGACTATGAGTTTGTACAAATAGACTGAACCCTTTAGTGCTTAAGAGACAACCCTGACAACTAATTTATTACACTTAAAGGAATGTCCGAGTTACATAAAATAAAGTGGGAACATTGCAGTAAAGTGTCTTGCACTGTAGAATATGTCTGGTATTTCTTAAGCGTCCACTAATTGACTGTAAAAGTAGGACTCCTTTTAAAGGCTGTTCTAAGTTGAATTAATAATGATGTGTAAATATACATTGAATTTTTTTCATTTAACTTTGAAAATGTGTATAGGTACTAATTTGTTGATGAATCCCGTACCTTTTATAGCTTTAATAGATCTTTCGTAGCAAACTGTTTTAGCACCCTACACATCATTGGAATAGTGTTAACTAATTGTAACATGCAAACGCCTAACTTGCCTGTTGTCTATTTGGCATATGTTGCTCACTGGCGATCTTGCATTCCAACGGGTATAGTGAACAAATTAAGTTCTTTTTATTGTCCGTCCCCATCTGTTAGCACAGTTTTCCAGGAGTCCCAGTTCTTTTCAATAGATCTCCATTAGTTTCTTTCTTGATGTTTTCCATTGTATTATGAACTTCTGCATCATTTACTTTACATTTTTGTGCACCTATAAACCTAATTGTAATTTTCTGGTAATTTCCAGAAAACTTAGTTGCACTGGAATAATGGTTTTTGTTTGAAAGTTGCTCATTTTCATTTTGAGCCTTGAGGGAGAAACTTTTGTCAGTAAAAAGCAGTGACACACTGCAGCCCTGATTTGAGTATATTTTTAGTATAATGTTCTTGTGTATGTCTTGCTATTCAGCTACACCAAGGCCTAACCAGTCAGATCCTTAAATTGGGTAACGCAGTAAAATTCAGTGATTATCTAATCATCACTGCGCACTGTTCGGGATACAGTTTTCCCCTCATATATTCTTCCACAGTGAAATCTGCATCTGAAGGAGACATTGATCAAAGGGAAGCTACTTCTGCATAAGATGTAAGGAAAAATAAGGCCAAGTGAATCTGCACTACCTTTTCTACCTTAGTTAAAGAATAGCGTTGGCATAAGGACTCTTTTTCACAAGATGGTGTGTGGCATAGTATGGACTTAACTCATTTTCTTTACTACTTTATCATTATATACATATGTATATATGAGTGGGTTCATCCTGATCATTGTGTTGTGATGCATTAGCTTTGAAAATCAATTTGCATTCAGTCTCAACTGGATCTGAAAGTATTACATGCATGGGGTCATTATAATTCTAAAAGATCTTCGGTTTGGTTTTGGATGAGCATGTTTAATTTATATTTTTATGAGAGTACTGTTGTATTGATATAGCACTTGAAAAGGAACAACTGGAATCAGTAAAGTACCTCTAGGATTAGTGTAGTGTTTTTTAAAGCTAGATGTCATGGGTTCACACCCCATAGCCTTCATAGTTGGAGTTTCAATAATTCTTGGTTTAGCTACTAAGTGAGGTGCTATGCACTGTCAGTACATTAGGAAAAATAAACGATGGATACTGATTGTTTCTGCTCCAAAGAGAATGGGCACCAGGCATTTTTGATTGTTTTTTTTCCTAACGAGACAGTTGCAATCTTCACCTTGGTGTTCCGATTCAGTATTGCCTATTGTGAGTTGAGCTGTGTGAAGCACAACCCTGGAGATGAATATTCTAGATGTGGAGAAGGGAGAACATGAGCAGGATTAAGACCAGAAGTCTGACCCGTACTGTTCTACTTACTGGATTGAAGCAGTTTGTGCAATGGAGGCAACTGAAAAGGAGAAAGAAACCACCTTAATTGTAATATACTTATCTTAGTCCATAAATGCTTGACTTCTTCCCTCCCCCTGCCCCATTCACTTTCAATATTTGTGTTTTATTTATTTTGTGTGTTTTCTAGAGAGGTTTTGACTTTAAGTGTGATAGAACACTTTTTTTTTACATTTAATCAGCCATTTGGAACTAATACAGCAAGGGAGCCATTGATCACCAATTTTATCAATGGAATATAATCTCAAATTAAAAATTCTAGCTACTGGTTCCAAATGGAATGTATTTTTTGCTGAAAACTTGAAGCAATCAAATTGCACAAGTGGAAAACATTTGTTTTAATTTAATCTCCTCTCCTCCCTTGAAAGATTCCCTCCCCCTGCACATGCAAGTCGTCAGTTTCATTCAGTTTCTTTCTCTTCTGATTTCTGTTTTATGCAGCATTTATTCCGCCCCCCCCCACCACCCATGACAGAATTTATTTATTTGCCATCCCTATAGAATCACCAGCACTTCTGTCTTTTTTGTTCTTTGTGGCTGGAGTGAAATTCATTTCAGGAGCTTAGAGTAATGTCCAATTAAGGCCAGTGTCGCTGCATACTGCATGGTATACTGAGTGGGAATTTTTAATTTCAAACTATGATGGGGGCAGACAAAAACCTCAGCTAGCAGAATCAACTTTTTTTCATGACTGAGGATGGGAGAAATGAAGGTGAACTTTACTCTAGATTGCAGAAATCTTGATCAAACTGGTCACACCATCAGCATCCAAACAGATCACTGGAATTAGTGAGTTGAAGAACACTCAGACTGTTGGAGATGCAAATATATCATGTACCTAGGGTCCATTCTCTAACACTCATTCGTTGGCCTCTGATTGTGATGTTTCGGCAACTCCTTGCTGCACTGCTATTTTGCTTTAATTTTTTAAGTTTGTTTATTATAACAATGTTCAAACTAACGAGAATTAACAAGATCAGTTTTTTCTTTAATTTTGCACTTTCTACAAGTCAGTTTCAAGTTGGTTCTTCATGGAAATTGGGCAACATGGCAGTTAATACATTGTTTTCTCCCCTCTAGCATCTCCTTTGCCTGTTGTCTGAACAGTCCTATGTGAAATACTTCAACTCTGTTCAGTGGCCCTCGGCACAAAAACTGCCCACTAATTGGCAAGCTCACTTGAGAGGTATAAAGGTAACCGATGTGTTAAGTGGGAAGGGGGGGGGCGGGGGACCGGGGGGACAGAACCCTACTGGTATAGTAGGGGGTGGCTTATTGTACCCTTTGAGACAGAAAACTTCAGTTTGCATTGGGCCATGATCTATCTGACCTGAAAGTGACTGCTATTGACACGGGATGACAAGCAGATCATGTGTTCATTCCTCAAAACTGATTCCCTTCACCTTGCATACAAATAAAAAAAACAATGTAAACTTCAAAAATAAGAAGTCTGTTTTTTGTACTTGATAGAAACACAATGCAACTTGGGCCACAGTTAAGTTCCACTTCTATATCATTTGAGAAGTAATTTCTTTACAGTGACACAGAAGTGACAGCATAATTGGAACCAGGTCCCAGTCATATTCAAGCGCAGTTCGAGAACCCTTGGAGAGGCTGTCTCACATCACTTGGCCTTGACACCATGTGGCGCGTAATTCCAGCGTGGTGCCAATCTGCATTTAAAAAGTGATCTCATAGGCACTTTATAAATTGAAAGTTTTTTTTTCTTGAGAACATGCGCAGTGTTCTGGGCACAAGAACAATTCCAGTCAGGCAGTATAAATCAGGTGTTGCTGGCTGTGAATTGATTTTGTAGCTTCCAATCTCAGACTGGTAACACAGTATAGTTGGCCTCAGACTCCATTCAGACCTTGCATTTCTTTTTAAATAGCTAGGTTCAGAATGGTGATACAGAACTGCTGCAGTATTGGAAAATGTGAAGCTGCATTTGAAGAGGTGAAACTGAATTTTGTTAAATTATTTTCTTAACTGTTTGTTTGGTTGTATTTATATACATTCTAGAGAAATAAAAAGAATTTGCATTTATATTGTACCTCATTACATCTCAGATATGTGCTAAAGCATCTCATATACAATTAATTTACTTAGATGTGCCTTTGGTATGTTCTTTGAATTTGCTCCCCAATGTGACTGTGCATGTAGCATATGTAACAACTGCATAAATACAGACCATGCATGCTGAAATTTTTCAATCTTATTGATATATCAGTTGATTTTTTTTTTTGAGTTCCTTTGTTGTAATGTACAGCTTTTAAGTTCTCAATTGGTGCACTCCTCAAACATTGTGACTGTTGGCCTGTTTTAATAACAGCTGGTTTATTTTTCTACCAAGGATCAGTAATTGCACACTTTTTTTTTGTTTGAGCATTGCATTAGGCTGTTGACAATGTTGTGATTTGCTCCTTCCATCACAGAACCAGGAATTAGGGCTGCGAGATTGTTTTTATTTAAGTAAACTTGAGCTACTGATCCTGGTTAATTTTTTTGAAGTTTTAATGAAATATTTTTGTTAGGCAAAGTAGCTTTTGGTGATAATTTGGAGGTGCAAAACACACTGAACTTAAGGGCAATGGAGAAGGACTGTGTTCCAGATCTTACAGTAGATGATCTAAATGTTGATGCCTGGCATTTTTCAGCTGTATTGTATGAACACTGAATTCTGATAACTCGACATTGATCCTTGTTCCAACAGACATATATTAACATTAGCAGAATATGATTGTAAAGTCTATTTGGAGCAAAGTGGAATTTTTCATTTATTTTCTTGTGTGATTGCCTTCTGTACCAAGTGTTCAGATTAAAAATTAAAATATCTAAATTACTGAGAAATAATGTGTAATTTTGGCACTTTATAATGGAGTGTGTGAAGTGATTTTTTTTTTTGTTTGCATCAAGTATGTTCTTATTTGCTTTAAGAATGCAGTAACCTACTTTGAAACTATTTAATAATTTTGTGTAAACAAAATTTGATATACAATATATTGTATTCAAATCCAAAGGGGGTGAACTTTGAAAATTGTGCAATCATTTCCCAAAACATAGCTTGTCTGAAAAGTTGTAATTAAGCCTTAATTGAACAAAAAATTGAAGGAATTGATTCCTTTAGGAAATGGTGTACTTCAGGATTGGGTCTGTCAAATTTGTACATTTTCATTTGGTTGTGGTGATTTGATTTATGGCTCCACCTTCAGGGTTTTAGTTGAATTGCATTTTCTTGTTTCAAGAATGAGCTTTAATTAGGTTTTGCTATGTGCTTTTGATTTAAAACATTTTTAATAGTATTAGACGTTTGGAGATCAGAAGTCTACAAGTCAATAAACTATATTTACATTCCATAATTGCTCAATTGTCAATTTACATATGCAAGAAGAATATTGTAAGAACATCTGGGATTAATACCCTGACGAATGTTCATCAAAGACACCAGACAAATTCTTAACCCTTCACCATAACTCCTCATTTAAGGAATTATCTGGGGTTTACCACCCACTTTATGCCTAGAGTTAATGACACCTAAATTTGGCTTGCTGAATTGTCTTGTTTTAACTAGTTCAAATTATATTAGCATTTACAGTACCAAACTCTCATCAGGATCTGCACAAGCTACTGAATTAATGAATTAACACTTTTTTTGACAATTAGCAAAAAAGTTAGACTACACACACTTATTTATTAACCTTAGAATCATAGCACTTATTCAGTATTCAGATAATTAGTAAATATGATTAATTGAGAAAATGAATAAGGGGTTACAAAGCCAGCTCAGCTATGTCAAAGTAATTCAGCATTAACTGCATGCTGATCATAAGTTTACAACTGAGATCAGTGTCTGAGTATGATATAAAAATGGTGAAATGAATTTAACTTGTCAGCTCTCCAAGGAGCTTAACAGCATTAGATAGCCAGTTTATTGAATAGATTAAAGTCTATGTATGTTTAGTTAGCGCTGTTACCAGAACTTACTACAGCCTCCTCTGTATGATCCAGTGTGGATGAACTAGTTGCCTTGCCTTCCTCTGGGAGGACGGTGTTAGCCTTCTGAGACTTCAGAGTGATGAACCTCCGTCTGTAGGGGTGCTATCTGTTCCTTCTGGATTCTTCGCTCCATGGGTAAATTCACTTGCCACGGTGGTAGGGGTATCTGGCCTAGCTGGCTTAAATCTAACCTCCCTTGATCTCAGGGAAACTTGTACATTTAAATTTATATCTGCCATGTATCTGGCTAACCTGCATAATTTTGATCATTGTAATCCAAAATCCTGAGTATGAGATTCCAGAATGTTGCCTGATACACTCTAGGTTGTCAAAATCTCATGCATTCACAAGCTACTTCTTAATTTGGCACATAATGAGAAAACAGGGTTTTTTTTAAAAAGCATTTTGTGGGCTGGAGGGGGTGGTATGGTGCAATGGATTACATGGTGGCCTTTCACCCCTAGAAATAGTTCAAATACAGCCAGATTGAATGGTTGTAAATCTCCTTCAACTGTTGCCTGTAGAGATCCTATGTGAAACTCAACCCAGCTTGTAATCAGTAAACTGCTTCTAATTCAGCACTAATTGGATGATAATTCTTTTGAGGTTGACACAAATTGGGACCGAGTTGAGGGTCTTCACTCTGCATATAGTCATGTATATAATATGCTTTAGGGAAGTGTTGAATTTCCCAGTACAAATGGGGTAGAAATTGCTTGGAGTGGCGAACCAACACTCTTCACCGCTCCATAGATTTATACTAACCCACAAACTAACTGCGGTCTTCGGGCACTTCCTCGAATAGGAAGCAGAGAGGAGCCCAGTGTCCATTCAGTGACGCTAGGAACTCAGAAAAAGTGAGAGGATTACAGTCTCCCCCCGATCATCAGATCGCAGCATTTTTGACAGATGCATTCACTGTCTGCAGGCTTGCAGCGTTAAACCAGGAAGTGAAATATTTTAAATCAATGTAAAAAGTTATAGACAGTGGGTAGGATAAAAGGGGTAAGAAATAATTGAATTAAATAAGAGACAGAAGGGAAAAGTTTTTTTTTAAAGTTTTCAATGACCAAAAACTATTTAAAATGAGTAACGAGACTCCGTATTTTTAAAAAGTTAATTTTTAGTTGTTTGGCAGTCATTAAGACTTACCACGCTGTTAAAACTTAGTTTAGACCTGTATTTTTAAGCATACCTGTTTGGCGGTGTAATTAGTTACTTTACAGCTGGGCAGATAAGCAAGTTTGCACTTTTTTAATGATTTCCCTGATTGCAGTGTGTGATGGCCCTTTAATTCGAAGCTGTCATATCGCCGGCAAACCAGTAGGAGCACGTTCTGGATTTCCACCTTTCACGGCGCATGTGCGAATGCTGGAACTTGCTCCTTCATTTCGCCACTAAACAGAGTGCTGTTGAGCTCTCCGTTATTTCGCAAGCAATTTCTGTCCCAATATTTTGCTATGGGCAAAATTTAAGTCCATTACACCATTTTATGATGGGAGTAATTTTGTTCTTGGTTTTGAGATATAGTCTCATTAAGACTATTCTTCTCCCAAGGCTCTCTGCACACCAGATTTTGATTCCTATTGTTCTATGCTGCAAAGGTGGGGGTGGGTGTATGAATGACTGCATTGTTCTCCTTTTGCCCCGTGCTTAAACTTTTTTTGTAGTAGGTGATCGATTCCAATCAAATAGTGTTAGAGTAGATGGCAGTGACCGGGAACAAAGGATCTCCCTAATGAGGTAGATTCCCTGATCTGGCCAGTAGTGGAGTGCAGAGTGGAGCACTGGTTAGGAAATCACTGGCTGCAGCCCTTTGGCTTTCCATCCATTTAAATTAATTTCCTGTTTTTATTTCAGATTTCAGGCAGCTTCTTTTAAGTCTGAAATAAGAACAGGAAATACACAGCTCATTCATCACCATCTGAAAGAGAAAGAAAGATTAATGCTTTGGTTGTGACCCAGCTTTTTTTTTCAGGTACTATTGACCTGCTCTGCTTTTCCAACATTTTCGGTTTTACTTTTAATCCTTTAAGTAGTGTAGCTCACTGTTCACTCTGTCCCCATTCTCAACATCACAAATGTTTTTCACTGCACTAGAATGTATTCAGTGCAAATATTGCACTCTTGGGCTCTTGTAGCTGTGATTAACTCATTGTAAACATAAAATGTATTTCTCCTTAATAAATGATGACAACACTCTTAAAGCTGCTCATCCTAAATGTTTAGAAACTTGTGAGTTATATACTGGATCAGACATGATTTTGAAACATCACACATTAATAATTTATTTATCTAGATAGTTAACATTTGTCCTTGCCTTAATTGGAGTAAATATACCATTGTATCCTTTCATTTTCTATAGCCCTTTATCATGTTAAATATATAAAACAAGAAACAGCCTATCATCTACTTTACTTTGACTATCTTGCTTAATTAACATTTAACAGAATCAAACCTCTGTTAGTCAAAGGTTTAATTGCTCTTCCTTGGTGCTTCAAACTCAGTGCAATCACTGTGTGAGGGTGGTATGATGTAATTAAGTGACCAGTCATTCCAACTGTTACAGTTCAGAAACACTTATAACGATATGACTATTAGGGAAACTGAGGAGACTGGGATGCTTTTAGTGCTACATTTAGAGAAAATAAAATTCATTTGCATATTAAAAACGGGGATTGGATAATCGTGCTTTTATCTAATGCCAATAAACGTTCTTCGACTTCTAAAAAGAGCTTCAATGTTCTTTTTCTTGATACTGAACATTTCTGCGTGGAATGAATACCAGGCTTAGTTTAAGAACAAAGTGAAGAATTTGAATTAGTGCAATGCTATTATGCAGTTTCCATCGACATCCTTTAACGTCAACACTTTTGGTCCAGATTTCATATTACTACAACGTCATTTGCTCCAAACTTCTGTCTTTTTACCCTGGCATCTAATATTCTTATGAAGAAATAACTGTTTTAAACCATTTTATTCTGCACTACAGGCTTGGTCTAAAGAGTGCAGAATATCAACATTTTGAATCTCATCTGCACATGAATCTCAAGCTTTCAATAGCCATCAGGTTGCTCTACCAGTCCACAATGGCTGCAGGAAGCAGACTAAGGCTGCATTTATATTGCAAGTTTAGCATTGGTGCAAAGCAGTTTTGGTGCTGCGCATGCGCTCAACTTCAGTGTTGAGGTCTGAACTGGATTTATACTAGAGAGCAGTGAGGGAGTCTTTCTCTGATTTGTTTAGGGTGTTCGATTGTGCTCTTGATTCCAGATTCTGGCTGCATTTAGTGTGAAGTGAAACTGCTCTGCACTGATTGTACCGTGGCAGTGTAAATGCACCATAAATTACTGTCCCTGTATAGTCAGTAGTGAAAGGGTCAATCATTTCTTGTGTTCTATGGTATGCGCCCTCTGAAAATCTTTCAATTTAAAATTAAAAATGGTGTATTTTGATCAATTTTCATGTTTAATTGGAGGAAATTTTGATTCATCCAGGACTGGATGTCGGACAAGTGGTTTGACATCACCGAGGCATTGGAAAGTTTGAGGTGTGGTGGTGGTGAGGTAGAACTGGGTGTCGTCTGTGTACATGTGGAAACTGACGTATCTTCAGATAATGTTACCAAGGAGCAGCATGTAGATGAGGAAGAGGGAGCCAAGGATGGATCCTTAGGGGACTGAAGAGGTCACGGTGTGGGGGTGGGGAAGAGAAGCCATTGCTGCAGACCAGTCAAGAGAATGAGGAGGGATAGTGCACAATGGTCCCATAGGATGTCATTTGTGACTTAGATTAGGGGTGGAAATCTAATTGGAGAGATTCAAACAGAGTTGTGAGATTTGGGATGTGACAACACTTTCAAGGAGGAAAGCGAGATTGGAGATGGAGTGGCTGTTTGCAAGGACAGAAGGGTCAAGCAAGGTTTTTTAAGGAGGGTTGTAATGAGTGATTTTGATTGTGAAGGAACTATTTACAATATCAGCTCACATGGGGGGCTAGAAAGGAATGATGGGTGGTCAGCAATTTAGTGGGAATTAGGTCAAGACAGCAAGAGGTGGGTTTCATGGGCAAGATGAACTCAGAGGGGAGGGCATGAGGGGAGATAGGAGAGAAGCTAGAGAAAGATGAGGGATCAGTGTTAGGCAGAAGGAAGCCCGGGAGAAGGTTTGGCTCGGTGGATTTTGGGGGTGGGGGGGGTGGTTGGTGGTGGGTGTGGTGGCAGGGAAGCAGCAGAGGTAGCTGACTGTCTAAGTCACAGAGACAAAGAAGTTAATGAGCCCCTTGCACTAGTTGTTGGTGAGGGTGGAGGGGGCAGAGGAAAGGGGTTTAAGGAGATGGATGGTCGTGGACAAAAGAAGCCAGTGGTTATCTGTTCTCCAGGATGAACCTGGAGTAGTGGCAGTTTTGGCAGAGGAGAATGAGGCCCAAACGTGATTGATATGGTCCAGCCAGATCTGGTGATGGATGACTAAACTAAAATTTTAGTGCCCCAGCTTTACTACAAGTGAATCTAAATATGTACAATATGGAAATTCTTATAACTTGATACCAGATCTCATTCTGTCAGACATGACAAATATAACCACATGACCAGGACTATGAGTGGCATTTTCACGTCTACCATCTCATTTTATTTTCACTGGTAGGGACTGAGATAACACCAATGAATGAATAATGACTTATAACGTATGATATCATTTTTTGATGTTCATTAAAATTGCCTTGTTCCATAACACAAGTTATAGCATCTGTCAAGTGGATCACATCCCAATCTTTTCTGTCTAAATTCCCTCTATATTTGTAACAGTTGTGGGAATGACTGTTCTCAAGTATCAAAATCACAAACAAAGGCTGCTCTACAATTTTCATTAAGTGTTTGTCAGTAAAAGCTTTCTATATTTTTCAGTGATTTTTGTAAGTGCACGAGGCAAAATACATTAAGAGATACTGCTTTTCAAAGTAAAATATAATACCATCTGCTGGTGTGTTTTAAAGCTACAGATAGGACTCCCATCAGTACCTGTCTCAAAATCTGTGTGTTAGATGCTGAGATGAAGAATGGCATTAAATACAAGTGGATTTGGGAATGTTGTTTCATTACTTTTGTAATTTTGAGCAATACTGAAAGAAAGCCAACATCTATTATATCCGATAGAAAAGCTCATGAAATATTCATCACTTGCACTTTCCAAATTGTGCCTCTGAGGAAAGAGATGAAGGAATTATTAGCAAGCTAAATGAGTTACCATTTCACCTGAAATTTGCATTAGATAATGTACCAAAAACAAGTGTGAAGATTTAAAAGTCTGGAGTTAAGGTAAATGCAACAATTGGCACATTTTGCAGTGATGTTCATGTTTCACCTGGGGTGTATCATCTCTCACCTTGACAGAAGCAAAGTAGAGCCAATCATCAGTTAGACCACTTAATTTAACTAGGAGTACTGGTGCTTTTAAAGGGTACCATTGTCTGGTAAAAGTGACTTTGATTTTTCACACTGTTCCAAAACAGAACTGTTTACAGTGATGATAAAATTGTACCGTTGTACTTACCCTGGCAACACTTTAAACTTTGAAAAAGTAGGATATTTAAAAGTTATTACTAAAGTTTATGCTCCACTCAGCATAGAATCTGCAACAATGCAGACTTGTCTTACGAGACAATAGGATTGACACTCAGTTGAGTTCTTGGAGCATAGAATCCATGATTGTTGTTGCCGAAGTTCTACCTAAAAGAAAAACGCACCACAGTGAGCAACTATATCACTGAGGTTAGAGTACTATTTTTATTTTTGAATTTTCACAATAGCTAATATTTTATCATTTATAATACACGAACTTTCATTTATATAGTACCTTTTAACATGGAAAAACATCCCATTAGCTAATATCCTAAGTCATCTTGATTTTAATCTAATTTGTTTCATTCAATTCTTTTTGATAATGCTTGACATGGTCTAGCCAGATATGACTGTGGATGACAAGTGTGGTTAAGTGTGTGGTTCTCAGACTTTAGAAGACAAAAGTTGTACCAGAGGAATGGCAGAAGTGGGAGATGGTGCATGAATCAATTGGTGGTGATGAGGGCATTGAAGGCAGTAGCTAGGAAGCTTTTCAATAGCTCAACAGTGTTGGTGGTAATGTGACCGGTGAAGGGCATGTGAGAGAGAGTTTGAAAGCAAGTTGGCAAGGGAGTGGGGTTTTCCAGAGGTGCAGGGTGAGGTTAGTAGTACTGGAAGAAGATAGGAAGATGGAGATGAGGAAGTGATCAGAGATGACCTTATTGGTGATCGAAATCTCAGACATGGCAAGGGCATGTGCAATGAAAAAATTGAGACTACCCTTGGGTATAGGTAGGTATTTTATTGTATGCTCTTAATGTGTATTTTGATTAGAACTTCACCAATAAGTAGCATTCTCTTCAATGTTCATTGTAGATTCGTGTGCAGTTTGAACATGGTTACATTGTGCCACACATTTTCAGCTTTTCTATTTATGTGGTGTTTAACTTGAAGTAAAAAAGATTGTGCTGAATGAAATAATATAGAATCTGACATAAGTTGTCTTAAATTGATAGTTGAAAGTTTATACATAATCAATGAATTGCTGTCACTTGATGCTGATATAATTAAATTACCTTCACGTGATCAGTTTTATATATCCAATCTATCTTGTATTATTAGTCAATAAACTGTTCTGAATATTTTTCTACTGTTCTTGAAATCCAGTAATTAGACCATGGCATATAACTGAATGAGGTATGACATATTTATGTTTACACATTCAATTGTTGCTCGGTAACTTAAGTTGAGTTACTTGGGAAAGATAAAACTAAATTCCTTTCTGTGGCTTGCTTTCTATGTAATGGATATACAAGCAATTTATCTGATTAAGGAACAGAATAGTGGTAGATGTTTGGAGAGATAGTTTGTTCACACTCTACTAATGCACAGCACTCAGATTTCTGGATTAAGAAAGGAAGATTGGGGATGTAAATAATTCATCAGGAGCATCATGTGTGTCTGTGTTAATGAATGAATGTTTTCACAATCTGCTAATCCCTCAAATTCTGTGTAAAGTAGAGTAGTTTTTCTTTAAATTGTTCAAATGGCATAGGATTAAATGTTCTTTTTTAACAATACGATGACCGGAACAATTACTTTCCAAGAAATGCTGAGCACTTACTATTGTGGTGCAGGTTGAAAGCATATAGCAGATAAGTAACGACAGTGGTATCAGAAATGATAACACGGCAGCTTAACTTGTTATAGTGAGGCTATTTTGTATATTTACTTTTGTAATGGTATAAATACACAAACAATATGCAACAGTATATTTATTTTGAAGCACTATATGTGCAATATACATCACATGAAAGCTACCTCTGTTTCTGAATTAGGTACCACATTTTGTCAGAAATATGATTGGAGTAAAGTGGCCTGGCCAGAATGAGCACAGCTCTGTGTATAGTACACCACACAGCTGGATTCTTGTTTGTTTCAGTGTAAAGAAACTCAAAGTCTGTTCAGGCAGCTGTTTGGATTACCTACCAGTTCCCACTAAAATGCCAGAGATTGGTTTGCTACCACTGTTTTTGCTGACTGCACTTTCTTATTTCACAGTTCACATCATAATTAACAATCTTTCCAGAAGTTAAAAAGAAATGTAATTCTGCTACCAGGTATTTTCACAATTGGTTATCTATTATATATTAAATTCAGTTTTTGGGGCACATATTTGATTGAAAACTGGTTATAACTACCTGTTACTCCTGTAGGCGGTGCCGTATTTTCAATGTTAAAGGTGTCGTGCCTTGTGGTGCACATTAGCTGCTATTTTATCATTGAAGAATATTACCCTGAGGTCGCGCAATCTGATCAACAGGTCCCTATAAATCACGCAAAATGCGTTCAGAAAGAACCATCAGCCACCATTTCTCTCATGAATTGAAATTTCTAATATCCAAAATAAGAGTTTAAACAATATATTTTTAAAAAAATACATATTTCACAATAACATTAAATTTACCCATTTAAATTGCCTTTTGTTTCTTTATTAAAGTTTTTACTTGAAAACCTCAGCCTGTCTCAAAAGCCTGGGCTTCGATTGAATAATGTTGTCTCAAGTGTTAGAGCTTTTCTGAGCAGGTGCAGTTTTCAGAATTTCCCAGCCCGCAATCTGTGCAACAACAGGATTTGATGGGTAGAAATCAATCCTGTGAGGATCGGAGAGTTTTTTTGCTTTTTTCCAAAAGCAATGAAACAAAATTGGAGACTGAATTCTATGCCTGTTGGTTGGAAAGGGCCAAATGGCAGTTTGCGTTCCTTTCTCCTGGTACCCCTCCCCCACAAGGGTATTGGATCCTGCTCTGCTATGCAGGTGGGGTCCTTTTAAATTGCAGAGCGGGCATCGGGGCCTGACTACAATATTAACCTGATACCTGAGCCAAAGTGAAAGCTATTTTTTGTGCATGCTTAAATTTATTTTGAAACACTTTTCAGCTGTCACATAATTTGGCATCTCCATATCCTCCAACATTTCTAGTTTTGTTTGTCCTATTCAGAAATACTGTGTGAAGCGCAATATATTTTTTAAAAAACCTTCATTTGCTTGCTATCTATAACAGAAGTCAATGCAAGCTAATTTTGCTAGACCTCAGTGAAGCTGCAGCAGTCACTCGAGCACAACACAATGGGTAGTAAGCTGCTCCAAGTGGCGAACCAGCAGTGCTCGCCGCTCATTAGTTTAATTTCACCCACTGAGTTACCGCGTTCTTTTTGGCGGCAACTTCCTTCAACTGCGAGTTCAAATAACATCAGCGTTCTTTCCCGGGCTGTGTGAGTGGTGAAAGGATCCCTAAGGCCTCTCAACCAGGAAATGAAGTTCATAGACAAACAGCACAGGTTAAAAACCCGGATGTGCCCGATAAGGTATTATAAAATGACAGAGAAAGTGAAATAGAGAGGATAAGGTTAAAAGACTGAGATAAAAGACAAAAGGAAAAAGTAAAAATATAAAGTTAATTTTTAGTGCCAGAGAGATTGTTCGGCAATCATTAAGACTTTTTTTAGACTTAAAAAAACTGAGCGCACCAGTTTGTGGTGAGATTAGTTTGTTTCCAGCTGGGCAGGAGAGCAAATAGCCGCTGGTCCATTGATTGCAGCCAGGATATCCCTTTAAGGTGAAGCTGTCACATCGCGGCACACCTTAAAGAGTAAGTACCGGATTTCCGTGTTTGACTGCACATGTGCGGTTGCTGGAACTTGCTCTTCGATTTTGCCCTTAACGGTGAGTGCTGTTTGGCTCACTGTTACTTTGAAAGCAATTTCTGGGCCATTATTTCTAATTCCAGATAATGAGTTGTATCTCAGTAGCAAAACCACTGCTTATTTTGCCAGGACAAAGCTGTTGGGAAGTGGATCCAGGGCCCGAAGAGGCCCAGATAGGCAAGTTTTAAAACTTTTTTTTTTAAAGATCCTTTGTGGGCCAGGAGGAGCAGGAGTGCCCTATGCAGTAACCTTGGGCCTCTCCTGCCCCGGGCTTCTTTCCCTCTCCCCTGATCGTGATCAGTGTCTGATCCCCTCCTGGAGTTGTACCTTGGTGCCGGGGATCGTTCCCTCTGGTCCCCGGCGGCGGCCTCCTGCCATCCGATTTTAACAGCCGGACAGCCACTTCCCGCCGACTTCCAGGCTGTTTTGGTCAGGACGTGGGCCAGCGGTTTGCTAATAAGGCCTGGCCGTTCAAATTGGCTGGGCCTCCCCAGCCGCCACTCCCAGGTGGGCTGACTACTTGCTAGGCCGTGTTCCCATCCGGGACTTAAAATCAACCCCTATAACTTGTCTGCAGTTATTGTTGTAGTCTCCTACTTCATACTAAGTGAATAGTTTAAGACTGCGATACCACATAGTACATTTGCAAAATGAGTATTATTATAACAACACCATGAATAAGTAGTGTTTGCCAAAGTGAAAGCTGTTTTCTGTGCATGCTTAAATTTATTTTAAAACACTTTTCAGCTGCCACCTAATTTATATGGTGTCTCCATATCCTCCAGCATTCTTAATTTTGTTGTTTGTAATGTTCAGAAGTACTGTGAAGTGTAATATACTATAAAAACCCTCGTTTGCTATTTATAACAGAAGTCAATGCAAGCAAGCTAATTTTGCTAGACTCCTGTGAAACTGCAGCAGACACTTGATCACCATGTAATCTTTTTAATTCCAGCTAATGAGTTGTATCTCAGTAGCAAAACCACTGCTTATTTTATTGCAGAGTTCAACACATCCACTGTACTTGTCACTTAAAAGTAATCTTACTAACTAAAAGCATGGTTTCACTACTCTGCACGAAATGTGTGTAATACCAGACTTGAATGCAAAAGCCAACATGAACTCTATTGAGAGCTGACAGTGTCTGTAAGATCTACAGCTAGCTTCTGTTTGCTGTGCATGTGATAAAAATCCAACAGCTTCACTTTAAGAGCCAGAAGTAATGTGTGTTGCAAGTGTAATGTTTTGTGACTTGCCAGATCTCTTGATACCGGAGACGATATTTTTCAAGGGGTCATGTTACCACGCATGTCATTCGATAGAAAGGTGTTGCAGTTTATTAAAACTGCAGAGAGGTGCTTGCCACAAACATAAATGAGCCTGTAATGGTCCATATGCTTTGATTTTTATTGGGTGATCCCTCAAGGGTTTAAAGCTTGAGTGCAAATAACAATGCTTCAGCCCATCTGCTGGTGCATTATCAGCCCTGGTTAAATTCTCACATGCTCCGAGTAGCTGGCATATGTTGTGGCATAAAGATGTAAAAAAAAGTGTTATCAGCCAGCTGCTGTGTCAACAAATACTTTTCAGCTAGTCATTAACTTTCTCACACTGATCAGGGAATACTTTACCTAAAATGATTTTCTCTTGATGGAGTGAGTTTGAGGAGAAGGCAGGGGGAGGGAGCGGGGGGGAGGAAGATGAACTTTTGATACCATTCAGTGTCTGGTCTCCCTCTCACATGAGAAATTTCTTGAAAATTTTCACAGGAAATGTCTTCAGTCGTGTTCTGTTCTCGGCTCTGTTCTCCTTCAGGGAGTGTCTTCACATGCACTCATTGGAACTGTTTCAGCATTCTGTTCCCAATGTCATTATCAGGCTGCAGCAAGCCCGAGAACAGATCACAACACTTTTTATCTGACAGCAACATTTACAATTTTCTTCCATTTCAATGCATGCTAAGAACTGAAAAGCTTCTCGCACGGAGCAAAGGGTAAAAATTCAAAGAAGGTAACAGTGAATAAACGAGAAGTAATCATCTAAAGGTTACTTCAAATACTGAAAAGATGTGCTATACTCGCCTGCATTTTTATAACGTGGTTACAGAAGCAGTGAGCAAAGAGGAAATGGGGTTGAGGTGTAATTTCTTCAGTGTTGGTTCATTACTCCTGCCTCGTACTTAAGCTACATGTGAATGATTTACAAAATTGCCTACGTAACAATAGTCACTGCAGTTCCAAAAAAAATCCATTGTGAAGATTGAGATGTATTGATATGAAAAGGTGCTATATCGATGCAAAAAATATTATTATAGATAAAAGAAATCAAGAATAACAAAGTTAATGTAGTTGAAAAACTAACTGAGATGTTCCCGTGTGTCCTAAACCCTGTGTGCAGCGGTAAATCTTGTGAACCAGGAGGATTAAGTTACAGCCTGTCACAGATTCCTTGGTGACTGTTTGCGGCATGTTGTCTGTCTTGATAGTTTTGGGGGTTCCATTGTGTCTGAACAGTGCCGAATAGCATTCACTAATGGATTACTGGAGCATTAGAAATACTTCTATTGTCCTTCTGGAAATGTATCAGTGGTTTTATCTTAATTTTTCTACATTTATTATGCACAGTGCTGTTGATGAAATAAGAAACTATGGCTGTTATTTTCATACATGTCTCTATTCTAGATCACTGAGCCAATAACATGGGATTCAAAACCTACAATAGAAAAAGAAAAATTATAGCCTTTGTTTATTGCCTTCGATGTCCTGTCTCAAAACGTTGGGATCCAATGAAAATGTGCTTCAAGTACCTACTTAGGTAATGCTACCGATCTGATGCACACTCTGCAAAGATTATTTTGACTTTTTAAAAAATTCAACAAATGTTTATAAAACATATTTCATAATTATGCTGGAAGCTCACTGTAAAATCTAGTGTATAAGCTGCACGTTCAGACTACTTTTAGGACTTACACGGATAGGTAAATGACTAAGACCAGACTGACTTTGACATACAGAAGTGAATGAACAAAGGAAGTCTGAGGGGACAGTATTATCATAGGTACTGGACTGGTATCTGTAGAGTACAACACAGGGCTCACAGTCCCAAGTGACACCTTGCAGCTTCTACATTGCTTTTTTGCCCAGGAGTAATACAACACTGCACATTTGCTTTGCAAACTGTAGAAGCTGCATGCATGCATGCGTAGAACTCAACTCACTAGACTCAGAATGCTGGTTAAATTTTAATGTTGAGAGAGGTGACTGGGACTGTGGCTCTCTGTTAACACTCGAAACATTAAAAAATTAAGTATAAAAAGTTTCCAGATGTCCTGAAACTGTAGCGGTGTGAAAGTATGTGCAGGAAGGGGTCTCACACTCTTGCCATAATGTGGCCTACAGCCAGATCCCTCACCTGACTCCTAACGATTTTATCCAAAATGTCTTTGCAATGGCCCAAAGCTGGTAATATAACTGGCCTATTGGGTAACTTGTAGTTTATTGAAATAAAGCTTTAACAGTATATTTTTACATGTTTTCTAAGTTCTTTGTGACTGAGGCAGAATATTTGAGAAAAATATAATGAATAAAACAGTAACAGGCATTTGAGTTAAAAAGGTATCATGAAAACAGAGATGCTCATGAAATGTTAGCACGTGTTTCACATCATATTCATGCATGTGCTGCATAGCCAGGTGTAAGATCACAAGTCCAAGGAAGTTCTATTGATGCATTGGAAAATATTATTGAAACTGTTCTTTGAATACTGCATCCAATTCTTGACAATTGAGAATGGTGAAGGAGATACGATTCAGAGGTTTACAAGTGAGGAACTGAAAAGTTCAAAGCTGAAATATTCTTTGTGAGGGAACCAAGAGTCATGATTATAAACTTGTTAAATCACAAATTAGTTGTGACACAAGGCAAAATGTCCCTCACACTTAATATTGTATGTATATTTATGGAGTAAACTGCCACCAAGCATTTTAAATGTGGAATCTGTTCAATCATTCAAGAAGGAAACAGATATTAATAAGCCAATTCTGAAGCAGTGTGTTGTACTGATAGTAAAAATGATTTAGGATAATTATTTTATTAACACAGCTGCAAAACATCTGCAAAGCTGCCTATGGAAAACAGTATCCAGATGCATCCTTTTTAAAATAACTGCAAACTATATGTGCAAGATGCATGTCAAATATTTAAAAGCACTTGTCTCACTTGAGACTTACTGTCTGTTAATGTTATTACTGCAATATGCAGCTTTGTGTGAAACAGTAGGTTTCTCAGGCGGGGAATTCTCTTTAGGTAAATCTTAATTTAGTGCAAACAAGTTCCATCCGCGACTGGTGGTAAGACTATTAGTGCACCCAGCAGGTAGCAGTTTACTGGACTGTTGAGTCCCAAGCACTTTACAACATTCTGTGGAGTAAGAATATTACTAATAATAAGTGATTAATTTATATCTGGCTTTTGCATTAAAGGATAAATTACATTAATTTGTAAGTAACCCAATCTGACCGTGATTGTGAAAACTACTGGTTAAATAAATAACTCATTAAATGATCAGCTTTAAATAGAAAAAGATTCTCACTGCAATGTTTGCAGTGTTTTAAAACACAATTGACACTCTTCGCAGTAGAAATTAATGCTTGAAATATCTAATTTTGACAGGTTGCAAATTGTGCCTTTTTGTGGTATTTTACATTTTATGATAAATAGATGTGCAATGGTTTAATGCATTAAAATAAAACACTGCTTTAAAATGATTTGTGCCAAGTCGTCATAAATTGATTTTTAAAAAAAAACATGATAAAGTGGCCTACCAAATAATTGAGATCTATCATTTTGCATTGTTAGGATGTAGACAGTATTTCTCAGGTTTAACTTGGACAGACACATACGTGTCTGTTTGTTTTAATTTATATCAATATAACTCGAACCTTGGATTTTGTTAAAGGCCAAATTTAAAATGTATCAAAAAAATAAAAATGAATCTCCCATGATTCTGAGGATATGCCTTATCTTAATATCCAAATTTAGTTACGGATCCATTCATATCACAATTACATGCTAATGTACAGCAGTGGTATCACCTTTTCTAACACATTATAGGCAATACATAACGTATTAGTTACTGAAGATACTTCTGTGAACTGGTACTGTAACTCTTTCTTGTTTCGTTCACAATATCGAAATGGTATCTCAGCTGTGAATACTCGTATTTACTTCAGCTGAGATACAACACTGACAATTATTTTATTTATAAGAATTTTTTATGGAATAAGATTCACCAGCTCAGACAGACGGCCACCTGCAATGTGTATTGGAGATCATTAGTGATCGTTAAATTCAATCTGAATGCAACACAGAGCTCAGGCAACATAAAATCATTTGCTGATAGCTGCAAGGTTATGTGTAATTTTATTTTTAAAAGCAACCCAACCCAAATAAAAGTTGTTGCTTTGTGTGAGTATGTTGGAGGATTGGGCTTAGTTTGCATTTTGTCAGCAAGTAAATGGTTATTCTACACAGCAATGAGAGCACAGTATATAGATATTCACTCACTTTCCCTTCTTTTAAACATATACTGTTTCCATAGGTTGAAAAAAAATCTGCTCTTAAAAAGAAACAATTGCATATGGTTTGTGAAGATAAGCCTTCCAATACCTGACAATGATCAGGATATTTAAAATTCTATGAGCTTCCTAACCTTTTCTTCATTAAGGCATTTTAATTTAAAGCTTCCACTACAATGTTCATTTTGTGTACCATATAACTGTGGCATGAAGTTAAAACTCTATTTTTAAAATAACATTGATTTCAAATAAGCTGACAGAAGTTTATGTCCTAATTAACTTAATGCAGGTGGAGGCTGTAATTAGCATTAACGTTAGCTATCTGCTAAATCAAGCTTTATTGGTATTTTGGTTAACTGTTTTGGGGGGGGGGGGATTTCTAAAACTAGAAATTATTGTTGGCAATACTAGCAGATGAAGACTTAACATGTCTGTATGGTGTTCCTGTGAATGCTTTAATCCATTTAAATTAAATGAGTTAATGCTTGTATCAAAATAGTGATCAAAAGAATGTCATGCAAACATGTTAAGCATTTGTCCATTAATACTAGCAATAGTAATTCTAGGCTTATAATTAAAAAGTTAATGAATATTTTGTGTAGAAATTCTAGGATTCGCGAGCTAGAAAAACACATCTGAGGCAGATAAATATTTTAACTGTATTCTAAAGGGAAATAAAATTGTGAAATGAAATCTCTTTAATAGTTTATCATATTCTAGCCATAAAGAAACAAGAGGCACCTCAATTAGGCCAAAGAGGTTAAAAGTGGAGTTCCTCCACGTACCAGAATGGCCCTGCATGCCAGCTGTTAGCAGTAACTCGGCTACATTATCAGCCATAAGCTAGCATATGAATTGTTAATTAGAGCTGCCTTTTGAACCTGTGGATTGTCATGAATAATAGGACAAGGGGGTTGACAGAATGTTGATTTTAATTATAACTGGTTCATTTAATTCAGGGATTCATTAGCATGTATGTTTGGCACCATTGATTATGATATTACATACCAAACAGATGACCCTGCTCCTGCAATACAAAGACAGAAGATATGTATGCAGGCTGGAGTTCCAGAGAGTTATGAATAAATTGTTTCTCTTGTAAAAGGCTATTAATTACACAAATTAGTGAGTACTGGGTAATCAGGTTGAGCATGTATAATTTATAATAATTGATTACATTTTGACTGACCAACAGTAGCCCTGTAAAAAATGCCCTCAGAAGAAAAATGGTCCCATTAGGAAAAGTTTAATCCTAATCATAGTTAATGAATCTTATTGCTTTAAGGTCATATTTGAAGCTTTGTTAATTGTCAGAACCATTTTAAATTGATTAGTGTTAAATTAAATCAATGTAATGTTTAGAAAAACAATATTTCTAATGGATGAGGCTGGAGCAACCCTGAATAAACATATTTATCAACCGATTATAGTGAATGAGAAGACGAGTAGCTGCACGAGTAATTCATCATTGTCTGCAGCAATATCAAATATCACTATTTGAGTAACTATTTTTACTTAATATGCCTACTTACTATATGATAAAATAATCTTACTCAACAAAGCATTTTAAACAAGTTATAGGTCTTAAATACTTAGAGGCAGAGATAACAACATTTGGCTTAAATTTTGTGCACAGGGAAATTATTTAATAGATTTTTTTTTAATACTGAAACTTTGCTTTATGGCTAGTTGGGGAAATGTATAATTCTGCTGATCTATATTAATTAGAAAATGTCTTGTGTATTCATTTTCCATATGTAAAGATAAGATGTTATTTAAAAGCTGAAGTGTAGGTTCAAGAAAGATTTTAACTTTTGCTTTGAATAACACTGACCATGAATATATATAAAAAAAATACCACTCAAGTTAATTGACATGGTTCAACAGGCAAGGAAAAAAAGTCAGGCTGTTCGTCACTGCAGGAGCCTGTTTGTAAGTATTTAGTCAGGCCACTGCATGGATTGTCATGTTGAAAGAAGGGAACACATTTTCCATTTGATCCTAATGAAAGTCGGGGCCCCTGCAGGCAGATAGCGAAGCTCAGAGAGAAACTGACCGTTCACATCATCGCATCCTCTTGCCTATGGGGAGTCAGATCTGGATCATGTCATGTTCCATGAATTAGGAAATCTAATCCTGAATTGTAGCTTGCCTCTCATTCATGGTTCTCCCTGTCAGTTGCTGATCTCAACCTAGCCACCATCTGCAAAAGGAATAAAGAAAAATCAAAATCCCTTTGGGTTATTCAATTATTTCTTATCATCTGACCAGAGTGATGTGAGGAGAATCCATGGAGTTGTCCATAGTTCAATGTCTATGCTTTTAGCTGGGCTGCAGGGGGTGGTTTTACCCCCAGACGGGGTGGCTGGTGGAACATGCTGGCTCGACGGCTGGTAGTTCTGTTGAGACCTGGTCAATTTTGAGGACCAGCCTCATTTGCATCAAGCCAGCAGGCTGCATTCAGTAATTTCAGGGCGCCGCAATAACGGACAGACCAGATGAAGGTAAATTCCTGGTGGGGTGCAGAGGTGCAGTGGCCCAGGCTGGTTTTGCAGGGCCAGGTAGAGACACTCCTGCTCCTCCCAACCCCACAAAAATGAAGAGGAAATCACCTTTCGGGTTATCTTTGGCCAGTCGGTCACCTGATTCTAGTAGGAGCATCTATGGCACAGACTCTGGCCAGATCAGGCCAAAATTGGCGATTGGGATTCTATTAAATACATAGGACCCCGATTTCCATTTTAAATGGGCTTACCACCTGACTCCGGAGGGCCACTTCAGCCGTCCAGTGGTAAACCACTGTGAACATTACCACAGCCATGGCAACGGGGCGGTCGGTCGTTGTCAACTATTTTTGGGCTGCTACCCTGCCCCCCTCCACCGCTACCCCATTTCTGCCAGGTGGAAGGACTGATAATTAAGCCCCAGGTATAAAGCCAAAGAAGCTGCAAACGAGATTCATCATTATTTTTATTAATATATTTAAAGTATTTTTAATATACTAAAAATCAACAATAATGTTTAACTTGGGATGAATAATTGATAGACTTTTTCATGACCAACATTAGACCTTAGTAGATTCAATGCTCAACATGTCCAAACAATGCAGAGCAGCAATCAACAAAGCCAAGAGGATGTTGAACTATATAGCCAAAACAGCAGAATATAAGCCAAAGGGGGAAGTGATCAAACTGTACAGTGCTCTGGTCAAACCCTGCCTTGATAAATTAAGATTGATAAATTAAGATTGATCAAATGGCCTCCCTCGTCTGTAATTATCTTATGATCTTGTAACCTCCCCTATAATGACCTTGGAGGTACTCCCAGCCAAAAGGCCAGAAGTTCACATCCATCCTCTGACTGACATTGGAAGTTATTCATTAGCTGTGGAGCATTACATCTCAAGGAACAGAAGCACCAACGTGATCAGTTGAAAACTGATGACTCTGGAATAATCCACAGTCCAAACATTCTGACTGAACCAGGAAGTTACGGTGGCAGCAGCAGTGGTGGAAGAAAACTGGGAGAAAAGTAAATATCAATTAAAAAGTGTTTGGTCATAGGTGCTAAAATATTTGGTTTGCGAAACCAAAAGGGGTCTGGATGGAAAAGTTGAGACCTTCACACTGATATGGCTTTGGGTTCATGTCTCATTAATAAGGACCGACAGCTCAAGGGATACAACAAAAAAACATGAATAATGTCACAATGATATAACCTCTTGTATTATGGCTATCTTACCAATTTGTGAGTCACCTGCAGGTTTGGAATTTTTTGTTGTTGCAATTTTTAACGAGGGTGAAACAACTCGTGATATATCCAAATTGAAGGTGAGAAAAGACATCAGCTATCTCTCACCGTGGTTGGGAAAATTGATGTCAAAATCTGTAAGAGCCTGTGGCGAAGGGAAATGTGGGGAACAAAAGTTAAAAAGCTTCTTATTTTAATGTAACATTAGTTGAACCAAAAGCTTATTCCAAAACTGACTCCACATTGAGCAGCCCAGTGAAATAGCACTCTTGGCATCTCTGAATGGTAGCATATGGGTTTGCATTTTCAATTCCCCACAGAGTGAGTTCTTGTGCTGAGTTAGTCTACTCGGGAGAGAAATCCAGAAAGAAAATCATTCCTATGGATCTCTGAGTGGTCAATTCAAGACCATCATTTGCTGAGGCCTGGAATAAAGGCCACTTGTCTGGTCAATCTTCTTGAGCATGGGAGCTAAAAGCTAAATATATTTTAAATGTGTCTGCTGCACTAAAAAAAAAGTCACATGTTTCTGATCAGCTCTAATTTACCAGGAACCCATTAAAAAAAACACTTCCTCAGAATCCACTAACTACACTGTCTCTCACCATATCTCTCAAACATCTACATTAACCTTTGACCCACCACGAGTAAAGCTATGGGAGATCCACTGGTATTTTTTTAAAAATGCTTGGTTCTATTGACCAAAAGTCCTTTCTTTGCCTCAAAGTAAATGGCCATATTTTTTGTATTTTTTTGCCTATAAAATTCTATACTGTTCATCTTCTATCAACTGGGGCAGGATTTAAACCATCAGCCATTATTTACTGTGAAATTAAATATTTTTTCCCAAAAGATGATACATTTATTATTACCATCGGTGTTATTAGATGAATAAATAAATTCTAGTTGGAACACAACTGCATTGTCTGAAAATTGCTGGTATGAAAAGCAGCTGGCAGTTATATTCTCTCATTGCTGGTGCTTGCTTGTCATTTATTATATGTTGCACTGCTATCTGTCAAATGTTGTGCAAGAGTAAATTGATTTGTGTCTGCTCTTAAGCAAAGGTCACTTTGATCAACACAATACAAAGCCAGCAAATTAAAGGTCTTCCTGACAGCATGCTACTTGAAATGAAGAAAAAATAAAGGCCGGTGAAAAATACATTTTACTTTAACTTACAATATGACCATAATTAACCCAAAAAAATGTTATTGATTTACAAAGAAATGACCAGATTTCTCTGTTGAGACTCCTTAGAATGGTTGGTGTTTGTGGTATCACTGGAGGAGTGGTATTATTGAAGAATTTAAGGTCAGACAAGATGGATTACTGATTTCTCCAGCCAATGTAATTACAAGGTAAATTGGCCCACTGCAAAAAGTTTTTCCACAAAATCTGTAACTTGTGATGCTAAATCACTGGGTTTTTATTTATGATTGATATTTTGGAGAATAATATTTATCATTTTGTCTTTTATTATAACTTTTATGATTTTAATACTTTAAAAACTTGAATGAAGTGTAGGAAAAATGCTAGTAAATTTAATATAAATTCATGAGTAATTTGTAGGAAATTTCCCTCTTTTTTTTCCTTCGGGTATCTATCCTCCTTTTCTTCTCTCCTCCCATTTCTCCAGGTCACACATCACCTGTGACTCTGATGGTAAGCAGGTATGAGGACAGCCTGTGCTCACATTTCTGCCCATGCCACCCTGAACTGACTAACTGCAGTATTGTGAGAGTGACACAAGGACAATGCTTCCCTCCAACTTTCACTGTCTTCCTGTTGGGGGAGTGGGGTGGCTGGTCTCCTTATGACAGTAGCTGAGATGGGGGACATGTTGCTGTGCAATGCACTGCATTACTATGTTATCCTATTTTTCTGAATATTTAGTTACCTCTACTCTTATCACTAACTTCCCCTCACTGTCAGCAGCAGTCAGAATAGCAAATGCATTCTTTGTTATTGTCCTGCACAAGGCTATCCCCATGTGTAGTTAGAAATACAGATTTAAGATTAGTTAATTTATCTCCTCTAGATTGTACTAGCAGTTTTCAAACAAAATTATCCTGCATGTAAGATCTGGGAAACTAGAAATTAACCTTTGATGACTGTAGCTGCATTCCTCTTCCAAAATTTCAAGCACGACACATTAAATAATTCTATTAATGAAAAAATAGTTCTAGGATTGTATTTTATAATTTTCAATATTAGACATCTATGCAAATCAATTTGACAGACCTGTATAGTTGAAAAATTATGTGCACGTTTGAGAACTGAAAGGATCTTTCACTAAACTACCGGCAGGATCAGTATTGCTTAACGTTGATTTCATTCAGCAACCATTACCTTATTTTTAAATGTGGGCTCAATTTGAATCCATATATTGAATTCTGTTCTGACTAAAGGTCATGAACCAAATCTTTAACTTGTCTTATGTCTTTTAGATGCTGGCATACTTGCTGTATACTTCTAGCATTTTCTGTCTTTACTTCAGATTTGCAGCATTTGCAGCTTTTTTAAACCTCTTGAAAATATTTTCTTTCACATTTTTGAAATCTATCTTCAACTTCCTGTATAATGGGCCATGAAAAAGTCGAGCCATTTGATTTGATCGTCAACTGTTGCTCCTCAGCTGCAAGTTCCTCCTCCCAACCTGTGTTGAAATCCAGACTCACCCCACAATCTCCTAATGTAGCTCATTCTTTCGCAGGATCTCAAAACTATGAAACTTTTTATCTTCCTCAGTCTTCCTTTTGTCCTATAATCTGTTTAAATCCAAGCTTGCATCACTTAACCTCTACCTTGCATCATCTTCCCTACTGTTTTCAGCCTTACAAGAGTCTTGCACTGTGGGCCTTGACCCTACGCCCAGGTTTTCGAATACAGTAATAACATTTTTTTTGATGTAGCCACCAGCAAGGAGATATAGCCCTTTTAAAAAGACCTGAATTACAAATAGTGTTCTATTTAAATAAATGATATAGCCTAAAATTAAAACAAATTAAAATGCAGGTGGTCTGTATGTTAAAAAATTTCTTGGGGTAGAAATTCTTTCTGGGCCTATTTACGGGCCACTCGGCGCTGTGTGGGCAGCGTGTGCCTGAATGGAGAGGCCTGAAATGGGGCTTCATCTAAATCCTCTGGGTGAGCTGCTGGCTCCACAGGCAGCGTGATCTTCGGGAAGATTGAATTTTGGGTTGCTTTCTTCACCGGCAGTGGCCTTGGGTAAGTCCCAGGAGTGGCGAGGTCAGCAGGAAGGGAGCCCGAATGCATCTGGTAGCAGCTGTCAGGAGTGCAGTGGTGCCAGGCGGGGGACTCCTGCTCCAAATAATAAAAAAAATTTAAATAATGTTTTTACTTACCTTTTTGGTGGTGGATGCTTGCAAGGCCACATCTACACCAGCAAAACCTGAGGGGAGCAGGCATAGCGCCCAATCCACCCAGGGCAGCCCAATTTCCTTGAGGGGACCTAAAGCAGGTGTTAAACTCCTCATTAGCATAGATAAGGGCCCTAGCGCCTCTTCTAGGCAGCCGCCCCGGACGCCTTAAAATTGTTTGAGGCCCACATGGTGTCGGATGTTTTTCAGGCGGCCTTGGTCTACGGCCTAATGATCTTGCAAAATTGGTCATTTTTGCCCCCCTTTTCCACCTCCAAAACTGGCGCGATGGTGATCAGATTCTACCTTCTTGTGTCAGCGTTTGCCTTTTCAAGACACTGCCAGAGACAGCAGTTTAAGTGTGACTTGTACATGTGAGCCAGCTTATCAAGCCGACTGGCACTATTCTTGGTCTACCACTGAAAACAAAAGTGGCTGTAATTCAGCTCTGTGGAGACGGTTTCTTTGTTAAATGTTTATGCTGTCGGCCTATCGAGCAACCAGGCACCATTTGAATCTCAATTTCAAGGCAAAAATAAGGTTTTGTATTGGATCAAATTGATTTTGTCCACTTGGGATGGTCAAATAACAAATGGCATACCTTGGACCATCCCCTGGGTGACTCTTAGGTGAAACACATACCTTTGTTTTCAAAAAAAATTGTTTTGATTTTCATTGAGATGTGACTTTTCAATCCATCTCATTGGCAGGTCAGGCTATGCTGTTCATTACAAAGGGTTTTGGCCTTTGTCAATTTTCTTTGACGGTTGATTAAATGGATCACTTTATCATCATTTGTCTATGGTGCAGACTGTTTTTATTCTGTCTCTGATCCCTCTTGGGTTACAGCTGTCATAACTCATTCAGCTTAATAGCATTGAAACTTGTTACAGATCTCCTCGCATGGCTTTAACACAGACATAGTGCACACAGCGAGAAATTAGAGATTGGTATTATTAGCAACGTGTGTCATCAAATAGAAAGGATGTGCCGCAACTAATTGAGAATGTTACAGTATTTCCTTTCTATAAGGATTAATATAATGAGCTATGTTTTAAAGCTGCAATATGTCTGTGCAGTGCAATTTCAAAATAGTAAAAAATATGTCATACATAAGTGCAACGAACTCGGCTTCCATTTAATGATCCAGGCAGTTTTCTTGACACTTTACACTTTATAGATGACAGTAGCATCTTACAGCTGCAATATACTGCAGCACATTCACACTGCTACAGACTAAGTAATGTCAGCTGTTGATGTCACCAGAAGTACTCCAGTTGTGGGAGTGCAGCGAAGGTTCACCAGACTGATTCCTAGGATGACAGGACTGTCGTATGAAGGGAGATTGGGTCGACTAGGCCTATATTCACTCGAGTTTAGAAGAATGAGAGGGGATTTCATTGAAACGTATAAAATTCTGACAGGGCTAGACAGACTGGATGCAGGGAGGATGTTTCCCTTGGCTGGGGGGGGGTCTAGAATGAGGGGTCATAGTCTCAGGATACGGGGTAGGACATTTAGGACTGAGATGAGGAAAAATTTCTTCACTCAGAAGGTGGCGAACCTGTGGAATTCTCTACCACAGAAGGCTGTGTAGGCCAAGTCACTGAATATATTTAAGAAGGAGGGAGATAGATAGATAGTTAGATTTCTAGACCCAAAAAGCATCAAGGGGTATGGGGAGAGAGCGGGAATATGGCATTGAGATAGATGATCAGCCATAATCATATTGAATGGCGGACCAGGCTCGAAGGGCCGAATGGCCTACTCCTGATCCTATTTTCTATGTAGTTTAGGTTATACTATGTAATTTAGGTTATACTTTGATTGCAGAGTTGAGCTGCACTTAGGTCCTGCCTCAAAGCAAAGTTAAGCTATTCTTCTGGAAATGCACCTGCCCGATTTTAACTCTGGGCCAGTTTTTGACGGATGAGTAGCGATGTGAGTTAGGAACTCACACACTCCTCCAGAAATAAGGCTCGGAATGTTTTAACTCCCGGGCCTCATTTAAGTCCCGCCAGCTGACTTCCTACCTGTTCCGACTGGGACGTTGGCGGGAAGTGTCGGAAAATCATGCAGCCCTGAGGCTTCCCGCCAAGAACAGATAAATGGCGGGATCGACTGCTGGGGCAGTCCCGCAGGACCCTTGCTCTCCCTGGCCCCACAGGGAAAGTTTTTTTAAAAAAGCTACCATTTTGGGTCTCTTCCCCACTAGGTTGGCCTGGTGGGAAACTCACCGCGGTTTTCTGCTCAGGCGACCTAGTTAAAATTGCAATCATGCATGTGTAAAAAAAAAAGGACCCCCGCTGGCTTTGGACAAGTGTCCTTACTGCCTGCTCAGTTGAACATGTGAAAATCGGGAACCATCAGCTCCCGGCATCTTCAGGTTGGGTGAGTAAACTGGGCATTATTAACTGTCCACTTACCCGCTTTCCGCCAAGTCAAAATCGTCCCGCACATCTTAAATTCAGAGCATCACATAGTAAAGTCACTTACAAGACTTTAAAAAAAATCTGGTTTGAATGCAGGATTGTACATTTATATGATTATCAACAGTAACAACTTGAGAGAGGTGGAGGGATTTCGGGAGAGAATTCCTGAGCATGGGGCCTAGGCAGCTGAAGGCATATCTACCAATAGTGGGGCAAAGGAAAGGGGGTATTAATGAAGCAATGATAACATAACATCATCAATTACATATGTCATCATACAGTTTTAAACTGAAGTAAAGTTTCATTAAAATTCACCTTCAGTATTGAAACAACCCACTGTAGATCAAGAGGGGACATTTATCCTGCAGCAGATATGTAGTCTGTTGCAGCGCAAATATTCCCCAATGGCCAATATGCTGTAGTACGAATATAATTTCAAAAGCAGGACATTGCATCCTGGATGTTCGAAGAACTCAGCCTCTTTGAAATTTCCACAAATACACCATCCCTCTAACTCGTACAATGAATTAATAAAAGATTCATTTCAATGCTTTAGTTTGTACAAAAACAAAATAGTCCACTTTCAAGATCATGCCCTCTGTCTTACAAACTGACTGACACAATGGGTAGAAACTGGTATGCGTTGCGCCCATTTTTCGAATGTAGAACAGGTACAAAGCATACTAGTTTGGCAGTGGGATGGCCTGTGCCCAATCTGCGCAGGTGCTGGTCTCACTGCTAAATTCGTGGGGCCCATAAAACAGGCATTAGGCTCCTTGAATATGTTCATTAGGGGCCTTAAGCCTGTTGGAGGACCCCTTTGTAAAATTAGTCACCGATGAGCGAGGCAGATGTTAGGCCTGCCCTGCTCAAGATTCTTCAGTGGCCACCAAATACAGGTAAGTTTATTTTTAATTTTTTTAAAAAAACCTTTCTGTGGAGCCAGGAAGAGCAGGACTACTGCCCCCAACTCCAGAGTCATAGCATTCCCACCCTTCCCCATTGCCTGCACCAACCCTCCTCCTGGAACTTACCTGAGGACCGCTGCCGATGAGGTAAGCAGCCCAAATTCACTCCTGGAGAAGGGCAAGCTGCCTGTGTCGACGTGACAGGCTCCAGCAGCTCGCCTGGAATATTTAGATGAGGCCCAAGGCCCAATTTTGAGCCAGTCTTAGGCCTCTCTGTTCGAATGCGTGCTGCTTGTCAAGCCCGGACTAATGTCTACCCCAATGAGTGAACAAGACTGAGTATCATTTAGAAAGAGGTTTTTATATTGTGGGCTGCAGAGCAATTGTCACCCAATCAGTGACTATTTACAATGAGCTTTACATGTGAAATCTTGTAAATTTTACCATATTACTGGCAGGATAACCAATTGCCCTACCAACTAGGGCATTGAGAGTTGATGCCTGCACTATTACAACAAACTGATTTATACACATCTCTATTTGTTTTGTCCTATTTTTATTTTTATAGTTTTATACTTTTTTAAGGAGCGAACAAACCTGTTATTTCTAGGTGAGACTTTGTGCATGAGAGGTATGATATAATTCTTAATCAGGAGAGCACCATCTATGATGACTACAGGAACCATTAATATGGAGCATCACAACAGGTTACAGTTAGTAACTCGTGAGTCTAATTGGCTCGCAACCAGGAATCCTCAGTATCAGGAGAGGCAGCTAGCCTTCAGACAGCAAAGAATATGAAGCTTATAATGATGCTATCAAAAAGCAGTTGGAGTTTGAGCACAGACAGAGGAGCCCAACTCCTTTTTGATAACATAATGGACTGAATGGTATTAATGATGTAGGAGTGAGCAGAGAGGCATTTACAGTCAGTCTGAGATTAACTGCATTCAAAATGGTGCAAAGAATGTTTTGACGATTTATACTTTTCCTTTTTTATTCTCGTATAAGTAAAACAGTCGCTTATGGCTAAGTGTGCACCTTGAATATAACACTGCGCCTGTAAATGAATTTAAATCTTGCTGCCATCTATTTAAGATATACATATGTTGCAAAGGACCAGGCGACTGTAAGTAGCAAATGCTATTCGCATAGGGAAAGTGGTGGACATTGTGCTTAGACGTAGTTGGGGAATTCAGGATTGTGAGAGGTTGCGGCACTGAATTCCAATGGCGTGTAGTTACAGCTATAAAAGAGCACTGATGCTGACTGGTTTGGAAATGAGAGACTGACACTGAGATCTGATATGTGGTGTCATGTTCTGGTCACTGATCATTGTGGTGAGTAGAAGATCAACTAGGGCTGTATGAATTGTTGAGATGCTTGTGGAGAACTAAAAGGGTAGCAACTGGTTAGTGATAAGGAAGTGTACAGCCATCCTCTGACATTAGAGAGATGTCCATGAGGCTTGGTGATGACAATTTAGAATGGATTAAAATATCTGTGTTTCTGCCCTATCAAATGTTAGTGTAAAAGAATACCTTCCATCTTATATTTATATATAGAAAAGATGTGCATTTTATGTGGTGAGTTATAAACTCTATTCCAGAGCTGTGGGCAGAGTGATATATTTTTCCACATGAATCTTTTGTTGTATTGATGGGGCCAGTAATTTGCAATATGTTGCACTGGCTCGAGCTGGGATGAAGTCCCATGAAGGGAATTCTGTGATTTAAAGCACAAATATTCGAAACTTCAATTCGTTTAAAGATGTCATCGTTAGTGACTCTATACACGGTACAGGTCATTGTCATTGTTCCTTCACAAGACAACATACATGAGATTTATTGGCAATGTTGATGTCAGCTTTTGCTATGTGGCAAATGTGGGTGATGTGACATTATGTTCAGTCATCCATTCTGAGGTAAATACGCACTTTCAAAGGATCAGTGGTTTTCAAAGCTTGGAAATATTTTGTGACTCATTTCAGACCAAGTTCTATTAATAGCATTAGTTGAATACCTAGTGGCATTGATGTAAGTAGCTGTAAGTCAATTATAGTTCGTAACATTATTTTGGGGAGGCAATGAAGAGGAAGTAGCCTGCACTGAGAAAAAATGGCTGCCACATTAATTACTAAACATTTATGACATTTAAATATTTATTGATGGAGCCACATTAGTAAAACTACCAGATGTCTATGTTTATAAACCAGTAGCAGTTTTATACCAACTATTAACATCAGGTTTAGCAGTGATGCTAACATCAATTCTTAACATTAATGACCTCACCAGGACTGCCAAGGTAAGATTCTCTCCTTCTGCACAGCCCTGCAATGCTCTACTTCAGCCCCAGCATTTTCAATCCTCCCAAGTATCTCCTCCAATCCTTCTGTTTTCCAAAAGCTGATGCTGCCCTCACAACAACTCTCCACTCTTGCCCACACTTGTTTCTTCTTCCTCTCATTATACACACCATGCTAAGCTAAGTCAGATATCTTGAAAACCCTTCAACAGGGGACAGACTAACTTTAAAAAAAAAAGATTATTTGATCATTATCACATTGCTGTTTGTGGGACCTTGCTGTGCACAAATTGGCTGCTGCATTTCCTACATTACAACAGTGCCTACACTTCAAAAGTACTTCATTGGCTGTTAAGCGCTTTGGGACGTCCTGAGGTCATGAAAGGCGCTATATAAATGCAAGGTCTTTTTCTTTCTTTCCACTCTTTTTTTCTGCAGGAAAAGCTGGCACACAACAGAAGACAGAGTATGAGAACAGGCAGGGTCTTACCTCTCCAGATCCTGACACCAATGCAAGAGGGTGCCATCAACATCATTGGCAGAGTGAAGGCACACAGCATTGATAGTGGCCAGGCTAGAGAGTAAGTGCAGCATGGTAAAATGGGCATCTTCCCTTACTTTTCTCTTTCTACTTAACTCTCACACACAATCAGCATAACAACCTTGTGGTGCATTTTGTCCAGTTCTGGACACTGTATTTCAGGAAAGATGTGACGGCCTTAGAGAGGGTGCAGAAGATATTTATTGGAATGATTCCAGGGATGAAGGACTTTCGTTACGTGGATAGATTGGAGAAGCTGGGTTTGTTCTCCTTGGAACAGAGAAGGTTGAGAGGAGATTTGATAGAGGTGTTCAAAATCATGAAAGGTCTAGACAGAGCAGATGGAGAGAAACTATTCCCATTGGCAGAAGGGTCAAGAACCAGGAGACATAGGTTTAAGGTGATTGGGAAAAGAACCAAAGGTGACATGAAAAAAAACTTCTTTACACAATAAGTGGTTAGGATCTGGAATGCACTACCTGAGGGGGTGGTGGAGGAAGATTCAATCGTGGTTTTCAAAAGGGAATTGGATAAGTACTTGAAAGGAAAAAATTTGCAGGGATACGGGGATAGGGTGGGGGAGTGGGACTAGCTGGATTGCTCTTGCAGAGAGTCGGCACGGACTCGATGGGCCGAATGGTCTCCTTCCACGCTGTAACCTTCCTATGATTCTATGATTGTGCTGCTACTCATCTGCTACTGCTTACCCTTGCCACTCTATGCACAGCCTTGTCCCTCCCTCCCCCACCCACTACCCATCGCCTTTTCTAGATCCATCAGACACCTTGGGCCTTGCAGGCGCACAGATTGAGGGGCAAACCCTCCCGGAGATCACTCTTTGTTGCCCTTCCAAGGACCAGAATAGATGATGAGTGAGTTAGAAGGGCTTCTTCTAGATATCCTTGCTTGATCATAGAAGCATGGCACAAAAACTTGGAACAGCTGTTAGTAGAGAGGATTTAAAATAGATCAATGTAGTTACATGTACCTAAATATTGTGGCATTGAAACTATTTAGAAACAACAAGGTAGGAATAAAATTGATCCACAGTTCTGGTTAACACATAAGCATTTGCTGGTCAGAATAATCTGACATTTTGCACTAAAGTAGATATTGACCCTGAGGTCGTTTGATTTGATCTTCATGGATTTCTGTTAGTTGTGCTTTTCTTAAAAAAAGATATATGGTCATTTTTTTCTGATGTATAGGTTTTCTTTACTAGTGCTTTAAAAAAACAACAGAACCATTTCCAGACCAAAAGGCTTCACTAATTGGGAATCACAGCCATCATTTTTCCTTATCAGGCCATTCTAGATTTCTTTTCTTTTTTTTTTCTGGTGGTAAACATGAATTAGCTCAAAATACAAATTGTCTGCTCAGCAATAGTAAACATGCATTTTAATATGTTTTTTGTTCATAAATGCTGACAGTTTAAATTAAGTAGAATAGCAAGAGGACCTTGGTATGCAGATATAGGTCATTACAGGTGGCAGTACACATAGATAAGGCCATAAAAAAGGCAATCTGAATCCTTGCTTTTGCAACTAATGACATAGAATACAAATATAAGGAGGTAATGTTAAACTTGTGCAAGATCTTAGTTAGGCTACAATTGCAGTACAGTTTTGCGCACCCATTATTGGAAGGATATGAAAGTAATGGAAAAGATGCAGGGTAGATTCACTTGGATATTAGCATGATATCACTGTTATGAAGGAAGACTTGAGACGTTGGGGCTTTTTTCAGTACGGCTGAGAAGGTTATGGGGTGACCTGACGGAGGTTTTCAAGATTATGAAGGGTTATAAGGTAGGTGATATATCGCTTCCAGTGTTCATTGAGACAGTAATGAGGGGCCACAAAATTTAAGATAATCACAAAAGAATTGAACTGGTTTTACATTGAGTTACATTGAGTCTACAGCACAGGAACAGGCCATTCAGCCCAAATGGTCTATGCCGGCGTTTATGCTCCATACAAGCCTCCTCCCTCTCTATTTCATCTACCCCTATCAGGATACCCTTCTACTCCTTTCTCCCTCATGTGCTTATCTAGCTTCCCCTTAAATGCACCTATGCTATTTGCCTCAACTACACCTTGTGGTAGCACGTTCCACATTCTTACCACTCTTTTGGGGAAAGGAGTTTCTCCTGAATTCCCTTTTGAATTTATTAGTGATGATCTTATATTGATGGCCTCTAGTTTTGGACACCCCCACAAGTGGAAACATTTTCTTTTCGTCTACCCTATCAAACCCTTTCATTATCATAAAGACCTCTATCAGATAACCCCTCAGCCTTCTCTTTTCTAGAGAAAAGAGCCCCAGCTTGTTTAGTCTTTTCCAATAAATATATCCTCTCGGTTCTGATATCATCCTTGTGAATCTTTTTTGCACCTTCTCCAATGCCTCTATATCCTTTTTATAATATGGAGACCAGAACTGTGCACACTACTCCAAATGTGGTCTATACAAGGTTCTATACAAGTTTAACATATCTTCTCTGCTTTTCAATTCTATCCCTCTGGAAATGAACCCTAGTGCTAGGTTTGCCTTTTTTATGGCCCTATTAACTTGCGTTGCTACTTTCAGATATTTGTCTATCTGTACCCCGAGATCCCTTTGTTCCTCCACCCCATTTAGACTCTTATTTATCCAAGCAATATGTGGCCTACATATATGGTTAGAACAAATTTCTTTATATTGAGGGTGGTCAGAGTGTGAAATTCTTTGTCACAAACCATTGTTGAAACAGCTCATAAGTTCTTTTTTAAAAGGGATAAGTAGGAGGATGGGGAGCAAATAAGAGAGTGGGGTTAGAATTTGTTGCTTATGTGGTGAGAAGCATTGGCGGAGACTTGATGGGACCATTGGGATGTTTCCATGCAGCAACATTCAGGGGTCAATTTTTACTTCCATCATACATTCAGCGGGTGCTGGGCCGAGTATCTGCTCCACCCTCCTGATGATGTCGACAGGAAGCTCGATCGATTTTCATGATTGGGCCTCATTTAAGTACAGGAGGTGAGCTGCCGACATTAATCGTGCTGCTTATAGGCAGCCAGCCATTTGGGAGGACAAGAAATCCATCGGGGCAGAGACTGATGTGGGCCTGCAGCAGCACCGTAAAGGGAAGGACTATAGCCCAAAATTAAAATTACTCCCTTTATCTGTTGTTTAAATGACTAAGAAGGGAATCCATTTTATTTGACACTCTATTTCCCAGTATTCTGGTAGTCCATATATATTCTGGTAGTCTTTGTTACTATAGGGGTGGCAGAGAGACTGATTTTTGGGGAGCAGACAGCTGCCCATATCTGATAAATGGCGGCGTACAACAATGAATATATCCCTGTTTTTCCTGGTGCGGATGTATGGTTTCAGGGCTTATCTTTAATTTCATAAATACCCGGATATTACCAAATACCCAGGTGCTCTGGGGCCCATACTGAGCACTGATTCCTAAAAGATGCCGTAGCTCTTTTTTTGGGGGGGAGGAGAGGGGTGCGGGGGGCAGAAGGAGTCCCCACATGAAATGCATGGTTAATATTTGGAAGACAAGCTACTATCGATTTTCATTGGGGCATCGGGAAATAAATATCAAGTGCACACAGCACCAAAATACAGATTCTATCTGATGTCGCAGTTACATTGCACATACCTACTCTTGGAGCAGTGCAAGCAGAAAACACTGAGCTGTGTTGTCCTGTCCTGCTCACACCACTTTGTGGGTGAATGCACATACAGAGCTCTGCTTACCAGCCTCCGATTGCCAGTCTAATCTCTAATGTTTGATCAGAGCCGACTGTCCTGCTAGCTCTTTTAAAACTGTAGGAGTTTGAAGGCTATCCAGCGGTATTTTTAAACTTTAAAATTACAGTGGTGTGAGGCCACTTTCTCCAGGTGGTCTCATAGAATGTATGAAAGGCTGACTCTGATTCTTACACTGTTACACTACAACTGAACTATTAGCTTCTTTTAAATGATTCTCTAGTGTCGGCTTGGCCCAATGGTAGCACTCTTGCCTCTGAGTCAGAAGTCTCTGGGTTGAAGCCCCGCTGTAGGACTTGAGCACATAATCTAGTCTGACACTCTAATGCAGCACTAAGGGAATGCTGCATTGTTGGAGGTGCCATCTTTTGGATGAGACATTAAATTGATGCCCTGCCTGCCTGTTCAGATGGATGTAAAAGATCCCAAGGTATTATTTGAAGAGCAGTGATTTCTCCTGGTGTCCTAGACTTCAGTGGAAATAAAAATAGGGAGAGATGTAAAACGGGCCACCGATTCGCTATCACCCATTTTACACTATCGGTCAAAGTCAAAATTACCCCCAAAGTCTCTATTTTCAAGAGCAAATACCTTCTTAAAGCCTTTCTCCCATAATCCTTCCAGTGCATCTTGTCTCAGAAATGAAGGCATGAAATGTCTTTGCTGATGTACACTGTTTGGAATCAGCTGTTTGGAACATAGCTTGGGCACAATCATTTCCTAGTGTCAGATATACACAGGCTATATTAATATGTTATTCATCAATAATCACAACATTAAAAGCTATCCTCGGCCTAAATGAGATCACTCAAAATCTAGTCATTCTTGAACTATTCCTGACTTTCTTTCAAAAAACGTTAATGACTTGTGAAATAAAAACAGCATGAATGTGAAAATGTTCCCTTTTTGACAGAGTGAGTAGTATTACTGTTATACAATGATGAATTGGCTGCATCTGGATGATGTGGCTCTGATAATCAAAACTCCATAAGCTGCATCTGTCTAAACATGGCAAGGTTTACTGCCAAAAGAAGGTATGACTGGGACATGCCTGATGTAATAATTATTACCAGACTGCTCGTAATAAATGGGATTATGTGTTCAGCTGCCCTGGAGCCTACTCAGCTCCATCCAGCACTATTTAGATAGTCTGAAGTATTTCTAAGCACATATTCTCCCCTCAGTTCTTCTGGGATATAAATCTATCTTAAATTGTGTCTTGTTAGTCTGTTTTTTTGTTGAGTAGATTGTCCAGAAATTTCTAAAATGTAAACCAGACAAAATGAAAGCCCATTTTCCTTACTGAATTTTGCACCTGATGGTGTGGAGGTATTTATTTAAGCTATTAAAGTTTTGATGAATTTTGATCAGCAACGAAGAGAACCTTAAAATTCAAGTCAGATCCCATCTGCTACTTTGATCCTATGCTGCCCCTGTCTGGTTATAGATTTGACAAAAGGTAGCGATTCTGATGTATATCAAAAATATCTTTTAAATACTGTGGGTTCAATGATCTTGATGAATGCAACTTTGTGAAAATTCAAGCATAATTACATTGAAAACAACTTTATTTTCTTCAAAAGCCCTGTAATGAGAAAATGCAGCAGTGTTTTGGGCCTAATAAAGGCTTCACAACTGAAACAGAACTGGATATAATGTAGTTACCCTTCATTGTTTAGCAAATTGGAGTCTAGAATTGGGACATGTAAGTTTAACTTCCACAAATACATAGATGGTGCATTAAACTCAGGATTTTGGAACCTGTTTGATTAACACAGATTATAAACTGCACTGACAAGACCTTCTGTTCTTTTGAAAATACGAACTCCTCTTTGGTAAATCTACAGGATAGAGTCTCGTCAAAACTTTATTTCACTTGAGCACAAAATGTATTATACAGTAGATAATTTAAAATTTTTATTCTACCCTTGCTTCTGATTGCACTCTGATTGCCCCACAGAAGGTACTTTCTGGCCCTTGACCCTTCCTCCACTCTGGTGAAGTCACTGAGTTTGCATGTTAATTAAGGCTGTGGCTTTAATTTGGATCCTGTGTTTGGAAGTCTACAATTTACCGCTATTGAGATGCCATTTACTGCTACCAGGAGATCTCATACTTCTTGTTTAGATTGAATGAAAACATATAGGTATTAATCTTCTTTACAATTGATGAACCCAGAAAAATATTACACTATCCCAACCGAGGCAACCTTCATTTATTATGATTACTTATCATTTTTACTTTTAGACATTATATTATTTTTGCAATAATTTTATTGTGATACCATATGATGAATAATAATACTGCCTGCGTGATTGTTATCTTGAACATCCCTGATGTGTTGGGAACTCTATTAAATCTTATGTTCCACCTGCATTACCACGCGATTTCTTGGACTGTCTCAGTACTATAGTTACAGCTGTGTCGCTGCAGCACAGAGCAGATTACAGCTCAGCACCAATGCAATGTGAAAATTGATTAATATTTGTTCTCAAAATGGCAGGCAATGATGTATGAATCCTCTTTACTGTTTTAAGTAATACTTTAAGGAGATGAATAGCCTCTACAGAAAATGTTAAAGTTCAAGCAAAATAATTTGCATATTTATATTGCAACTTACTGATAATAATTGCAGCAACATAGTGTAATAGGGTTCGTATTTCATTCTAATCTAATAGTACTTCAGAGCTAGACCTCATTACCTTCCATGGACAAGAGTTCTAGTATCCTCCTGTTAAAATACACAGCTCAAATGATGTCACTGAATACTAAAGATGGAATCGTTATTCATCTTTTTATATAGTCCGGGATACTGTGGCTTCACTGATGTTTATGAAATAAATGGAAAAGACCAGTTAGAGATTTTTTTAAATATAAAGCGATAAGGAACATCTGAAGACAAAATCCTCCTCCCCCTGTGGTATTTTCAGGTACAGAAGTCATTCGACCATTCCAGCAATCTCCCACGGGTCTCAGTGCTTGAAGTCCAGAAATCCTGTAGAGTACAGAATGCTTTTAACATTGTGACGCAGTTTGAGAAAAATAATTGAGCCTTTAATGGACTCCTGATAATGTTTCGTCATATATACCAGCGCCTGAGAGAGTTTTCTCACCTCCACCAGGTCACATGTTACTTTTGATGTCCCATAGAATACCTTGAACAGTCAGTTAGGATCATATTTGTCGACACTTGTCCTACTGTGCATCAATACAGAGAAGATATTTAGAGATGTATAATATGACTACGAGAGAAGATTTCAGCTGTGCATTAGAAGTAGCAAAATTGTAAATACATTTAAACAGAATCTATCCCCTACTTTGCTATGCCTAACACATTTTTTATGCAGTCAGCATTTTTGAACAGTATTTGTGACTCGTTGCTTTTATCAGTATGGCTGATTTCTAATTATGTCTTTCAGTTTAAGACAATGATTAGGTTGATGCTGTCACCTTATTAGAAGTATTCACTGCTACAAAAAGTAAACTTAATCCCAGCACAGACTGGCCTCTTCCTGAGAAATTCCACATTTTTTCTAATCAGCCGCCTTTACATACATTCTTGGAGACAACACTGGTAATTTGAATAACCAATTGCATAATTCATGGGGGCAGCTGACTGATACTTTAATTGGTTTAAAGTTAGGTAATATTGTGACAGGCAAACTTTCATTGTCACCCAAATGAGTGCCGATTACAGTCGGGATAAAGGGATGGTTTATCACAATTTCAAGGTGTGATTCAATTTAATTTGTCGTTCTTTGAGTGCTAATGGAAAGCATTACCTCCAAAAACCAGGAGCCCACGTCTAATCTGCATGCAGCTGTTTTAGGTTGATGTTTTCTGTCCAAACTGACTAAAATGTACCAATCAAAAAGTGCTAATTAGAGTCAAAATCCAACTTTCTTCTAACTAGTCAGAGATATTTTGGGCTTGCTGGTCCACAAGGCCCTCTGCTTATCTTTCTCATGTCATCATATTTGTTTTTCTTACTCTGACAGCAATACCACGTTTACACTACTGTGTCAAAATGAACTGGGTAAGGATGAGAGGTCTGTTGTGCATACCTATAACTTATTCATCTAAATGTGTCAGCTTTCCCTTTCATTAGTCACTCCCTAGCCAGTGTAAAATGCCATGCTTCTAACATCTTTTAACCATCTCCCATCACTGCATTTTTCTCCATAAATTTATTTTTGCACAGCAGCACCTTACACGTGGTCCTGCTGAGTATATACCACTGGGTAATAAATTGTAGAAAACCAATTTTAAGTGGACTGCACTAAACCATCACCAACAGCCATCTTCTGAATGCCCATTGTGATCTTTCGTAGACTCCATTTTCTCTTTCGAGACTGGAAAAAAAATCATTTTTAGATATGTATTTTAATGATGCTTTAGTTCAAGCAACCACATACACAAACATTTATTGATTAAGCAAAATATATATTGGCGTTGGGCAGTGGTGGGGGAGGTTGTGGGGTGGCGAAGAGGAGAGGCTGACTCAGCTCCTATACATAAGGAAATTCTGACTAACTACCTGTATCACTAAGAGCTACAGCTATCCCATTGAACTTGGCAGAGGGTTGAGAAACATGGTTAAATTACTTAAATAATGCAATGACACGATGAGCTTGGAAGATCTCAAAATGGAAATCTCCAAATGCTGCTCAAACCAAATGCTGGTTGGAAGATATGGGCTTATTACCCCAAACACCAACCAGGGCTATAAATCACCAGACCAACTAAACTAAAGTTTATAACTAAACTAAATCGAACTCCTGATGTGATTCTCTAATGATTAACCAAGCCTCGGGCTATGTAATTCTGCTAAAGGCCATAGATCAGTAAACCACAGTCTAAAGAAGGGATGTGATCACACATCTGGATAAAAACTTTGTGGCAACTCCAAATTGCAGGAATAGGGATGGCCATAATACCCTATTTGCTTAAACACCCTTGAAGCTACAGGAGATGGTAACGATAGCAGAAGAAAACTGCAATGAGAAGACAGACCTGATAACATGCATTTAAAGGGGAAGGAAGCTTTTTTTTATATTCATTCTCAGGATGTGGGCAGTGCTGGCGGCTGGCATTTATTGCTCATCCCTAGTTGTCCTGAGAAGGTGGTGGTGGGCCTTCTGCTTGAATCGCTGCAGTCCATGCTTTGTAATAGTTTGATACAGCTGAGTGGTTTGCTAGGCCACTACAGAGGGCAGTTAAGAGTTAACCACATTGGTGTGGGACTGTAGTCACATACGGGCCAGTCGGGGTAAGGACGGTAGGTTTCCTTCCTGAAAGAACATTTGGGTTTTTATAGCAATCAGTTGGGTTTTTACAACAATCCAACAGCTTCATGGTCACTTTTACTGATACCAATTTTTTATTTCCAGATTTTTTAAAAAACTTAATTCAAATTCTCAAACTACCAAGGTGGGATTTGAATTCTCTGGATTACTAGTCCAGTAACATAAACAATAGACTCTGTATTTGTACTTTAAATGTAAAATAATTACTCCCATTTTACTTTTAATGTTAATAACACAAAAATTATCAGCTGTGTCCTTCATAACTGTTGGTTTGTTATGTCAGAGTGAGTTATTTCAATGCACAAATGTATTCTCCTGTAAGTACCATCTCACAAAACTGTACAGTGACTTCACAAATATCAGTGTATATTTTTTGAACAACTGTTTTTAAAATTTGATCAATGTTTATGGTCAGATTTGAATGTTTAGAGCAGATAGATAATTCATATTGATTCTGACAGCCTTTATGAATACATGGACTAAGAAATAAAATTTACTGATCAATGTGTGTTTTATGCCATTAATTTACTGTAAATGCTGCTAAAATGTTACTGACACAGAGATTGTTATAGAAAATGAAATTTTGTCTCATTACGAGTGCTGTTACCTTATATATGACTATTTGGTAGCACCGTTGTCCCTGAGTCAGAAGGTTGTGGTTTCGAGCTGCACTCCAGGACAAAGCCGAAGCTGTAGTAGTAAGCACATTCTGCATTTTCAGAGGTGCCATCCTTTTAGATGACAAGTTAAACCAAGGCCCCGTCTGCTTGTTCAGATGGATGTTAAAGATTTCATGGCACAATTCGAAGAAGAGCAGGGAGTTCTCAAGGTTTCCTAGCCAACATTTCTCCCTAAACCAACATCACTAACAACAGATTTGTTTGTAGGCTCTGGCAGTTGCATTTGCCTACAAAACATTAGTCACTGCATTTTAAAGTAGTTCATTGTACATAAGCCACTTTAAAACATTTCTAAGTGCTAAAGTCCTGTATAAATGCAAGTCTTTTTCTTATGATCTTACCTTATTGTCATTCTTTTCTGCTATTTTTCTGCTACTTTTCTGCTATTTATGGAGTTTCAGTCAAATGTTTACTTTCTACTCGTTGGGTAAAGAAGGCTAATACAACCATTATAAAATTCTTGATTGAACACGAACTTTATTCACTGAAAATGTATAGAGTAAATTCTCATGTTGAGTGGTTCATGCTGCCTCTGCCCAGCTCTTGCAGCATGTTGCAGAGAAATCTGGTTAGTGAGAATTATGTGGGCCTTTTTGCTACAATCTTAGCTGGAGGAATACTTCATACTGAAAATATTCCCCTTTCCAATTTGTAGCCAAGCATGGTTATTATGTCCCTCTCCAAGACCACGTGTACCTGATACATGGTGCAATCTTGACTGAAGCATATTTAAACCACCTTGTGTTTCAATAGACTCATCCTTATGTGGTTACCTCCCCATCAGACTTCAATGAAACTTTTTGTCTAATTTTTTGATTAGTTGTGTAGTATCTATTGGGAGTATAGATAGAAAATGGGTGAAATTTCCTGAGACCCCACATCACCAGCTGAATGTGGCAGACAGCTTATCAGAATTCAATGGACAGAAAATCACCGGCAGTGATTTTCTGATGAGCTGCTCAGTGTGTGCAAGGCTCTGCAAGTGGTGCAGAGTCTCTGGAAATTTTGTCAATAATATTCAATGTGTGGCAATAAATTCAGACACGTAATTTAAAAATGAAAAGCGTAGAATGTTTCAAGCTCCTTATCTGAGGTCAGTTTGGCAAATAAAGAATTTCTTTATCCCTCATTTGCAACAGGTTTTCCGAGACAATGAAATAGAAAGTGAGAGATCCACCCTTTGTTGAGCATGGAAGCACCAGTACTTTTCCACAAAACTTGTTAATGCTAAACCTACAGAATAAAGAGAGGGAGAGAAATCATGGAAATTGGAGCACAAACATGTTGTAACAGAATAATCAACCAGATTATTTAAAAATGTAAATATTGTCACAATATTGTAGTGAAATTCTTTGCTTAAGATTTATCATATTATAAATGTTAATAATCTAATCACTGCTATATATATGTGTGTGTGTGTATATATATATATCTCACAGTAAGTTGGATGATATGCTGTTTTATAAAGACAGGAGCATTATACCATGTTCTGCTCCTATGAAGCTATGTCCCTTTAAGGGCACAAAGTCTTATTGCTGTTTAAGCCAGAGATCAGAGTTTAGCTGCTCTTCAGGCTGCAGATTGGAACCCTGTTTGTTTTGTCGCCTTTTTAAAAAGAATTTGATCAGTTACATCAGTCAGGGATTTCAGACGTGCTGGCTCCTGTGTCAATTCTATTATTTTCATTTTCTGGGGTACTTTATACATTCCGAATGACTGCTTTTGTTTCTTTATACTTTTTTTTAAGCGTAAAACTCAACATGTAATGGAGAAACCTGATTGACAGGAAATGTATGGCACATGTTCTGTTTTTTTATTATCACAGATAACACTTGGATTTACACTATATCCAACAGGAAAGGAGTTGTTCTGTTCCAAAGACATGAGCACATAATCTAGGCTGACACTTCGGTGCAGTACTGAGCAAGTGTTGCACTGTTGGAGGTGGTGTCTTTCAGATGAGATGTTATACCAAGGCCCCGTCTGCCCTCTTAAGTGGACGTAAAAAATCCCATGTTACTGTTCAAAGAAGAGCAGGGGAGTTCTCTCGGAGCCCTGGCCAATATTTATCCCTCAATCAACATCACTAAAACAGATTATCTGGTCATTATCACATTGCTGTTTCTGGGACCTTGGTGAGCACAAATTGGCAGTCACATTTCCTACATTATAACGGTGACTACGTTTCAAAAGTACTTCATTGGCTGTGAAGCACATTGGGAAATCCTGAGATTGTGAAAGGCGCTATATAAATGCAAGTTCTTTCTTTCTTATCTGATGTTTCTTTGCATACTGAGTGGAATTAATCGTGTGTTGTATTTTTTGATTGCAGAACATTCAATAGAAAATTAACTCACAAAAATGAACTATGGGAAGCCAGGGCACAGAATGTGCTCTGGATGGGAAACTTCAATGTTCACCACCAATAGTGGCCATCACTAATCAAGCTGGCCAAGTCCTGAAGGACATAGCTGCTTGCACCAGCTGGTGAAGGAACCAACACAAGAATGCAACCTACTTGACGACCTCCTCATCAACCTATCTGTTGCGGACACATCTGTCCATGATAACATTGGTAGGCGTGACCACTGCACAATTCTTGTGAAGGTAAGGTCTTGCCATCACAGTGAGGACACGTTCCATTGTGTAGTGTGGCACTACTGCCATGCTAAGTGAGACAGACTAAGAACAGATCTAGCAGCAGAAAACTGGACACCCATGAGGCACTATGGGCCAGTATGTGCTAATATGCACTGCAGCAACTCATCAAGCTTACTTCAACAGCAACTCCTCCTGCCATGATCTCTAGCATGAAGAAGGACAAGAGAAGCAATGTCAAGGGAACACCGTCATCTGCAAGTTTCCCTCCAAGTCACACACCATCCTGACTTGAACGTATCCCGCTTTTCCTTCATCGTCGCTTGGTCAAAATCCTACAATTCCCTATCTAACGCCATTGTGGGAGCACCATCAACATAAGGACTGCAGCAGTTCAAAGACAAAGCCTTCTTAGGGATGGGCAATAAATACTGCCTTGCCAGCGTCACCCACACCTTACGAACAAATAGAAAAAAATATTTCTTGTGTAGCTACTTTAAAATTCTCATTGTTTGGAAGTAAAAAGTACATTTTTTTTCATCAACTAAAGCCAAGACTGCAGGAAATGAACGCGCCTGCAGTTTAGTACAAGTTCCAGTCTTCACTGGCCTGTGAATATGGTGATATGCTTAACATCAGCTTATAACAACAATGAAATGCTTTCTTGTTCACCCACAGATTTCCACAATGATGAATTCCTATTATAAAATATGAAACATTACTGCACAGAAATTATATCATCCTGTGCTGTATGACTTTTTTTTACTGTATTATTACTTTAAAAGTTAACTTTCTAACCACTTGATCAGCAATCGATGGCTGCAATATTTGTCAACTAAGCATTTTACCATGTCTATTTATTAATTTTACCAGCTAACAACTTTAATAACAAACATGTAATTGTTTGTTCCAGGTAATATTGTTTTTATTTACAGGTTAATTTAAACTGCAATTTTTTTTAAAAAAAGACCTCAATGGGGAAAAAAATCAATAAATCTCCTTGGAAGGAGCCAATATAATATGTTGTGCATCGTGTAATTTGATAATATCAATCATAATTGAGTTACATGCAATCCATCTGACTTTCAGTGCATTGGGGTCAGCAGGGGCCACAATGCCTCACTTCCCATCAATTACCACATATAAGAGGAGGTAGTAAGCATTTCCCATTGATAGCTTGCTTCAATAAATAATATTAAGAGGCACAGCAGAGACAATCAATAAAATACAGTTCTACTGTCACAGTTTTAATGGCAGCTGTTCTGCCTCACAGCCTGGTCAATACTCAGCCTTGTCAGACACAGATTCAAACCGCAACATCAAAGCAGTGCATCTGTGCACCATATTAGATTGTTAACAGCCTAACAGCATAAGGCAATTACATATGGATATGAACTAAATATGACAGCAGTTATAAATATGTGATACATTGGTGTGAATATATTATAGCCCAAAGGGTTTTCCAACAGCATTTCTCACATTGAATATACTCATGCCAGATGTGCAAGAATAAATTTCTATCTGCTGTGATTTTTTCCTGAAAGGACATGCTGTCTGATGCTTGGAATAATCTGCTTAGTCGATCTGAATGTTAGGTAAAATAATTGCAAAAGCATGATTTTCATCATTATTTTGTGGAAACATGATTTAGCAAAATGCCTTGGACTATTTACATTCTACAGTAAAGTAGTCTTCTACTTGCTAGCTCACTGTTGAGATCTGACGAAGGAGATAATCTCCGAAAGCTTGTGATTTTAAAATAAATTTGTTGGACTATAACCTGGTGTTGTAAGATTCCTTACATTTGTCCACCCCAGTCCATCACCGGCATCTCCACATCGAGATTTGAATAGGTTGCGAATGATATGTAAAATGGAATCTGTTTAATTGCTTTTAACTCTTTCATGATTGCCAATTACATAAAACCTCTCACAGGAGGCCATCTCGCACCTGTTTTGAGTTCACCATGATTGCAGTATTAGTCAAACTTTGTGTAAACCTGGATTTTAAAAGCACCTCGGTGTTCACTCGATCATATTTACATGAAATGTTTACAATGTTATGAGAGAATGGATGCTTCTCCCTAACATTAGAAATTATTGACCTGGGAAGGAGAGCTCTGCCGATGCACCCAAGCAAATCTGTGTAGAGCTTCTTTGTGGCTGAGCTTACCTGAACATGCATAACTAACAGTATGACTCCAGCTTGCGAGCTGCCCATTGCATTGCATGTAGATGGTCTGAGACCAGTAACTGCAGTATAAGAAAGTGGGTTTATTCAATTACGGTAGCCTAGTATTATGGTACTGGACTAGTAACCCAGAGGTCATGAGTTCAATTCCCATCATGGCAAATTGTGAAATTGAATTCAATAAATCTGATCATTTGAAGGCCGACACCAGAAAAATAACCATGAAAGCTGCTGGATTGTTGTAAAAACATCATACAACGACATGATGTCAGGTTCCACATGGACGCTGATGACACCCAGTTCTACCTCACCACCATTTCTCTCGACCCATCCACTGCCCCTGTGTTGTCAGCCTGCTTGTCCGACATCTAATCCTGGATGAGCTGCTATTTCCTCCTTGGGAAGACCGAAGCCATTGTCTTCGGCTCCCGTCACAAACTCTGTTCCCTCACCACTGATTCCATGCCCTTCCCCAACCTCCGTCTCAGGCTGAAACAGACTGTTCCCATCTTCGGCATCCTATTTGATCCTGAACTGAGCTTCTGACCCCATATCCATAACATCGCCCATCTCAACCCCTGTCTCAGCTTATCTGCTGCTGAAATCCTCATCCATGCTTTAGTTACCTCCAGACTCAACTATTCCAATGCCCTCCTGGTCGGCCTCCCATCTTCCATCCTCCATAAGCTTGAGCTCATTCAGAACTCTGCTGCCCATATCCTAACCCGCACCAAGTCCTGTTAACCCATTGCCCCTGTCCTTGCTGACTTACATTGGCTCCTGGTCCATTAAAGCTTCAAATTTAAAATTCTCATCCTCGTGTTCAAATTCCTTCACAGCCTCATTCCTCCATAACTCTGTTACCTCCTTCAGCCCTACAACATCAGAGAACTCTGCACTCCTTCAAATCTGGCCTCTTGTACATCTCCCACTCCCTTCACCCCACCATTGGTGGTCGTGCTTTCAGCTATCTAGGCTCCAAGCTCTGGAATTCCCTCCCTAACTCACTTTACTTCTCTCTCCTCCTTTAAGATGGTCCTTTAAAACCTACCTCTTTGACCAAGCTTTTGGTCTCCCCTCCTAATATTGACTTGGTGTCAATTTTGGTCTGATTACTCTTCTGCGATGCATCTTGGGATGTTTTCTGACTTTAAAGGTGCTATATAAGAACAGGAGTAGGCCATTTAGCCCCTCGAGCCTGTTCCGTCATTCAATGAGATCATGGCTGATCTGTGACTTAAACCCCATATCCCTTGATACTTTTGGTTAACAATAATCTATCAATCTCATTTAAAATTAACAATTGAGCTAGCATCAACTGCTGTTTGCGGAAGAGAGTTCCAAACTTCTACCACCCTTTGCATGTAGAAATATTTCCTAACTTCACTCCTACAAGTCCTGGCTCTATTTTTAGGCTATGTCCCCTGGTCCTAGATTTCCCAATCAGCGGAAATAGTTTCCCTCTATCGACCCTATATAAATGCAAGATGTTATTGTTGTTGCTGGACTGAGTTTAAAAGAACATCTGCTGTTGGTGAGTTATGATCATTTTTCCTACAAATGAAAGGATAGTGGCTCTGATGCAGTTATTACTAGGAAGTTTTGTCAACATTCTCTGGAATAGATCAGATACCCCACATTGTAAATGATGGTGTACTGGAATGAATTACTTGGAATTTCACTATTGTTAATTGTCATGTTACTGATCAACAAAACACTCCTAGAATAAAATTGTGTACGTCTATTTTCTTTGATTGCAATATTTAGAATTGCATTACTACAAAGGATCCTCCTGTGATATACATTGTGGGTATATTTCACAGGCTGTAAAGAATATTCAGTTCGTCATAGGTTCTGTTTAGGAAACAGAGCAGGATAGGTTATTGAAAAATTTAACCTGAGTAATGCCAACTCTATACAATTCCATCTTATAACAGAAGTTCCTTTTTTGGTAAAAGCCGGTTAGAATGTCAGTTATTCATCTTGTGCTTCTTGTCTGCGTGGTTTTCTGAGAAGAAAAAATATTCAAAGCATTTGAAACTCTCATGACCTTGGATGACCCCCGAGGTCATTTGACAGTACAGGAATCATTTCCGGGTGAAAAATTATCAACCAGAAATAATCCTTCAATCTACTCAGGGGGCACGAGGTATAATTCTGCATAAAAACAAAGATAATTGGTCAATAGTTACTGTTTTGTATGAAATTCTGAGGTCAAGAGCAGGTCATGGCTTTTAAGTGCTCCTTATTTACTGGAAACAATGCTCTTTTTGTGTGAAAAAAATTAATTATGAATCAGAAAGATATGTCTAATTGAGCTGCCAATGAGATACCATGCATTAATGTCTGTAAAAATGAGAGGTGGCTGTTGACATGGATTTTTAAATGTATCTGTGTATTTATAATGTAGTAAGATGGGATTCTATTAAGTCCAAGGATGGGTCTTTTGGAACAAAATCTCTATTTATAAATATAAATCTGTGTTATGACCCAGCTCTTGGGGTTTATCAACATTCCTGTTTCTTGTGGCAGTTTTGCAAATTTAAAAAAAAAGAAAAAGTTCGTAAATGCTAGATTTCCAATAGCACTTTATGTGGAATTTGATTGTCAATTCTCACAGGACTGTTTATCCATCCTATTACGTAGGCCGCACTTGAGTGTTGCTTAAAATCTTCAGAGTCTTTTAAAAATGAAAATGGTAGGTTTACTAAAAATGTAAACAATGCAGTTTAGTTTTAGAATAATGTTTTTTTCTGAAATTCAATCCTCAGCATATTAACATATTAGCAGAAACAGGATACAGCTGGCGTGTATGTACGTGTCTGAGGGTGACTGCCTTCAATCTGTTATGTTGGTTTAATGTATACAGTTTTAATCAGTATTACAGATTTATTCAGTATTAATTCAACATTTAAAGCAGCATTTATTTACACTACTATTCAAATGATATTTCAACATTGTGAGCAATGCCACTATTTCCTCTCACCACATGGCAAATTTAGATTCACGCAAATATTAATACACACCCATAGCAAACCAATTAATTTTTCCACACAGCTTACTCAAAGTGTTAAGATCCTTGGTTCACAGCTGAAACCTTTACAGTAGAAAAAAGCTCCATAAAGGAAAAGCTGTCATCGAATAGGCTTGCTTTTGAGTGAGGCCTTAGAAGACTCACTACTGTAATGCTGTTATTGTCTATATGTGTTTCTATGTAAATATAGCTGAGATTGATAATCACCACAGTCACTACGTCACCTTCCCTTTATAAATGAAATCTGGTGAATTGAAAGATGATCATATGCAAAAATGAATGGTGTTGTAATACACTCATCCAGTTCCATAGACTTGTTTTGTAGTTCAGCAGATTAGGATAAATGCAGTGAATTAAAGTAGCAGCAGTAATGTGAAATATTCATCTGGTGAGAAAATAAGTTTGACCGGTCAGAGTCGCATTGACAAACATGCTTCATAAGCCTTTTTCATGTCACTGTCCTGTTGGTGCTAGGTTATAGAGGGCACAGTACTCAAGCTCATTATTCTGTTCTCTCTTGGGCAGCACCTCCTTTCATCAGCACAGAAAAAAATCCCATCAATACTGGGGAACTTTTACAGCCCCTGAAAAATGACAAGGCTGAATACGTCAATATTTTCAAATGATTGTCTTTTATTAGTTCTGATTCTTGCATCAAAAAATGCAGTTGAATAATATTTCAGAAGACATAAATGATTGTGTGCTTCCCACCACAGCCTCTCCAGTGTCCTGCTGAGGTCCCATTCGTGCTGGTAGGAGAGGGTGTGGTATATCCTAAGGTTGATTTTAATTTCCTCTCTTTCAATTGAAAACGGTATACATTGTCTTCCAAAGGGATTCCACACCTATCATTGTATAAGGTTTGGCCGAGATCCTCTTGCTATACTTGAATTGCGTGCTCATGTGGAAATAAAGGTTGCATATCTCCAAGAAACTAACTTGACTGGGCTTTTATAGGATGAAAGGACATTTTCCATGGTTGTTGGTGCCCAACTAAATTTGGCCTAGTTGCCATGATCAGTTAGAAAGCACTGGATCTGTATTTGGTGGAACTCAGCCGTGCCCAAAGCTCTAGCTCAACTGGAAAAAAAGTGCTGTCTGCAATTTAAAACTTTACCAAGCTCAGTTAAGGTAGTCCCAGACTTCCCATGTTGTGCCTGGGCACGTGCAAACTCCTGGATTTCCTGCCAACAGCCTGAGAGTGCCCCCCCATCCCTCGTGAGGTGGCGGCAGGCAAATTCCCCATCCCCCCACCCAATCAACATGGGTCAAACTCCTATGGTAAAAAAAATACCTGCTGAGACTGAACTAGGAGAATTTTTTAAAATCTGGTGTTAATTTCTACCCACAGCCAATAGCTGGCTGGCATGACTTGCGTATATCCCAGTGGCCACACAAAATGGACATTCACTGACCCATTTGCCCATGAAAATTCATAAAGCTATAGTGACATGGCCAAAAGAATCGAACTGCAACAGACAGCCAGAACAGTATACCTAAAAACCAATACCACCTACGCAAACAAGCTGCTTATGTTGTCTCTAAACCTCTAGGTAGGGCTTACAAACATGCAAAATGGGACAGGAAAAGACCAGCTGGCCCATTGAGCTGACGCTGTCCATGATCTAACCCATCCCTCCCCAGCCGCTCCGTACCCCCCCCCCCCCCCCCCCCCCACCATCCTTCCTCCCCAGTAGACACACAATCTCCTGGGAGAGGCTAAAAAAAACCTTTGACCAATTTGTAAATAAGAATTCTGACAAATTCTTCTCTGACCCTTGCAGGCAATAAAACAAGTTCCAGGAGATCCCAGTGGCTGATACCACGACTCTGTCAATCCACTTACCTTCTATATCTGGAGATGTCTTCCACTTGCAGAAACTTGTCCAGCTTCCTTTGCACCAAATCCACACTCATTGCCCGTGCCGATAATTTGTTCCAGATGTTAGCAACTCTGCTAAAAGAAAAACTTCCTGACCATCCAACCTAAGTCTTTGCTTTCGTAACTCATGCCCCTAGTTTTCCTCTGTTTATTTTTGTTTACTCCTCATCACTCTGCACTTCTGTGATGTACACTAAACTACAACTTCTGTACACTATACTAACAATACACAAAGGTCCGGCTATATGTTTCAACCAAGAGCAATTGCAGTAAAAATGACCAAGTAATATTTCACAGCATTTAATTATGTTGAATCAAGAATTATGTGAAAACATTTAAATCGTGTAAAATGAGGCTGTGTAAACCAACACAAAAAATTGATATTTCTGCTTTAAGGTAGAGTATTAGATTAGCATTTTTAGTTTCATAAAAATAAGAATCTTGTTATAGTTTTCATTTTAGTGTAAAGTGTCACTATGGTTCTCAAAGGGTTAAACAGTTTCAAAATAGAGAATCTGCTTCCAGAGAATATATTTCACTACTACAAAGCTGAGAAAATGAGAACTTTCTTTTTCCTGCAAATTCCTTCCTTTCACAGGGTATGCTGCGCAGGTATCTCAAGAATGGTAACAAGTTTGATTGGGGTCAGTTAGGAGAGCACAGGGAGTATGACCAATGTCATGTCCAGCTTCCTGGAGCTCTGTGCGGTCCCAGAGAGTGTGTAAGTACAAATCTGTTGCATACTGGTGAATGAAAGTGGGATGACCGAGGTCAGCAGCCACCGAGTGTTAATAGCCTTGAGAGCAGTGAGCTGCAGAGACATTAAGTGGGAATTGAATGAGCAGAGTGTTACACTACAGGGAATCAGAGTGCTGAACAGAGGCCTGGCACACAGACAGCAAGGCAGGGCTGCTGGAGCTAATCCTCCCTGTTCATTTTTCTCCTCGAGTCACCACAGCTGGAGTACACTTCCCTCCCAGGGTTATCTATTGTACTGCCAGCTGTTGTGTGGTACACAGCTGTTTCCATGGTTATCAACACTAAGGCATTTTGTGTTCCGCCTTATGTTCCCATTTGAGACAGATGTAACGCAGTTAGTACAAAAAGTTGTAATACCATACTTACAAATTTACATTTTATAGCTTTATACTCTTATGGGCTTTTGATTTATTCAAGTACAAATGCTAGTCTTCTGTAGCTGTTATCAAATGCTTGATGTAGGTTATTGAACTGTCCTTTTCCTTCTTATGTAATGCCTGATCACTACACCATATCTGGGTAGTGCATGTTTCCAACAGAATAACAATGAAGTTCGGAAGGAGGAGTAAAGCCGTAACTGTATTTGAAAGGGTCACTGTGGGATGGGACTGGATGAGGAGCCGTGATTCTCTGAGCAGAACTCTGCATGGTTGGCCGTCATTCACAAACAATATCTGCTTTTGTCACAATGAAAGTCAGCGTGATTTATAAACAGCACTGTGTACTTGCTTGGAAAGTTTATGTGACAGATGCAGCAAGTCTGATTATTTTGATAAATCTCACTGATTTTTGAGCTGTTCTCACAACCTCACTGGAATTATTTAAAAACTCCAAGGTAGTTTAAAATCTGTATGCAGTATTTTGCGCTTAACCTTGACGTACTGTGATATATTTTTGATAATTATGCAATTTATGTATTTAATTGCATAAGAATTCAGCAATTTCACTGCAAGGCATTGCTCCCAATAAACACACACAGGCAGTGATTCTTTTGAGGGGTACGGAAGAAGCAGATATGGACGTCTATGCTAATAGTAACCTGACTGAAATTTATTTCTGGAACTTGATAGGAACTGAACTCTGTGCACTTTCTTAAAACTGAAAACAGGGACTGAAGGCTTGCAGTGGTTATCTTTGTTTTTATGTCCAACTGTCTTCATACCAGAGACTAAAAATGACATCATTGGGAGCGCCTTTGGCTAATCTTAATGTTTAGAGTTTGAGGAGTTGCAAGACTTTGTTTTAGTGACTCCTCAAAGGAGTAAAGTCTATTTGGGTGTTGATAACAATAGCGGTTTGAGAACATGTAACAGTTTCAGATGGATAGAGGAGCATGATATTGCTGACATTTATGAGGATAGGGAAATATTTTCTCTGATAATTTCTTAATGAATGCCTTTCATTTTTTAGTTTTAAGACATATTTTAAAAATCTCACAGCCATCATTACATTGGTAGACTAGCCTTTCTTTTGCGCCAATGACATTTTGGGGTAAAATTTACAAATTTACACTCCTGACTGAAAGCATATTGGGAATTTAGGCACGGAGGTCAGTGATTTTTCACCTATTAATATTAATGGATAGAAAATCATGTGGGGGCAAGCAGACCTCTGCGGCTGAATTCATAACATGCACTCCCACTGCACAATACTCTGCACCAGGAGTGTTAATCCATAAAATCAAACCCTTATTCACAGTGTATTATTACTTCGTGTCTATAGTTGCAATCAGAAAGGGTGGTTTATGAACGTGAGAGCATTTCACAGTTCTGTGGAGTTACTTGATCGAGCTGGTCACAAATGGTAACAATTCCATACTCCACATGTGACTCAGAGCACAGGAGCACAAATGAGATCTTGGTAACTTACAAAAAACATATGAAATACTGTAATATAAAAAGAGCAGAACATAGTTGCATCTGGTCAGTACCAACTCATTGGCAGTAATGAAACTATGATGGATCTGTGGTAATGATCCTAAACCAATTTTGCAACAGATTTCAAACCATGTAACCAGTACAAGTGTCAGGAAGTTTGTTAATCTGGCTTTAGAATGTAAATAACTGTGCAAAATGGCTCCACATTTTTAAAAAATGGCTTAAAGTTTAAAAAGTCTATTTTAATGATAAAGCCCCCAGACACATGGGTAACTACTGTAATGGAGAAGCAAGAGCAGATTATTGGTGGGAGAGGGCGGCCTCCAATTGTATAATGGTGGCAAGAGATGTGGCCCTACATTATGGAAAGAGTCAGCACAGCACTAATGACTTTGATTAGAAAAAGTTGTACAATTTAAAAAAGAGCACAGGAAAGGTATGAATATTACTCTAAAGTAGTATCAGAGGATAAATACAGACATGAAGGAAATTAGTAGTTGTTAAAGATATTACAAAGTACAGTGGATTGATAGAGGGATTTTAGCAATTAAGATTTTAGAAGTGAAAATAGGAGAGTTATACAAATCACATTAGACATGTCATGATGGGTAAGAAAATGTATTGCAGGAAGCCACTTACAAATGCCAAATTACCCTGGGGTGAAATTCCTCTTTCAACGACAATTAAGAGAATGGCCATTTTACTTTGTAATTAATGACTGACTGATGAAATTGCATTCTCAGAAATCGTTTTTAAAACTGTGCACTCCTATGACTTGTTAGTAGGTTGTTCTGAAGAAAAGCAGACATTCTCCCATCTCTTGTTAAAAGAGGAATCTCGCCCCCCCCCACCCACAACCTGCCCCATGTTTCACTGTTCTTGTGTTTAAAGGCTAAACCTGTAGATAATTGGAGTTGGCAGCGTGGATCGAGTGATGAATTCTCAAGCATGAAACAGGTTACTACTTAGGTACAAGCTACTTTAATATATTTAGGAGGGAAAGTTTGGAATGCATGGAGTCTGTCCAGATTGAGGGACAGCATAGATCTTGTACTTTTTACTATATTATTCAGAAATTCAATGAGTGCACAATATGTTCCATCAATATGATTACAAAAGGTGATTGCGTATAATAATATTAAGGAGGAGCCACATGCTGAATTATGATGCAACTGTGAGGAAGGGGCAGCAGGATGATGGTTCATGAGGGGACAGCTCGTACAAGGCAGCGGTCCAGCATGCTGCATGCCCCTCCTGATTTGCAATTGCCCTAGTGGGCCTGCTTTCACATGGAGGTTGGTACAGCACCACAACCATATTGAGGAGTCAGTTGCCTCTTTGCACACTACAATGGAGCGTAATATGGATAGTGTGGGGAAGTTCAACACTCAGATATGTTGCCACCTTCCATATAGAGGAAGTTGTCTACACTGCAGTCTGCCATGGAACACATGGCAACACCAGTGACTTCTTCATTGGTGATCTCAGCCTGTGCAGGGTCAACTGGTTTGGAGAACAAGTTACAGCCAATCATATGTGAGGGATTCTGTGACCTTATAGGTGCTTACTGTTCTGTGCTACACAGATCAGTGGGCCTTGTGAGGAAAGGTCTTCCAGGAGTGGTGTGGGGAGTAGCACTAGAGTAGCTGCTCGGCACGCATGTCAGTGGGAGTTCTGTGACATCACATAGCCCTGCACATGTGATAATAGGCAGCACCCCGAAAACAATGAGCCCATAGCAACTCCATAAAAAGGGATACCTTTAACTTGTGCTGGTGCATCAGGGTTAGTTGCAGATATGGCAGCAGAGTTTCTGCATTCTCTGCAGCTTATCAGTTGGTTATGCAGCTCCCCATCAATTATACTCCTTAAATTCGGAGAGCATTTAACATGGAGCACATGCATAAAAAGTGTGAAGTTCATGACACAAGAGGCAAATACATCAGAAAAACACATGAAGGTGTGCGCAAGATTAAAAAATTGATTTTTTTTCTTATTTTTCTGTAATTTTTGTTGCATGCATAATACAATAAAATTAATGTAATTTTCATTATATCTTGCAGTCAGTGATCCTTTTCATTGTGCAGAAAGTTAAGCATCAGTTGTGCAAAAGGCAAGTAGCAAAGAGGCCAACTCCTGTGATGTCTACTGTGGATGTTTGTAAAGATCCTCGGATATTGAAGGCAGTGCTGACCTTCATTGCCATGTGGCAGATGCTTGATTGCTTCTGCAGTTTTTCATGGGCCAGGTGGCACACGTCACTCTCAACCTCCTTTGTGAACCTGGGCCTCCTTTGCCACATCCAGGTAGCTGAATCTTTTGCAAGGCACCTACTTACTGCCTAAAATAGTACCCACTGCGAATTGTGTGCACTGTGCTTTCCTGAACCGCCCTCTCCTTCCTCCTCCTCCTCCACTATGATATCTTCTTCAAAGGCCACTACACCTGTAGTCTCTGACAAAAACCTCCTGTTAATGCTTAAAGCTTCCTTGGCAGGCATTATTGTTCAAACAAGGGCAGCAGGTGCATGGGAACACCACCACCTCCAAGCACCCCTCCAAGTCACACACCATCCCGACTTGGAAATATATCGCCGTTCCTTCATCGTCGCTGGGTCAAAATCCTGGAACTCCCTACCTAACAGCACTGTGGGAGAACCGTCACCACACGGACTGCAGCGGTTCAAGAAGGCGGCTCACTACCACCTTCCCAAGGGCAATTAGGGATGGGCAATAAATGCTGGCCTTGCCAGCAACGCCCACATCCCATGAATGAATAAAAAAAACCATCAAATTTGTTATGTACCAGTGATAACAGAATTATTTGAAAGGGAGGGATGAAAAGACAAAAGATAAAATTAAACATTTCACTGTTGCTGCAAGCAGCATTTTCAGTTGTATTTTTGCTCATGTCTGAAGACATAGCCTGAAGAAACATAAAATTTAATCTTTTTATTCCCCTTTTTCAAATAATTCTGTAACTACAGATGAATAACCCATTTTTGACATCTTTTTAGAATAACTTGTCTACTATGTACTTTTATCACTGAACTGAAACGTCAAAATCTTCCCCTTTGTTAAATCTTCCCACTAACTTCAAATGTAAGTTGGGGTAAAATAGTCACTTTTTTGATTCAGCAATGCAGCTGTGAGTACTGCAGGAGGAACCTCGTTAATCACCATAGCAAGGCCTAAACGTGAAAAAGATTGGATATATGCTTACGTTTCTCTAATGTCTGCTGCTTCATTTTGATGGAGTATGAATCCTCACAGCAGCACTAAACATGGACAGATAATCTGTTTACACTTTCTACCAACATTACACCCTTTTTTTCTTTAACTCACGTAATTTTTCAATAAAATTAATGAACTGAGCAAATTATAACCTTAGGTTATATTTCACCATGGTTTATTGTGCCGAGCATTCGAAACTGGGACTGGGAACTGGGAGTAGGATTTAGTATTTAAGCGTTGTGCTTCAAGGGCTCAGGAATTCTGCATAATAGGTGTAATGGGAAATGGTTCAATACATTGGAATTCTATGCCTGGATCAGGCTTAGGTAAACTTGGTTGTATTAACAAAAAGTAATGTGCTTACTATTCAGACCCTCATTATACACATATAGGATTTGAAACCCATTTTTCTTATTGTTTCTGTGGCAATGGCTTGAAGGACTGCAGAGAAGGAACCAATGCATGTTGTCTTAAGCTACATATTTTTCTGTATTTTGTGGGAGTGAAATTGAGAACTACCAGTGACATCCTTCAGACTGAAGGCACTCATTTGCTAATTGTATTTCCAACACATACAGTCTTTGTCTGTATAACAGAGACTATGGGATTGTCTGTTAGTTTAACAAGCCCTGGTATTAATGAGATTGCGCTGTAATTGAACCTTTTCACGAGTCCCTTGACAATGATATTATGTTAATTTAGATATGCTGCAACAAAGCATCCATCATACTCGATCAAACAGTAAAGATCAACTACAATATCCTCTTCATGTTTGAGAGATTCTTCTTCACATTATACAATTGTCCCATTAATTACTTCAGACATGAACAGTAACCATCCATTTACTAATGTTTCATAGTTGGTGAAATATTAACAATTGAAATCAGTTTCATAATTTGACCACAATGTGGCAGCACATGCTAGAAAAGAAGGTTAGACTATTACAAATGTAAAATAAAACTTTATTGCCTCTAATGATACTCAGACAGTTTAACATAATAGCTTGTTCACATATATCTGCCTCCTTACTGAGAGTTTTAATGATTGTACAAAAAACTCAGTTGACAGTTTGTATGAGAATTATCGATTTATTTTGAATCAATACTATTTCAGTAAAATTATCAGCTGTTTCATTTTGGTTCTCTGGTCTTAGCAAAAAATTGAAATATACACTCAGACTCTTAGTTTTTTTTAAATTTAATGTTATACAGTGTGGGGTGCCTCATGTAAAACAATATTTCCACAAGTGAGATTGACTGTATTTTTCTATTCACAAATCCTGACAGCCTCTGCCTCACTCACAGAAATAAAAGCCGTGCTTATTGTTCACAGTTCCATTACTTAAATCATAATCGATTTGTGTAATTCTTGTCTTTGATTATTGGAAGTTTAAGCAGCCAAATCAGGCCACTTCATTGATTCCCAGCTCGCTTTATCTGAACCTCAGATTTCCTCACAGCATTTAAACTTGTGTTGCTTTTGTCTGGTGCGTAAACTGGGACTAACACCTAACAAGTGCTTTCGTTTGATCTGCTCTGATGCTTTGACTTTTTTAATGTTTTATTTTATTTTTATAATGATTCTTTGCCAGTGTGTGTGTGTGTGTGCGCGCAGTTGCAACTGATGCCATACCTGAATTGGTGGGAAGAAATTCTGTCAGTTGATAAATTAACATAAATTTAATCTCAAATTTGAATTTCATAAAATTTTGACAAACTACAAAATAATATCAACCCTACTTATGTAACTCTGCATCACTCTGCTGTTGGTATAAAGACTCACTAAAGATGAGCATAGGTCGAAGAGTAGAGTTTATAGTGTTATAGGCCTGTAGTCCTGCTCGCATCTTAACTGGCAGTGCAGCTTTGTGAAATTAGTTCTACTGTGTGGAAATCAAGACTCATTGCACCATCTCCCACTCAAACTCAAACTCAATTTTTTCCAGAACCTTACCGCTGTGGAACTCTTTACCTCCCTCAGTTGATCCTTTTCCAATCTGCAGCCTTTTAAAACCGAACCTGTTCACTATCTCTTCAATCTTAGCAGAGTCTTGGACTTCAGTTCTTGCTCATTACCCAGATTTCTCAACCTAAAAACCCATGAAGTTGTATAGTGATCATTTTTTTGTCTGTTGGCCTGACTAGTTTTGGTGTTTGAATGCCCGATTAAACCATATATACGCTGTGGCAGACTGGAGTATATCTACCATTTAAACATGAAAATTGGGAATTTACTGACAAACCTGGAAACAAATTGTTAGGTTGCCGTTCACATTGATCAGCAAAAAAGGGATCAAGGGATATGGGGAAAAAGTGGGAACAGGGTACTGAGTTAGACGATCAGCCATGATCATTTTGAATAGTGGAGCAGGCCCGAAGGGCCGAATGGCCTACTCTTGCTCCTATTTTCTATGTTTTTTTCTATGTTTTATTGGTGCTGACAGATCATGGACTAGAGTCGGTGAACTCGTCGGCAGATTCATTTTGTGGCAGAGAGTCATTAGTTTTTTTGGCTTCATGAATACCAGATGTTGGGAAATTCCAGAATTGGTTAACATTTTGAGGTTTACAATGTTAAAAGTGCGATATAAATGCAATTTGTTGTTGGGTTGTCAAGATCCTCCTCAAATGTCCTCACAAAAGTAGCCAACAAAACTTCAAATCCATGTAAACAGGAGAGAGGAACAATTTTTCCTCTTTTCTGAATTAGACGTAAAGAAACTGATATCATCGACTTCACATAAATAGGGCCGTTGTCATTGTTTACTCATATTGCCCTCTTGCTTATTCATCACAGCTACAACAGCTTGGGATGAGCAGTACATGTAAAACCCAAATTCCAGCTGCTCTGACTTAGCGTCTTTTCAGTAGTTTGAGAGAAAAAAAAACTTCTGAATTAGTTTGAATTTAGATTCAGTTTACTTTGGATGCTAAATAAAACACGTACACATGCAAAAGGAAGAATGGGGAATAAATACCATGACTGCCGCGATTGTCCTCACTGCTGCAGTCCGGACGGGTGGCGACGTTGAGCAGATTGTGATTTTCTGCTTGGGTTTAAATGCCCACATTGATTGCTATCGGATTTTTTTGAGAGGGTTTCATTTTAATGTGTGAAATCGGAGCGCACATAATTACCCATCATATAGGATGGGACCTCATTGTGAACCCAGCCTCCTACCATGAATGTAAAGTGAAGCTCTATTTATAAAGAAGTCCTTAAAGGGCTTGTCATTTGCAATGATTTTTTTAAACTGGCTTTTACTACTGTTTTTCTTAAATATTTTCCGTGTCATTCTTCTGTATTTTTTCTATTTTTTTCCTGTTTCCTTGGCTTATTTTGGTTTGTATTTTTTTTGGCATCAGAACACAATCAAAATGCTTCTGTGGAAACAAAAGCATCCAAAACCAGCCAACTGTAATTGAAGCATTTACAAAAGTTCAGCAGAATAAAATAGTAAAAGGAAAGCGGCATGAAAAGGGACTTTTACAATACATTCACTCCAGCTCAGAGAGCCATTTACGCATGTTACAGAGTCCTGTGCTGGTTGGCAGAACAATTTAAAATTAATAACGGGAGTTGCTTTGGAAGTGCCCCGATTTCATTATCTTGTGGTTGAAGTGGTAGAAAATGAGAGACGATACTCCTAGGAAGTTCAACAGGCACCAGAGTCATTTTGCCCCGAACCATATTTGCACACCTACCTGGCAACATTGAAGAATACCTGGCTCTAGCCCAGATACCTGGCTCTCCCATGCCTGTTGCACAGCTGTGCCATCAGCTGTAAGGACACCTGCAGAAAACCTGCACCCTGGGGACAGCTGCCTGGTGGTAGGTAAGGTCACAACCAACCACAAGTTTTCTTCCTCTGCCTTCTTCCAGATTAGCAGCTGATCTGCTGCCCATGGATGTATCAGTCAGCTGCCTGATATATTGGCCAGCATGTCCAGCACTTTCATTTCCTTCCCACTGAATAGCAACAGTACCAAGACACAGCTGGCCAATTTCATTGCACCTCTGTATTTTCCAAAGTAGAGGGGTCAATGATGATAGCTGTGTGGCAATCTGGGCAGCAGGTTCCAGTTCCTCGTCTCCTAGTCTGCTCACCAATTACATCCTCCAGGATGTGTGTAGCTCTGCTGGTGCTTGCAAAACCTGGAAAGAGGGACACAGAGAGTTGTGAGCTGCTATTTTGTCCTGAGACTCTGGTAGGCTCCAGTTTCAGACCTAGAATGAGAAGAGGAACAAATATTAGAAAGTTGGCTCCAAGGCACACCTTCCAACAGAGCTCACATTATAAGATACTAATCTTGTGTGATGTTTGTGTGGTTCTGTGTATATGTCTGTGTGGGAGTGAGTGAGAAGCAAACCAGACATACGAACTGGATGTTACTAGCTCTGAGCTTGAGAGAAGCCTGCCATTTCACCTTCTCCTTCCATGCTTTTATATGCAAAGATATCCAGGGGTGGGTGGGAGCAGGGCATCCTCCAAGGGAGTGTAATGTTTGAGCTGCATACAGTATTGACCCTTGGCACCGCCTCCTGTGAGGCATGCTGCACTGCTGTCCTCTGTGGAGGGTGCTATGAATTGGTAAATAAGCCACCCTTCTTGCATTCACCTCATTCAGCAGAACCTCCACTTTTCCAACTATCAAGCAGGGTTTGGATGCTGTGCTGGTCTGTCATTTGCACACAGAGTCCATTTTCTGCCTCCACATTTATTTCTGCTGCCACAGGTTTTGACAGCCATCTGCTTTGCCACAAACAGCTTTGTGAAGGCTGTAAAAATCATTTTAACATATTTGGAGCCTTTGTAAAACCTGTTATCAAATTGTCCCATATAACCTGGAAGTTACCTTTAAGTGGCTGCATCCTGTTCAATTTTACCAGCAATACCTTACGGGTGTTGAGATGCAAATCTACTCCCTCCCCCCCAATTTGGCAAACTCCCAGCATTAACAGCCATAAATGTCCTCCCACCATCCATGAACATTGCAGATAATCAATCCCAATATTCACTCAATTCAGGCATGCAGCCATTTTTGCATCTCATAGCAGAAATATATTTGATCCATGACATTTTGGGTGGGTGGATGGAGAGGGAGGGGAGGAGTCCGAAGTATACCATTACTGATTGTTCGATTCTCTGGTGATAGAGAAAGCTGCATGTAGCTGATCTCTTGGTGTCCAAGAGGTAGACAGCAATGACTGCACTTCCAAAGTAGTCCATTGGTTGTGATCACCTGAGGATTTAAAAGATACTATATAAATGCAAGTTCTTTCTTTCTTAACGTAAATTGTCCCAGTATGAAATCATTAAGTTAGTACCAGGGAATGGTATTAACTTATTTATGATGCAGTATTGTGCATCAAGGGTAGTTCCCTTCTGATAGTATTGTCCTCTTGTGTTTGCTGATTCCTAATTTAACGAGTTTATTCTTTTGTTAAATTGAAGCTCGCATTTTTGAAATGTCGATTCCAAGTGCCGCATCAGCAAAGTTTTGTTCTTGGGTAGAATAGTGTCTGCTGACATTTTAAATTCAAAGAAAGCTATAAATCTAATCCAAGGGACAAGAGAGCATGTACTCTTTTTGTAGCACAAAAATCAAATTTTCAGTGTATAAAAAGCCCCGTGATGATTGACTCAAATATTGCTGTTGACAACATACGCAGGTTGCTACCAGTGACTGACATGATGTAAAATGCAGCCATTGCAATGCAGTCACTACATATTTTCAAAAGATTGTCACTGCTTTTAGTTGTTGAACTATTGAGATGAATGGTTAGAAGCTGAAATCATAAGGATTTGTACTTAAATAACGCTGAGTTGCGGGGGAAAAGTATGAATCATTCCACACTTAAACTGTTAGAGGTGGTTTATGTGGAATATTATTGGACAGTTTTCTGTTCAGCAGCATCTTATCATTTGCAATATGGCAGGTTTTTGGGGGCCAGACTTTTAAGTGCTCAAAGAAGTGGAGTATCTTTGCTAAATTCAGTTTCAGTTGCTATGAATTCCATAGGTTCCATCTTATTTGATAAGGAACTCTGCAGTGCGCATTTTATGATTCTATTCTTACTGTAGCTAGCTGGTGGAAATTACTTAACAATCTGGTTTAATTTGTATTCATTGCTTTCTTTGCCTTTTTTTAATGAGAATTTCTTTGGATAGTTTATTTACAATCACTTACATTTACATTTTCTGCAGCAGTCCAGCTTATATAGTACTATAGGACATTCTGTTTACAATATTTGGAAGTGATCTGATTCTAGTTTGCTATTGCTCTGGAAAAATGAGGTCAGTATTCACATACTATTTTAAAACTGAACTCGCATATGATCATATGTATTTCCAAACTGCTGTATTCCTTTACAAAGTCCACTGGGTCACGGAATAATATCAAGACATTTTTATATGTACGTGTTGCGGTGTCATGTATATGTACAAGTTTCACATTAACATTTACCTTCTTGGCTTGCTGGGATCTGACTTGAGTCGGTGGGGTATAAATTGTTCTCGGACGGTAGTGCAAAACAGGCAAAAGCGAATCAGCCGCCCATTTTACACTCCACCCAATTTTCCTTTCCATTGGAGTCAATGGGGTTCCATTCACTATCCCTCATTTTGCACTACCACCCAAGATGAATTTAGAGCCCAGTAATTCTTATGTGAGTCAATTCCGATCCACTCCTAGCCCAAATTGATACAGCTGGCCATAAGCATCTGCCAAAGCTGCACCCAGGGGCAGGGAAGAAATGTAGGGCCCACATGATGGCGTAAACGTTATTCTTTGTCCTGCATGAGTCTCTAGAATTAAATCTGTGATTATATTCAACAACATTTATGTAGCGCCATCATTGTAGTAAAATTAAGGTACTTCACAGGAATGTTATCAGATAAAATTTGACACCGAGCCACATAAGGAGGTATCGGGACAGGTGACCAAAAGCTTGGTCAAAGAGGTAGATTTTAAGGAAAGTCTGAAAGGAGAAAGGAGGTAGAGAGGCGGAGAGGTTTAGGGAGGGAATTCCAGAGCTTGGGGCCTAGACAGCTGAAGGCAAGGCCGCCAATGGTGGGGTGAAGGAAATCAAGGATGCACAAGAGGCCAGAACTGGAGGAACGCAGAGTTCTTGGAGGGTTGTAGGGCTGAAGGAGGTTACAGAGATAGGGAGGGGCGAGGTCATGGATGGATTTTAGCACAAGGATGAGAATTTCAAATTTAGTCCCAGGAAAACAAGTTAAATAATGGATAAGTCTCAGTCAGGCTGCCCAATTAGGCTTGTGCTGATTGGGGATGAGTAGGGAAGAAAATACTGATGCAAATCCCCTGCACTACTTCTTTTGCTAACATGAATGATGCCAATTTTACACAAAACCATCAGACTCTATCATGTTACTGCCCCATACAGAGTTTTGAGACATAGGGGGTGCTTTTAAAACCCAAGAACGGGTGGGTTAGGGGCAGGTGGGAGTTGAAAATAGTTGTTCTTTGCGTCGCGACCGCAACCTGGCTTCATTTCCGGGTTTAACGTCGGCATGTAAAAGTACAGGCTTCCCACTGGGAATGAAAAGTCGGAAAATTTTGGGGTTGCGACCCAAAAAAACAACTATTTTCAACTCCCACCCGCCCCTAACCCATTCTTGGTGTTTAAAACCACCCCCGTAGTCTGAAAGGACTTATTCCAGTGAGGTGTTACATTGCTCTCAATTCCAATAGGCTCTACAAAGCAGTAATCTATTAGTATAATATGATATTATCAATACATATATATTTCTGTTCAATAATTACATATTAGTAACAATAGATTGGCAAACCTTGTGGTGCAGAAATTTCAAGAAGCCTTTCCAGAGAAGGAGGCTTGCTTTGTTTGTGAACAATGTTTTATCTGTAAAAGGTGCTGCATATTTTAAGTAACTGACATGATTTACAGCTGAACCAATTCCAGTAAAATAATGAATAAGAAGCTGCTCATTTACCGTGAATTTTAGAATATCAATGGCTGTCCTGGTACAAAGCCCTAAAATTTGCACTGGTATATTAAGGCTAGGAGAAAGAATGAAAAGTGCATTCAGGAATATGGTTCATCCTGCACTCCAGGTCTAACTTCTTATCCTTGGTCCTCAATGTAGAGTTTACATTGTATTTTGACACATTTTTATTAACTGTATAAATATCAAAAGAAATGAGGCAACAGTGGAATTATTGCAAACTGTTAAGAAAATCTTCATTTATAACAAGAACTCTTGTTGATTAGTTCATATTTTTGACATCCCTGCTTCAGTTGAGGAAAGTTATGAATGGATATAGTACTTCCCACCAGACCTCCTAACATTCTCTGGTTAATGCCATAGGGTGATTGTTTTTCATTGCCTGGTCTTTATGAGGACCACCTAGTCAACCCATGTGCACCACTAAATTCATTCCTTTGATCACATTTCAAATGTTTTAAGTTTTATTTGGGACAGATGAATGGTTCTGAAGCTCAGGTACACTATTTTTCCTTTAGATTTTACCAATCTTAACCAATCCAAATATTCTGTTGTGAGTCTGCGCAATCTAATGTATAATTGTAACAGATATTGTTAATTTCTCATTTCACTGAAAAATTCTTTTACCATCACTGTTTAAGTCAATGAATGATACGCTCTTCAACTGACATGGCAGCTGAACAATTTTTCCACGACTGCATTAATAAATGACTTTTATTGAAGCTGATGCTTCATTAAAGATTATTATAGCCCATGAACCAGGAAAATAGAAGGCTTTTTATTTCAAATACACATTAGGGTGATACAACCTTTGTGCTTTGTGGAGCACAATGATCACTGGAGGTGAAACCGTTTACACACCCGTGATAAGTAAGAGGCACTCGGGGCCTGACTGCTTGTACCAGACCAGCTGCTTTCAGTTCCGAATACTCCTGAGGGAACACAGAGGGGAGAATGTGTGATCCATCCGGGGTTGTGTTAGCAGACAGAGTAAAATGACACTGTTGTGTGCTGTGTGACAATCCAGAATCCTGACAGCAAACAGAAGGTCTGCAAAGGTTTTTAGTACGTGTTAGTCTTCAAGATCACATCCTATGAACACATTGAAGCTATCCAATTTGGTGCTATTCATTTTCGATTGCTCTACATTAATTTCCATATAATATGTTGGGGTAGTTTAGTAAAAACTAACTGGAGCTGTGTAACATTGTACATACAATGTATAGTTCTGTTGTTTCGAATATTGTAACAAAGAAAGAGGAGCTATGGTTCACAGCTGAAAATCGTTCAAGATAGTTTCACACATATTATCTCTATGGTTCCAGCTGTCGTAATATTAATTTTTGAAGTGAATAATGATAGGAACAGTAAATAAATGTGGTTGTTGTAAACTTTAATATTGACCTAATGAAGAAACAGGAATGTCAGATAGTTAGCACAATAAATGCAATGAGTAGTTTTTTAAGGGTTAACTTAATTTACGAATATATTGAAATGCCCAAATACTGGTTGTGGAGTCAAGCTAATATTAAAAGGTTATAAGGATTTGTGTACATTGTGTCTGAGCATAAACATCGGGCTACAGTTCGACAATCCACCTCTATAATTTAAAACGTCTTGAAGAAAGCTAAATGTCTTTTGAATTATTAAGAGTAATAATGGATTATCAGGGGGTTCAAGTATGCAATACTTGATGCTGATCACAAAATGAAAAAGCACGTGTTTTTACAATGAATACATTTGTTCCTGCTTGAAGTGTTTTACTGTACATGACATTCCTAGAATATGTGGGGAAAGTCTATGTTTTATGAAAGCGAGAGATTCACCTAAGGACCCCACAGGCCTGTTATCCATTCAGTTTAATTAACCACATAAATTATTTGCTGTTCAGAGTATAACTTATTTAACTTATCAGAGGTATCATTTGTATCTTCGATATTCAGTGGATGTCCATTTGTAACAGAATATTGCCACTAGCATAACCATTAAAACATTCTGCTGCATCACACGATTATTATAATCCTTCAGCTTTGATAGAATATAGATTTGTGCATGATCTTCTTTCATAAATCCTAAAGAAATATTACCACAGCCCCAAATTAATCTGGATTTAACCAGTTATTAGGATTCAGAAGTTGAATATGATCAGATGTTAAGTGGATTTTTATAATGAAGGCCTGTTTCAAGCAGGATTATTCCAAACGATCCTGTAAAAATATGATCTGTATATTCAGAGACTATTAAAATTACCTATTATTGATCCTCTTCAAAGATTTTCATCAACAAACCTAAGGCAGATTCTCTCAAGCGCTGGAAGTCACTGCGGTGTGCAATGCAGTGCATGCTTTCAGCAACATAAATAAGCCGAGATTAAATGGGGAAATGATCTCGATTGACAAAAGAAATACAAATGTGGATGAAGGGAAGGAAATATGCCACTCCTTTGTAAGCAAATCAAAATAAAAAGCTTGGCACAGAAATGCAAAGCTAAGGAGGTTAACAGCATTGTTAGGATGCTTCATGCAGCTATTGCCGCTGACTATTAAGGCCACTGTTTGTGATCAACCTCACCATACTGTTGTAAAAACATTTAAATCACAATAGTTCAGGCCATAATGAGCAAGAAGGTGCATGATAATGAGCTTTAATAGCAAATGCGAAGACATTATTGCCTCCGGATTTGCTTAACAGAGTAAGTAGGTAGTGGTTTTGTACTGCTGGGAGCTTAAGGCAGTCACATCGCCTGACTGAAAGCCCTTCAAATTAACCCTTATCCTGTGGAGCAAACTGCAACTCCATACAAATGCAATTTAGTTTACATCTTTAAAGGCAGACTATGCTCAAAAATGTGAAAAAACAATTTCAGTGGCCCTGTCTACACATGATGTGGCTACACAGTCATTGTGTGGTGGTGAATTTGCTGTTGACCAGTCTACTACTTGTTTTCTTGTTTTAACAACTAGTTCTTTGTATTCCACAATCCAATTGCACAGGGTGGTTTTATTAACATTTATTCATCAACATTGGATAATTTGTCAACAATTTCTGGGATTCAGTCAACTAGTTGTTACAACTTACCAGCAAAAAAATATCTGTATCTGTTTTGGTGTCAACAAACCACAGAAACTAGTTGCTAAACTAATTGACAGGGTTTACTTGTGGCAGACCTGGTCCCCGGGCCAGTTAGACTGACAGGACCTTTGCAGGTTGCAATGGATACCCACTATTAGACCAACAAAGACTGTCCCCACACAAATAAGCCACCAGATAGAAGGATAAAAAAACACTTGCCTTTGTTGCTAGGGATTCAGCTAGACAGTAGATACCAAATACCATGCTTGGACAATTACTGCACTTGCTCAAAGGGAAAGGTATGAAAATACTTTGGGTATACTTACAAAGGTGTGATATAAAAAAGCAACACACATGTAGATAGGAATATTTTATCCTTTTTTTAAAAGAGGGATAAACACATCTGACCCAAAAATCAATTAATTTGAGTATTCAGTAAATTGACTGAATTGACCCAATTAAATCATCTCAGATTGTCAATTCAATTCAATGCTCATTCCTAATATTTGCAAACTGGATTAAAGGAACTATATCATTTTGCAAAACAAAAACTGTTGTTAAACAGAAGAATGATTAGATAGGCAACAAACAAGACAGCAATCTTAAAGTCCAGCATCACTTTTGTAATCTTTCCATACAGCAGCAGAAATATAAATATGATACATCCTGAACTCAAAACCTCAGAACTTAATTTTGATATTGGCAACTCTGGATCAAGACACAAGGCAAAGCAGGAGGTCCACAGCTAATCCTGGTCTATATAAGTGACTAATTAATGCATATCACAGTGTTTATCATTGCTATTATGTTCTGTGCAGCATTATCTAACATTCACTTGTGTTGAATTTGGTTCATTGATGAGGTGAAACATACAGACCATTAATATGTACAAGTTCAATTGATCAAATTTCATGCCGTTACATAATTTTAATATTTATAACTCTGTTTGAGAGAAAAAAATCACTTCAGAAACACACAGAATACCTTCCACTGTGCTTTACTGAAGCATTGGTGATTGGGATAAAATTAATGTTCTTATTTTCCTATACAGCTGGTGCATTTGAATTAATCATAACAGGCACGGGTTATAAATCATGTAAAATCAATAGGAGCTGACAGAAAGATGAAACTTTCTGCATGATATTTGCTGATTAAAACAGAATTTTTGGGAAACTTATGCACAGAATTATTGCGGTAAACCAGGGACCGAAACCAATGTTTAATATGCAATAGTCATTACCCCTGAGCAAAATGGTTACGGTATGGAGACAGCACACAGTATATCATTTGGTAAGTTCTTATATTGCTTACTAAACAGCTGTTTATCATGTGATCAGACAATTTGAGAAGCTTAAATAATGTTCTTAGCCGATGATGTACTGTGTGTGACCCTGAGGAAAAAGAAAATCCATCATCGATTAGTTAGTGGACTATAAGGTATGGTATTTACCACAGAAAATATTCAATATAAACAGCTTAAATATTAGAACAATCTGAGAAGAGGTACAATAATATTCTGCCTGTACAGTGCATATGAAGAGAAACAGTTATATGTTGCCTGTTTTACACACTATTTCATTTTTACAAAATCCACCAATCTGGGTCACATAACCATATGTTAGTGCATGATAATGTCCAGAAGAATTAATTATGAAGGGAAATCTGTGTACTGAGAATTAATCATGGCTCAGTATGACATATTGAACAATATATGTAGTGAGACAGTTTTAAAGATATCTCTGATAAGATCACTTCTCTTAACAGCAATCTAACAGTGTTAGTTGACTCTTCCTTTAATTCAGTTCTATTTCAATAAGATCAGGTCCCCAATAGGATCAGCCTTTTCTTTGGTTTAAATGAGTTGCTGTGCTAGTATTAATTTCTTTTGCTGTAATATATCTTATGAAGGATAATTCTACTCTATGGGAAAATTGTTGCAATTATTATTTATCCTCTGAAGTCACAACAGTTATTTCTAGTCAAGAAACAAAGGTTTAATGGATAGGTTATTAGTTTTACTCAGAAAAAGGCCTTGGAGCAATCCCACTATTAAAGTTCTGAGCTCTTTCCACTGCCGCAGACAGTTGAGATACCTTAAGCACTTCACCAAAACATTTTTTCAAAATAATTTCACGGCCCATCTCAAAGGAGAATAGATTTTGTTCGCAGTAACTATTAAACATTAGAATGCAGTATTTATTATTCATTATAACAGATGGGCCTCATTGTAAGCAACAAGAAATGCATTATATTGTTGCTACTGTGTCTCTTCAGATCCCATTATGTTTCCTGTTGCTGAATCAAGAATTTCTTTAAACACTAGTTTTAAACAGAATGATTTAAAAACAACCAGTAAAAACATATTTATTAGAAACTATCCAGAACATTACATTACTTACTGTGTAATTTCCTGAGCATCGTGGCAACCCCCATGGAGTCTGTTTTCTGTGTTTGAACATAATGGTGTATGATCACACAGTGAAGTCGAGACAAGTGCTTAATAGACTAATAATTACCCAATGTTAGTCATCTTAATTTACTTCTTTAGGAGAATGTGGGATGTGATTAAGAAAAATGCATCAATCCAGGATTTAGCTTCTGTGGGCTCTTTCACAGTTCTGGCTCCCTACAATGTGCAACAGATTCAGAGCAGTGGTTATATTATCCTTCAATGGGTGGCGCTCTTAGCACAAATGAATGATGTGGCTAATACAAAACGCAGAGTTTATCTATTAGTACTGGAGCTGGGAATGTCTTGTATTCCTATTAACTTAGCACACTGAAGAAACAATATTGGAGAGGGAAGGGGGAGGACCAGAAAAGATTTTGCCGCTGCTTATGGGGAAAGATCATGTGAAAAGTTCCAGTTCCTGTACTTAGGTGATAGTGGGAGAGGAACAGTAGCCAATCCAAATGTTTTGTGGAGAATGCCCTCGGCAGTCATACGAGAGACGTTGACATTGTCTTGACTGACATGACAAACTATCAATACATCTTTTTGTTGACTATCTTCACCATGCTACTCGCATCTGGGTGTCTACCAGCAATTACCATCTTATTCTGGCATTGTATACATATATATATCCCAGCTCTACTTTGAAATTGGAATAGCACTGAATTCAGCTGAAATACATTTCTAAAAGTGCAGTATGGTTAATCAGGTTTACTCCTGAAACTAGAAATAATGAAACCAGTGGTTATTGCAGGTATCCAACTGCAAGCCAGTTCAACTTCAACTCAGAATGCTTCATGAGTACAATGTCATTGGAGTGTACTATGTCAAACGTGGCTCTAAGGCCCAGCTACTTGATCAGTAAGAGCTTGAACCTATTGGTAGCAGTTTGCAAAGTTGTCCCATCAGCTTAGCTGCATTGCCAGTTTGCAACAGAATGGGTGTCTTTATCATTCAGCTGTGTCTGGGGCCACCACGTGCAGGCAACATAGCGCATTGTGTGGGATCGTCCTGCCTCCTTTCACACTACAGTAGTGTCATGCCATTATCCATGGTGTTTCTTCTCTCCATTGACATTGTTAAGAATATGTAAACACAACCTAAAATTAGACAACCCACCATGGTTCTTGCTTTATGTCAGCTTGACTCAGAAGATAACAAGGCCCAGTTGTAGGCCCAAGGCCCACTCCAGGGCTTGAGCACATAATCTAAGCTGATACTTCAGTGATATGGTGCTGCATTGTCAGAGGTACTGCCTTTTGGATGAGATGTTAAACTGAGATCCTGTCTGCCTGTTTAGGTGGATGTAAATGATCCCATGGTGTTTTTCAAAGAGCAGGGGAGTTTTCCTGGTGTTCTGGTCAACATTTCTTCCTCAACTAACATCACTGAAAACTATCTAACTAGTTACTCATCTCATTTGCTGTTTGTGGGACCTTGTAAATTGGCTGGCACATTTTCTTACATAACTCAACGACTACACTTTAAATATAATTCACTGACTATGAGGTGTTTTAGGATGTGATGAGGTGCACAAAGTTCATTCCTTATCCTGCAATTCTGCAACATTCATGACATCTCAAATCTTGAGTTTGCTTTTTTTTTGATCTCTAGTCATTCTACCCTCTTATACTGCTTCTCACTGAAATGCAAGTTTCACTTCTTTCTGACTCTTCCCCTTTCCAATTTTCCTCTCACGCTTTCTACTCCAACTTCAGATCCAAACAAGGTGTCCGTGTTTATGTTCATTCTGATGTCTCTGCTACTCACCTTAGCTCTGTTAACTCACCTGATTTTGATCCTCAGTGGCTAAAATATCTTTGCCTCACTTCATTAAATTCATTTGCTGTCTCACTCACTCTTGTAACTGTAGAACTTTCCAACATTTTGTCACTCATCTGCACACTCTACTCCCAGGTGGTTAATTTAGAATGTAATATGAGAAAGCAGGTCTAAGTGGTAGTTCTCTCCTAACTTTAATAGATTCCATTGCAAGCTTTAAAAGTTGCTAGTAGGTTCAATGGAACAATTATAAGTTGCACTGGGTGGAGTTACATACACTGAGATTGAATCCCAAGGAATGGAAACTGCCTACTGGGAATGGTCTCATACCTGGCAACTTCACTGTATTCAGAAGTCAAGTTGGGTCCCGACTTCCAATTTATAATGCTGCTCTTGTATTGATGTTCATCCAAAATCACTTTGCATCAGCACAAAATCGCTAATATAAGGGCAGCCATTAACAGAGGTTAACTTTTCTACCATTCGTAAAGGGTGAAACAGTGATCAAATTGGGATCTGAGGTAGATCATAATCCAAACTGTAAATAGTTTATACTTCCAGAGTGCAGAGTATCTAGTTTAATTCAATATTTTATCGGTTTGTCACTTAAAATATTAGGGGTAATCTGCATCTCCAGCAGCAAGCTGTACGCACAAAGATTACGGATTGGAGAATCGGGGCTACAGTGTTGTAGCCCTGTCTCTGACTTGTGCTTCCTGCAAGCACAGTGTGCTCACTAGAATCCTGGAATTCCCCCTGTTATACTCAATCAGATATCAGCTCTATTTTGAACACTGATATGAATGTTGTTGCACCCATAAGAGAGAGTGATGAACATTCAAGTGCTGCACAGCACCAATATGATGAGCATCAAAGCCACGGTTATTTATTTATTTTATTTTTTTTATTCGTTCACGGGATGTGGGCGTCGCTGGCAAGGCCGGCATTTATTGCCCATCCCTAATTGCCCTCGAGAAGGTGGTGGTGAGCCGCCTTCTTGAACCGCTGCAGTCCGTGTGGTGACGGTTCTCCCACAGTGCTGTTAGGAAGGGAGTTCCAGGATTTTGACCCAGCGACAATGAAGGAACGGCGATATATTTCCAAGTCGGGATGGTGTGTGACTTGGAGGGGAACGTGCAGGTGGTGTTGTTCCCATGCGCCTGCTGCCCTTGTCCTTCTAGGTGGTAGAGGTCGCGGGTTTGGGAGATGCTGTCGAAGAAGCCTTGGCGAGTTGCTGCAGTGCATCCTGTGGATGGTGCACACTGCAGCCACAGTGCGCCGGTGGTGAAGGGAGTGAATGTTTAGGGTGGTGGATGGGGTGCCAATCAAGCGGGCTGCTTTATCTTGGATGGTGTCGAGCTTCTTGAGTGTTGTTGGAGCTGCACTCATCCAGGCAAGTGGAGAGTATTCCATCACACTCCTGACTTGTGCCTTGTAGATGGTGGAAAGGCTTTGAGGAGTCAGGAGGTGAGTCACTCGCCGCAGAATACCCAGCCTCTGACCTGCTCTCGTATCCACAGTATTTATATGGCTGGTCCAGTTAAGTTTCTGGTCAATGGTGACCCCCAGGATGTTGATGGTGGGGGATTCGGCGATGGTAATGCCATTGAATGTCAAGGGGAGGTGGTTAGACTCTCTCTTGTTGGAGATGGTCATTGCCTGGCACTTATCTGGCGCAAATGTTACTTGCCACTTATGAGCCCAAGCCTGGATGTTGTCCAGGTCTTGCTGCATGCAGGCTCGGACTGCTTCATTATCTGAGGGGTTGCAAATGGAACTGAACACTGTGCAGTCATCAGCGAACATCCCCATTTCTGACCTTATGATGGAGGGAAGGTCATTGATGAAGCAGCTGAAGATGGTTGGGCCTAGGACACTGCCCTGAGGAACTCCTGCAGCAATGCCCTGGGGCTGAGATGCTTGGCCTCCAACAACCACTACCATCTTCCTTTGTGCTAGGTATGACTCCAGCCACTGGAGAGTTTTCCCCCTAATTCCCATTGACTTCAATTTTACTAGGGCTCCTTGGTGCCACACTCGGTCAAATGCTGCCTTGATGTCAAGGGCAGTCACTCTCACCTCACCTCTGGAATTCAGCTCTTTTGTCCATGTTTGGACCATGGCTGTAATGAGGTCTGGAGCCGAGTGGTCCTGGCGGAACCCAAACTGAGCATCGGTGAGCAGGTTATTGGTGAGTAAGTGCCGCTTGATAGCACTGTCGATGACACCTTCCATCACTTTGCTGATGATTGAGAGTAGACTGATGGGGCGGTAATTGGCCGGATTGGATTTGTCCTGCTTTTTGTGGACAGGACATACCTGGGCAATTTTCCACATTGTCGGGTGGATGCCAGTGTTGTAGCTGTACTGGAACAGCTTGGCTAGAGGCGCAGCTAGTTCTGGAGCACAAGTCTTCAGCACCACAGCTGGGATGTTGTCGGGGCCCATAGCCTTTGCTGTATCCAGTGCACTCAGCCGTTTCTTGATATCACGTGGAGTGAATCGAATTGGCCGAAGACTGGCTTCCGTGATGGTGGGGATATCGGGAGGAGGCTGAGATGGATTATCCACTCGGCACTTCTGGCTGAAGATGGTTGCAAACGCTTCAGCCTTGTCTTTTGCACTCACGTGCTGGACTCCGCCATCATTGAGAATGGTGATGTTTGCAGAGCCTCCTCCTCCCGTTAGTTGTTTAATTGTCCACCACCATTCACGACTGGATGTGGCAGGACTGCAGAGCTTTGATCTGATCCGTTGGTTGTGGAATCGCTTAGCTCTGTCTATAGCATGTTGCTTCCGCTGTTTAGCATGCATGTAGTCCTGAGTTGTAGCTTCACCAGGTTGGCACCTCATTTTTAGGTACGCCTGGTGCTGTTCCTGGCATGCTCTTCTACACTCCTCATTGAACCAGGGTTGATCCCCTGGCTTGTTGGTAATGGTAGAGTGAGGAATATGCCGGGCCATGAGGTTACAGATTGTGCTGGAATACAATTCTGCTGCTGCTGATGGCCCACAGCGCCTCATGGATGCCCAGTTTTGAGCTGCTAGATCTGTTCTGAATCTATCCCATTTAGCACGGTGGTAGTGCCACACAACACGTTGGATGGTGTCCTCAGTGCGAAGACGGGATTTCATCTCCACGAGGACTGTGCGGTGACAGCTCTGGTTGTCAGATGAATGTAATCCTAAAACACAACAAGGTAAATAATGATATTTTAAATGAGATGGCAGACATTTAAGATTATCACAAAAAAATTAAAGGGGAGGTTAGAAAATATGTCTTCACACAAAAGATGGTTAGAATGTAATATTCTCTGCCACCAACCTTTGCTGAAGCAGAATGCATTTTTTTTTGAAAAGGGGATTAGAGTTTTGCTTGAAAAAAATGAATAATAAAGGGCTTGGGGAGTGAGCAGGAGACTTGGGATACGATGAACTTGCTCATATGAAGAAAAACACAAGCACAACCTGATGGGCCCAGTGACGTGTTTCTCTGCTGTAACATTTTATGATACTATGACAGAAAAAAAAGGACAGTGGAGCTCAGAGGAAACACTTAAAGATTGTGATGCTCATCCAGAAACCTTGGGAAAATGTAGCCAATGGTGATGTGTTTTGGAAACCTGCTGTGAAGCATAGCGCCACATCTGCAAAGCTGACTTGCACACAACAGAAGAAAACCATTGTTACAGAAAAGTCAACGAGCGGCAGCTGGAAAAAGCACAATAGGCTTCTGATATGTGATCATCAATGTCTTTCATACATTGGTCTAGGGAACAAGTACCACAAACACCACAGACTCTTTGCTAAACCTATCTTCATTTCAAAATTACTTGTATTATTATTTCCCATAACTGCTGTGTAAATTTAATGGTTCATATAATCTTGCGCAACTTAATTTATTTCTCGTGTCTCCAGACAGAAGCTCTACAGTAATCAGTAATACTTTTGCACAAGAGATTTTATACAAACAAGACCTACAGGATATTGAATTAGCCGCTCTGCTGATTCCCCCCTTCCCCTTGCCCACCAAGCCACGTCTCTCCCAGGCTTCTCCCTGCCCTAGCCCTGAACTTTCTCCAGTTTCCTTCCTATCTTTCTTCATGCCCCCTCCATACTTATCTTGTCCATGAGGCCAACCATCTCCTTCCATTAAACTGCTGACCATCCAAAATCCCATCCTGGCCCCCATGTTAGCTGACATTGTAAATGGTCCCACTCCTCAGGTACAGTCCCTTTCACTTTCATCACCCCCCCCCCCTCAAAAAAACCCTTGACCCCTCTGTCTTTACACACTGCTGCCCCATCTCCAGCCTCCCTTTCCTCTCTAAATGTGTTGTCACCTCCCAAATCTGTGGCCCTCTTTCCCACATCATCCTATTTGAATCTCTCCAATCAGGCTTTCATCTCTGCCACAGCACCAAAATGGCCCTAACCAAAGTCACAAATGATGTCCTCTATGTCTGTGACCTTGGTGCATTAACCTTTCTTATCCTCCTTGACCTCTCTGCAGCCTTTGACGTGATTGACCACACCATCCTCCTTTAACATTCTTCCGCTGTCCAGCTCAGTGGTACTGCCCTCGTTTGGTTCCTCTCTATCCGATCACAGCCGGAATATCTCCAGGAATGGCTTCTCTTCTCACCCCACACTATTACCTCCGGAGTCCCCCATGGATCGGTCCTCGGCTCCTTCCTTTGCAATGTCCACATGCTGCTCTTTGTCAACATCATCTGCAGACATGGGGTCAACTTCCACATGTTCGCTACCACACCGCTATCTCTCTCGACCCATCCACTGTTGTCAGACTGCTTGTCGGATATCCAGTCATGGACGGGCCACAATTGCCTCCAGTTGAACATTGAGAAGACTGAAGTCATAGTCACGGCCCCCACCACAAACTCCGTTCCCTCGCCACCGATTCCATCCTCCGTCCCGGTCATTGTCTCAGGTTGAACCTGTCTGTTCGCAACCACACCTATTTGACCCGGAGCTGAGCTTCTAATCCCATATACTCATGTAAGGAATCTTACAACACCAGGTTATAGTCCAACAGTTTTATTTGAAAATCACAAGCTTTCGGAGGCTTTCTCCTTCGTCAGGTGAAGGAGAACTTCACCTGACGAAGGAGAAAGCCTCCGAAAGCTTGTGATTTTCAAATAAAACTGTTGGACTATAACCTGGTGTTGTAAGATTCCTTACATTTGTCAACCCCAGTCCATCACCGGCATCTCCACATCATGCCCATATACTCACAAAGACCGTCTACTTCCATCACTGTAACATTGCCAGCCTCTGCCCCTACCACTGAAACCCTCATCCATGCCTTGTTATCTTCCAGACTTGACTATTCCATTGCTCTCCTGGCCGGCTTCCCATTCTCCACCGTCCATAGACTTCAGCTCATCCAAAACTCTGCTGCTTACATCCTATTCTGCACCAAATCCCGCTCACCCATCACCCCTGTCCTTGCTGACCTACATTGGCTCCTGGTCCCCCAATGCCTCAAATTTAAAATTTGCATCCACGTATTTAAATCGTTTGATAGCCTTGCCCCTCCAGCCTTACAACCCCCTATCCCTGAATTCTCCGTTCCTTTGACTCTGGCCTATTGAGCATCCACCTTCACTTCGCATCACCGTTGATGGCTGTGCCTTCAGCTGTCTAGGCCCCATGATCTGGAATTCCATCCCTAAACCTCTTCACCTTCATCTCCTCCTTTAACCCTTCTCTTTGACCTAATATTTCCATCTTTGTCTTGGCAATCATTTTTGTCTGTTACAGCTCTGTGAAGAGCCTTGGCACATTTTTCTAGGTTAAAGGCCAGATAAATGGAAGTTGTTATTGTGGTTGTTATTGTCTTTTTAACTTACCCACTTTGTAATGCAGTTGGTGGATTCCACCAGAATATAAATGTTAAAACAGACTCCTGAAATATTGAGCAACTTTAATATCACTGTTGCTCTGTAGTTAGCCTTGTTTTACTGTCAATCATTATTTATTTTCTTTGATCCACATGGTTCAGTGCCCACTACTTGCTCCCACCAGGGACTCACTAGAAACAAGATGTTCCATCTCAGTGCATTATCCTGGTAAAATATTTACAGTAAAGCATTTGCTTTCTACTAATATTTGACTCACCATGCTATTAAATGAAAGGAACTACTACAAAGTTGAAATATTCACTTATTCTCATCCTTATGATCTTAATTCCTCCATGGCCTCGTCCCTCTCTACCTCTAGCCCTACACCCCCCCGAATTCTTCGTTCCTCTGACTCCAGCCTCTTGTGCATTCGCACTCTTTGCCCCTCCCCCCCGCACTCCGCACCCCCCCTCCTCACTCCCATTGGTGGCCGTGCTTTCAGCAACCTAGGCTCTATGTGCTGGAATTCTCTCCCTAAACCTCCCCCACCTCCTTTTTCTCTTCTAAGATCTTCCTTACACACACACTTCTTTGACCAAGCTTTTGGTCACCCATCCTAAGCTTTCTTTTTTTGGCTTATCATCCATTTTTCCTTACATAACTCTGTTGGGATGTTTTACTACATTAAAAGTGCTATATAAATGCAAGCTGTTGTTGTTATTGTAAATTCATTGCGATGCAGAGGCATACTATGAACTGTGTTGGTCTCAATTAGAAACGTTTCAAATACAATTGTTTTGGTTTTCGCATGGATCTGATTCTTACAAACAGGTAAGGGTCGTGCTAACATCTGTTTCAGTGTTATCCCATTTCAAAAGTATGGATGAAATTTTACAGTACATAGCCCATTAAATTATTTTACAGTCATACTGGTCCTTAAGAACCATAATAAAGAAAATGCTTTGATATGTCTTATTGAATCAATGATAGCTATTTTAACAACTCTATATATAAAATGGGATTTAGCACATTTAACTTATAAAATGTTACTATAAATTTCTTGCAACTGATTGGATGGTATACAAATTCCACTTCAAGCAAACTTATTCCAGTTGATTGGGTATGTACAAATATATTCATTGGGATTCACTCATATTATATTGTGGGAAGAAGAGGCTTTCATATGCCATATTGGTGAGACCGCACCTGGAATGCTGCATACAGTTTTGGTGTCCATACTTAAGAAAAGACATACTTGCTCTCGAGGCAGTACAAAGAAGGTTCACTCGGTTAATCCCGGGGATGAGGGGGTGGACATATGAGGTTGAGTAGATTCGGACTCTACTCATTGGAGTTCAGAAGAATGAGAGGCGATCTTATTGAAACATATAAGATTGTGAAGGGGCTTGATCGGGTGGATGCGGTAAGGATGTTCCCAAGGATGGGTGAAACTAGAACGAGGGGGCATAATCTTAGAATAAGGGGCTGCTCTTTCAAAACTGAGATGAGGAGAAACTTCTTCACTCAGAGGGTAGTAGGTCTGTGGAATTTGCTGCCCCAGGAAGCTGTGGAAGCTACATCATTAAATAAATTTACAACAGAAATAGACAGTTTCCTAGAAGTAAAGGGAATTAGGGGTTACGGGGAGCGGGCAGGAAATTGGACATGAATTTAAATTTGAGGTTAGGATCAGATCAGCCATGATCTTATTGAATGGTGGAGCAGGCTCGAGGGGCCGATTGGCCTACTCCTGCTCCTATTTCTTATTTGTTTTTAGTAATTGAAATTCCTAATTTCACAATAACACGATTAAAGTTACTTACAAAGTTGTCTTCTGTGTTTGAGTGGTTATAGAAATGTTTTCACGTATAGGCCTCTGCCTTTCCTGCTCTTGAAGTATATTTTGGCCTAGAGTTATCAATCTGTTAGTTTCAGAGGGACACCACAGTACAGTATGCATAATTACCCGATAAATATCTCACTACTGTTTGTCCCATGATATGATTTTAGACTATCTTCCAAATTATTTCAAAACATGCTGGAGAACAAATTTTAATTTTGTTTTCGTCAGGTAATTTTTACATTTTAACTATTGCATCCACTGCTGAAATAAACTGCCTCAGATAAAGACCAACAGCAGCGGTCTGTTCTATTATTTATGATTAAAGCCAAAACGGAGAATCTATTTTTTCTCAGCCTAAAGTTTTCTCATCTTTGTTTTGACTTCGCTCGTTGAGAATCTTTCTCTTTGCAGCGAGCGTGTGTGCATGAGAGTAAGAGAGGGTAAGGCAGATGAAAGTGTGTGAGGCAGCAAGAGAGATATAGAGAGACAAAGAGAGACGCTCACACACTATAGGAGACAGGGAGTGTGACCTGTTGCAATCAGGAACACCCCTGTATGTTCCCTGCTACAGTTACCTACATGCTAGTTGAACTTTTTCCAGCCATCAGCACAGCTTCTCCATTCCTGGCCATCAGCTCCTTCCTCCCAACGTGTCCCTTGTCTGTTCCTGGTCATCAAGTAGCCTCTGCGAATCAGTGTCAGGCTCCAACTGGTTAAAGTGTGAAAATGGACAGTCAGCATCATACTTGTGTATATGCAAATTTCTTACATGATTGGCTCAAATATTGTACACATAAAATTGTGACAAATCACAACTGAAGAGTAGAGAATTCACCCCATCAGCAAGGAGTAACAAGAACGGAAATCACCAGTTATGAAGTTCACAAAACTATGATCAAAGACGGGCGATTACAATTGCTACCATTAAAAGAAGGCGAATCCCAATCAAATTGCTCCAAATATTTTTGAAAAAATTTTTGGCCATCATCTTGAACTTCAACTAGTTGAGAAACATAATACTGGAATTAAAATGTTTAACATAAAATAAATTTTTAATGTGTTTAATAAGTAAACTGGCATGTCCACTGAAATAACAGAGAGAGGAATTTCAGATAAATGTACATTCTTAAGGTAATGTTCCATGATATAATTTCAAGACTAAAATGTATATTTGATAAATGACCGGAGCATTTGAAAGTACCCAGGAGGAAACAATCTTGGCAAAATAGAGGTTTACTTTTACATGTTAAAATTTCAGTAAGCATTTGAAATTTTTTATCAGAATTGTGCCCAATCATGTTTTATTTTGCTTATTTTTAACATGCATTTTATTTATAAACAAATAATCTGTGAAAAGTTAAAATCACAAACTGAAGCAATGTGGAGTTAGAATCTGCTAAGGCAGTCAGGAAAAGCCGAAACATTTTCTTAAGGAAATTTTTATTTTGAGGGGAGGAAAAAGGCTCCGCCATCTTAGTCTCCTGTTAATACTAATTATATAGATGACAGTCACTCTACTTTGTTTCTTTTAAATGTACCTGTTGCTATTTTATTCAATAATTTTGTTGAAATACTGAGTTCTAATGACATAATTGTTAATACCAATTATCTGTGATACAGGGGAACTAGCTTGGAGAGGATACTGAGCTTAATACTGTCAGGAAGGTGAATTTTGAAATGGCATGATTACTGAATAGACTGGTTTAATGTCTATATTTATTGCCATAACTGTACATGATTTTTTTTAAGGGGTACAAATGATTAGACTGGCTCATCAGTACATTACTTCAATATTAGACCCAACCAACATCATCCATCCACTGTTATACTGTACTAGCTAGCACAGTAGGTGAACCACTGGTGTGGGTAGGAACAATCAGTTATATAGCTTGCTTATACACCGAGGAGGGATGAATGGGGTGGGTGGAGGCTTCTGTACAAATCATCAGCCTCCTCCACTGCTATTTTCTACTGATGGAAAAATTCTTTTCAGCCATACAAAACTGGCAGCACAAGGGGCCACCAAAATCAAATAAAGGCAATTAAAAGCAAATTTTGTGCCTGTACTTGGTTTAAGCCAAATTGATGTGAAACTACTTCTTGGAGCTAAGCTAATTTTCGGCACCCCGCAAGATCGGGAGGGTACCAGCATTGTTACATTGCCCTTTTAGTGCTTTCATGGTAATAATTTACATGTGGCATTGCCACCCCATGCTTACTGTATAATGACGGCATAAAACCCCAACTTTCCATTTAGCTTCTGCTGTGCACCGTGCAGCTTCATCAATCCCTTGCATAATGTGCTCTGATCTGTGAGCCCCATGTAAAGCTAAACTTACATTGGGAATTTCCACGGTGGTTTTCCTGATCGGCTGTTGTAACTTCAACAGAAGATTGGCGGAAACCCCAGATACACCATTTAAAGCAGAGTTTCTATCAATCTTCCACCGAAGTTGCGGCAGCTGATTGGGAGAACTTCCAAGGAAATTCCTGGTTAGACAGCCACAATCCCAATGTCCCAAGGTCAATCCCGAGGTTAATTAAACCTTGAAACATTTCAGCTACTAAGTGCTGGAGGGGGGCCTGGCTTCAGAACATCACAAGGTCATCATTTCATGATTTCAATTCAATAGACTCTTAGCCCTCATAAAAATACAACCTCATAAGCTGAGCACTTTCACCTCCAAAGACCTACTTCTGATTAAACCTCTCTTTCTGAAAGATTATGCTAACAATAATAAGAACATAAGAATTAGGAGCAGGAGTAGGCCATACGTCCCCTCAAGCCTGCTCCGCCATAATGCCTTATTAATGTCCGCCATAATGTCCTATTAGAGACTAAATCATGAACCACAGCCATCAATTTGGACAAAAACTTTAAGATTCTTTTTGAAGAAGTATGAATGAAACCTATAATATGACTGGTTTGTGCAAATATTATCAAAAATATTGTCATGTAGGACTGCTCTGATGGCTCAGTCAGTAAAGGCAGTGCACAACTGGCCAAACAGACCAGAAATTCGCAGATTCAATTTCCGGTTTGTGCCAAATTAACTGATCTCAGGTGGGGATGTAATAGGGGTGCTATAATTGGCCTCGGTAACTGGATTTGCAAAGGGAAAAATTAGTCAGTGTGTCTATTGCTGATTGCTATCCAATAATCCCTCTTGGAAAGTACGTGTGTGGGGGTGCAGGCAAAATTGGGCTTGCTGAGATGCCATCCATGGTTGAATACCTTGCCAACAACCCCTATCCAGGCTTAGACCTGAAGAATGATCACATTGGTGACCGGTGCCTGTGAAAACTAATTCCAGCAGTAGTCCAGGCCTAAAATTCCTGAAGGCCCTCTTCGCCTGTCCTGACCCCAGGCTGGACAACCCCTCCCAAATCCTGCAGACAGGGTCATCTGCAGGGCCAGGCCGCCTGCAAGGTACCTGCCCTGAACCACCTCTGGAATGTCAGAGCAGTGTCATGCACCTTTTCGGTTCTTCTGCTCCCAAAGGAGTAAGACGGCCTCTTATTACTGGCTTCAGCGGAACTCAAGCCAAATCTCAGCTGGTGTGAGATCCTCCTAGGGAGCATAAGGAGAAGAATTCCTGGGAGTTCCAGTGATATCCATTGAGATCTGGCATGAGTCCCACTAAGGCCGATACGAAGACCCTAATCTTTTACTAGAGAAACATAATTGATCCCTCTTGATGTAGCAGAGGCAGGTGGAAGATCAGCCCATGCTTCCCCCATTGGAAAATGGTGGAACGGAAAATGGGGAGAGGAATTCCTGTGGATCCAAGTGGCGTTATATTTTCCGGTTCCCTCTGGGGTGACGTGTCGCAGTTCTGCCCAAAATCTAATCGGAATTTCAGGCCCTATGTCTTCAGAAGAACAAAAGGAGGAGGGGAAAAAGAAAATAAGATTGTAAGAAAATAAATATTTCTTTACAATAACATTTCTTGTGTTAAAAAGAAAAACATAATGGGCTATCAATTGGGCCGCATAGCACATTGTGTAGGCGTGACGTGGCTTCTTAAGGACCCAAAATGGCGTCCGGAATGCGGGCGCACAATTCTAGCATGATATGCGCTGGACGCCATCTTGCTAAAGGCGTTTGTGCACGCGCAGATAATTAATGCGGTAGATCAGTGTGCAATGCTGATTTAAAGGGACAGATGCAATTTTGGAACTCAACACTCCAGCCAACATACTGTCTTAACCTCGCACAACTGAGCAGGTCGTAATCAGCATGGATGAACCCCCCGCCATCAGCGCTATTTAAAGGAATCATGCAGGATTTACAGGTTAGTTGCTGGATTATTGCTTCTGCCTGTTGATGCATTTGTACCTGTTTTTGGAGGTCTCCTATGCTTGAATATTAGGACTAGGGGTCATAGCCTAAAAATTAGAGCCAGGACTTGTAGGAGTGAAGTTAGGAATCACTTCTACATGCAAAGGGTGGTAGAAGTTTGGAACGCTCTTCTGCAAACGGCAATTGATACTAGCTCAATTGTTCATTTTAAATCTGAGATTGATAGATTTTTGTTAACTGAAGGTATTGAAGGGTTTGGGGCTAAGACGGGTACATGGAGTTAGGTCACAGATCAACCATGATCTCATTGAATGGCGGAACATGCTTGAGGGGCTAAATGGCTTACTCCTGTTCCTATCTTTCTATGTCCCTATAATAAAGTTTCAATACTCTACAGGGACTGGGCTGGCTAGCTGGCAGGCAACAGCAAGGGCAATGGCAGAGTGGCAGGGGTTGGGACAGGAATGCTGTCATTCTGAGAGAGGACAGCAGGTTCATTTTCCATGGAGCCACTGCCACTTTCTGCCTCCTGTTTTGCGCCACCTTCTCCTGCAAGAAAGTGGGACGTGTGCCAGTGAGTGTCCTGCAAGATGTTTGGATGATGTGCCTGTCATGGTTGAATAGCTGCCAGTGTGTGACCGTGAGTTGTGGGTGTGCGGCTTGCAACATTGGTAATGTATGAGGGTGAGAGGAAGCATCTGATTGGAAGAGTTGAGTACTGATTGAAAGAGTTTGTTGGTACGTGGGTGATGGGGGTATAGTGCATGGAGCAGTGGATGTGGCTAGTGGTGCAGTTGGTAGGAGATGCCACTTGACGGTTGACCTCACTCACCTTGATCACTTGTGTTAAAGCATTGAACTTCTTCCTGCACTGCATCCAGGTTCGTGGTGCTATGCGCCTGGCATTGACTTCGTCCCCTACTGCCTCTTGCCCCCCTGCGGATATAGGATGCCCCCCACTTCTGTCCACCAAGGCCTCTAGTGCATCATCAGAGAACCTTGGTGCATGCTCTCTCACAGGCCTGGTACATACTCAGATCGGCAGATTGATGAGGTCTGACTTTCAGATTGGAGGGCGTGGGATTTAATAATGCGCAACCTTTATTCAATGTTTTAACCTAACTCAACAGTTTGTAAACATAGGGACGAGACCTGCATCTGTGTTTTACGTGTGCAGTGTCTGATCTCCGTTCAGACTACGTGCGGAACTGTTTCTTAGATTTTGTAAATAAGAGGTGCAGGCTTCCTTTAAGAGGTGCAGCCTGCCTTCACGTGATTCGAGCCACTCGCGCGATATCAGGGGGGCCCCCCCTGCTGGTGAGCAGCCACTCAACAGCACAACTAGGCCTGGCTGCTTGCAGATATCAGATAAATGACCAGGCAGCACGAATGTTATGTGCTGCCGACATCTGGGCATGGGTTAATCACACACCGCAACCCCTGCGCCTGGTTTCGGGGGTTATCCAATTTAATCCCAAAATGCTAATCATGACTATCATCTGTGTCATGACCATTGAGTCTGTCAATTTTCTTCTTCCTCAATGGTTAAATGTTTTCTCTTCTTTATTGGCTAAATTTATATGTTTTTCTTCTTTTTATTTGGTTGTTTTCTAATTTTTGTTACTCATAATAATCATAATTTATAATACTCGTAATTCATATTATGAAAACCTTTCTCCCCAGTTTCAATTTTCTTCTTAATCGCATTTCAGCAAAAAAAATTCTACCCTATTACATTCCAGAACAAAATTCTTGGAGACAAACCGCCATGACAGTTCCGCACACTATATATTCCTAAAATAAAATTTATCACCCAACACGCGCATTAAAAATTGACAAAAAAATACTTGCTGATGCGTTTTCCTGCATCAACTTCATCTTCCCCTTCCACAACTAGCACGATGCTGTCAGGCCTCTGATCATCCTGGACTTCAGAGATGTCCTTTCCCTGCTCCATATTTCATTATCCCCACCCAGTAACTTCTTATTGGGACATCCCCTTATTTAAATAAAAATTCAAGGACTTAAAATCCTCATTCCAGTTTATGCTAGCCGCAAACTTGATCAGGAATAGATACACCAGGTCACGGCCTTGAGCTAATGTTTCCTGTGTGGTCTTGAGGGCACAGAACCGACCCCACAAGGCCACAGAGCCAGGGTGGGTCTCCCTAGGTCGGGACTTCCTGCAGCCTGACCCTCAGTTGGGAGCCATTGTAGGGTCACTGCAGATATACCTTGGTGTCACCAGGTGTCCATGGCATACAGAGGTGGATTTGGTTATCCAGGCAGCATTGGGGCCTAGATACTCGAAGATAAATGGCCAAAATGTTTTTTTTTAACATTGCTCTGTGCTGTCTTACCTGCCATATTGGTGCAGCTCCATAGAGAAATGGTCATCGTGTGTGGCCAAAAAGTATGGAGAGAGTGCTCCTCCCCCAATTTCCTATTTCACTATCTGAAAGTAGTTGTTCGTTTGGGGGAATTTTGCCCTTTTGTGATGGTAGCTTGTTTTCCTCTTCCCTCTTTCTAAATTTTATTTGTGATAATAAAGTGCCAGCCTGCAGGGCCAGGAGTGCGAGAGTGACGCTCCAATGCAGCACAATGACAGCACAAAAGAAAAACTGAAATACAGTTGCACTGACACAAAACCAATTTAGTATTTCATGGTGCAAAATCTATTTCATGCTGGTCCAAGATATGCTTGTGTCACAAAACTGAAATAAAATGAGCCAATTATATTACAATCCACGTGCTATGTGCAATAAAATAAATACAATATCTATTTTAATATAGACTTATAATACATTCATTTTATTCTCTGTAATAAAACTCTCATATGAATACCATCTATGAACAGTAAACACAGACACAATTTATTCAAATCTGTCACATGCAACCCGTAATCCTCCAATGCAGAACTCATGGATTACAGGCTTAAAAGAACAAGAACAGCCCTTAGACCAGATTCGGTAGTAGAATAATGTGCCTCTCATTGCATGAAAGTAATCATATGATGCGGCAATAAAAGTTAGAAATGTTTCTTTGTGCAGTTAATATTTGTAGACCTCAAGACGTTACACCAGCTTTGTGTTGCAATTTACTGGTCTGTGTTGTCTTTTGACTATTTTAGTTTTCAGTTACCTTTGCTAATCCTGGGAAAACTCAGTAAACACAGTGCAAAAAAACCACAATGAAAACTCACACATTGAAAAACCTGGGATCAACCTTTGAAATATCCCCAAAAAGATATATATGTAAGCACATTTCTAGGAGATGCAATTACATGGTACATAAATGCAATTTTTTTTCCCTCTCTTATCAAAATGATAAGTCCATGCACTTTTCCTTGGTTAGCTGACTGAGTCTGCATGGGCTCAGGGATCGCAGGGCTGTGGACTTGTCCTTATTGAATGTAATGAGGACTGTCTGCTGTATGTGCCTTTATCTATAAGGCTCGATTTTGTGAGGCCGTGATCGTGATGAACTTGTAAAATTGGGCCAGTAAGCCTATACAACCGAGGCACAGCCATGTTGCATTTTGTGGCAAAGAAGTTCCAGGTTATGGGGGAGGCTGGACAGCGGGACAGGCTATGCCTCACTTCAGGCTTGAAATTTCTGTAAATGAATCCATTCTGAAGAAGGGCCCAGCTCAAATGTCAATCTGTCCTTTCTCAACACAGATGCAGACTGACCTGCTGTGTGTTTGCAGCATTTTCTTTGTTTGTTTTAGATTTCCATCATTTGCAGTTTTTTGCTTTGTATTGGAATGAATCCCTCACTGGATTACATATGTTTAGAGAGGCCCATATATAATGGGTGCAAATGAATCATTTGTTCTGACCTGCCAGGGTTGGATCGTTAAAGTGAGGTTATTGTTTTGAAATATGATTACAACCTTCTTGGGGTTTTCTTATCTTTTGTATTGATATTTGGTTTCATTTTGCTCCCTGCAAGAGATCATTTTAAAAAATATTTTCTGTTGCTAATACTTTCCTACAGTTTTACTGCTGCTATTCAATTTACAGAAAACAAAGTGGAAAGGATGGGACTCCCTCCAGGGATTCTGATAGCACAGTATGATCGAGATCAGGAAGACGATTTCATGAGGGGATAACCAGAGGCATTTTGCCTGCTCCTATCATGTCACCAGGACCCATATTTACAGACTTTGCTAGATCCACCTGGACATACCAAAGGAGACCTGTCTTTGGAAGATCGGCTTCGCGAGAGAGGCTGCTACAGAGTTAGGCCTTCTGCTGCAAGTAGAGCTACAGTCCACTTCGAAAGCAAGGACGCTCCTTCCATAGCAGTAAGAGTTACCCCAGCATTAAGCTTTTATGCTACCCGATCCTTCCAAGCTACTGCAAGAAACATTTGCCAGATCGGTCAGCTAGCAGTGCACACATGGATAACACAAGGAATAAATGCAAGGTAAGCAAAGGGCAATACTTTCATCACTTATCCTGTGGAAAGAAAGCATCAACCCCACATCATACACAGTGTTCACCAGAGAGGTGGTAGGGCTCCCAAGTGGGATAGGTGGCACTGATGTGAGTGCCACACGTCTTCATATTAACCCTGTGCCTTTTTTTAATTCATTCTTGGGATTTGGGAATCGCTGGCAAGGCTGGCATTTATTGCCCATCCCTAGTTGCACTGAGATGGTGATGGTGAGTCTTCTTCTTGAACTTCTAGTTGCAGCTTGATACAATGGAGTAGCTTGCTATGCCACTTCATGGGCAATTAAGAGTCAGTCGTGTTGGTATAGGACTGGAGTCACATACAGAGCAGGCCGGGTAAGGACGGCAGGTTTTCTTTCTTGAAGGACATTAAAGAAACAGTTCGGTTTTTACGACAATCTGATAGCTTCATGGTCACTTTTACCGATACCAACTTTTTACTTCCAGATTTCAATGGAAACAAAAATCGGGAGAGATATTTAACAAGTGGATGAGCTGGTATTGCATGTTTTACACTATCTAAAGTCTAAAGTCAAAATTACCACCAGACAGGTTAAAGAAATAACAAAGGGCTCAATTTTAAAATCAAATTGCGGGTGCGTTGGGGGTGGGGCGGGGGCCTGCGAAAATTGCGAAAATCCCGAGCAGGTTCGGAAGCTGGTTCTAACCCACCAACCTACGAGTTCTCCACAGACGCGCCTGTGTGTGCGCCCGCTCCACGAATCTGGAAGTCCCGCCGGCAATTAAAGCCAGCGGGATGATAGTTAAAGAACCAAATGTACCTCATTCAGGTACTTAAGGTACTTTATTTCTGATGTAGTGGATAGTTGAAATGATTTTAAACTTACCTGAGTGGCTTTCCCAGGGCTTCTGATTCAAGCCTGGTTTCAGGGCCAGATCAGGCAAAAATAAACAAAATAAATTAAATAAAAAACAATGCACAAAGTTAAAAAAACAAAATAAGCCTACCTTTTCAGCCTGCTCCGATGTCCGATGTCTCCCTCTCCGATGTCCCCTTCTCCTCCCGATGTCTCCTTCTCCAATGTCCCCCTTTCCCCCCGATGTCTCCCTCTCCAATGTCCCCCTCTCCCCCCGATGTCTCCCTCTCCGATGTCCCTCTCAGCCCCAGACGTCTCCCTCTCCAATGTCCCTCTCCCCCCCACCCCCCGTGATGTCTCTCTCCGATCTCCCCCTCTCCTCCCCACATGTCCCTCTCTGATCCCCCACCCCTACCCCCCCGATCTTCCCCTCTCCCCCCTGATCTTCCGCTCTCTCCCCCGATCTTCCCCTCTCCCTCCCACCCCCGAACTTCAGTGTGCTCCACACTCTGTTCCAACACCGGATGATGTCTTGCTCTCTCTTTCTCTCCCCCCCCGGCATTGCGTGAAACCCGGAAACAACTTTAATCACCATCAATCACATCGCGACCACATCGGAAAAGGTAAGTTTTCTTTTTATTCGGGTTTGCCATGTGCACCTTCACCCCACCCACCCCCCACCCCCTGCTGCCAACCTGCCACCATTTCAAAATTGAGCCCAAAGGGTAAGTTCAGACGCACAAATCTTACAGATGAAGGAAGGACTAGGGATCTTACTGGAGTCCAGAGAGCAGAAAATCCAACAGATCTAATGGGGGTAATCCTAATGGAAGAACAACATGGAGCTTTGGAGGAACGTTCTTTACCAAGGCCATCAGGACTAGAGTTGGCGGAGAAAATTGAGCCAAAAAGATCAGCTTTCTCTTTAGGAGAACTCGTAACTATATCATTGGAACTGAAAGGAGGTGGAAAAGAGGATTTACAGAAGCTATGAGAGAGTGATTTGTCAAGGGAATCACCTAGAGAGATAGAAAGATAGCAGTTGACATTTCCTTTCAATAAAGCTGTGCTTGACTGTTATGATTTTGAATTTACAGAGGTTATGAACAGAGATATCGTTGTCTCAGAATGCTTCAGACTGATCAAGCTGCCAGGTACAACAGGAAGAAATTTTATGACAGACAAGATTGAGTCAAGATATGGTACAAGTTGGGATGGGAAAAATGAAGTATGAAACCTTCCATTCGAATTAGAGTAACATCAGTTACTTCACGAGTACAGATTAAAGGACCAGAAGATTAAAAATCAGCAGTTAGACCAGAGAAAAACAGCAAAGAATTCTTGAAGACTGTCTTAGTAAGATGGCTTATAATGATAAAGGTGGGAATGATGTACAACATGTAATTTGTTATACAGTATTCTGCAAGAGGCTGAAATGAGACAGTGTCCAGACCAGTCCAGCAGTGAGAAGATAGATACAGTGTAAGAGTTAGGACTGGAGGAGAGGAAAAGGTGTAGTTCAATTGCCAGAGTGATCAGAAATATGATCTGCTGATTGATGAGTTGGTCAAGGTCACTCAAGGCAACAAAGCATTACTGCTGAAATGATCAGAAGAGGAGACGTGCAACCAATGCAAATGGTGAGCATTAAAAGTCTCTAAGAATGGTGATTTCAGTGGAGGCACAGTTAAGAAATGATAGGTTCAATTTTGCTTGACAAAATGTTGAAAAAATCTACAGAGTTGTCAAAGATAGGAGAGCAATAAAGACAGCACGTGAATTTATGTAGCGACAGAAAGATATTTTTAGCCACAATAGATCAATTTCAGGCAATTCAAGGGAGCTAAAAGGCAAGTAGAGGGAACATCAGCAGTATAAACACTTAAACTACCATTGGATTGGATGTTGGAGTAGAAAGTGTGAAAAGGAAATTCAATTGAGGAAGAGTCAGTAAAAGGTGAAATTTGGATTTCAGTGAGAAACAATAGTTGAGGGCAGGATGACTAGACATTGAAATGAGCAGAATGAAGATTCAGTGGTTGTAGGCCTCTAAGGATTAGGTGGTATCATGATAGAGCTGCTTTCGACTACAGTGGCTTCCAATGGAAGCAACCCTTCTAACATCTTAAGCTATGATGTAGCAGAAAGGGGAGAAATTGGATAAAAAGTCAGAGAACCAAAAGACTGAGGAAGGAAAAGTAAAGTCATTGACAGGATTATGGAGCAAGATAAAAGGGAGAAATGGGAAAGATAAGGGTGGAGTTTACAACCCTCTGCCTGGCAGAAACTAGCCAGAATGGAAATTATAATCAAGCAACGCTTTTTCCTGCTTCGCTACTGCCCAGCATCAATTTTAATGCAGGCAGTTGAGGTATCTATCTAAGTTAGGCAGCGTCCTCATTAATATATGCTAATCCCTGTCCTATTGCTCAAATTGGACTTCCAAGGCAATTCTAACTGCCTACTGGCCAGAATGATCACCTTGGTCACTCTGATCAGTGAAACCTACCAGACACCCAGAGGAGGCCCCAAAAGGTACATAACAAACTTTTATGTATGGGGCCAGGAAGGGCAGGCGTGCTCTTCTGGGCCCTACAAAGAAAGTCTGGGCCTTTTCCGCCCCGTCTCCCCTCTTTTCCACCCATGAACCCTGCCAAATGAATCTGAGCAAAAAGATACTATGCTGAAAATGCAGACTGCACAAAACATGGCTGGTTGGTACCTAAGGGAAAGTTCTGTCCTTTTTCTCAGGATGGGAAGAAAGGTGCACTATGCATGCTCTGTCCATTGGTAACAGGCATAAAGCAGCCTAACCAACGGTTCTTAAAGGGACAGCTACAGGCTGCTCAGAAACGGTAAGGCCAAGTTATTTTTTAAGAGATATTAAGGAGGAGCAATCATTCTTCTTCTGACCCCACAAAAATCTGCTGGACTGCTGCCAGCCCATCTACGGCCGCTCCCCCCCCAACCTCCCCCCCATCCCCCAAATTCACGATTGCCTCCACCCCTTAACTCATTACTTCTGGCTCGGCACTGCAGAGGAACTGTTGGGTGTCCTGCCCACCTCTATCGGTAAGCAGTCTATGAGCGTTGGTTCAGCACTCGCAGCTCATTGATCAAATGTTATTGAAGCCTGGTCCTCAAAGTGATTCGGACTTCATGCCGAGGACATTAGGCAGGCAGTGCAATCGAACCACCTTTCGCCCGCCTGATGTCTGCCCAGGTTAAAATCGACCACTTAGTCTTCTAGCAAAGGCTTTCAAGAAATTGATGCTTTAGCGTGAGCGAAACTTGACATTTCCTTAAGCTGCTATCTTTTACTAAAAAAGATAGGTGACATATTAATGCTGTATAAATACAGAGACATACCTGGGAACTATAAGATGTAAAGGAATGGGAAAACGGTTGTCAGTATTCAACAAATACACTACCAAAGTCCATAGAAGGCATAGGGAGTGGTCAGCACAGTTTAAAAGCAATAGTCTCACAAATGTCTCACAAATTTACTGGAATGAGCTTGAATTTTCAAAGGTTTTTGATAAAGTTTTGAATGTAAGGCTTTAAAGCATGATTAATGCTCATGGAATTAATGGCAAATTTTCACTTACTCACTGGCTCCAGAAACTACACATGATCTAAATGGAACAGTTTACAAGCTGATAGGAACACAGACTTAGGACTTGTGTGTAAATACCACAGAGAAAGAAATAAAGGAAGAAATGTATAAGCAATTTGAAGAGATTTGGTGGTGATAATGGGGAACTTTAGCTATCCAGAAGTAGATTGAGATCACGTTATTAGCCGTAGTCATAGAATGCATGCAGGACTGTTTTCTGAGTCAGTGGTATGTTACAAGTCCAATGGGGAAAAAATGAGATATTAAAGTCATCTGTATTAAAAGGACATACAATATATATCACCAGTTAGTGTGGACATAGCAGAGGTACAAACCATAATTTTCTAAAACAGGACTTTTATTAGAGAATGGTGAATGTTATCCCCATTTTGAGAAAAGGGAAAAGGATAAGCCAGTAACCATACATCTGCTAGCCTTAAACTGGTAGTAGGAGAGGGACTATAATAAGGGATAATCTTAGTGAAAGGTATGGGTTAAATCAAGCATGTCCAACACGGATTGCAAAGGGCAGGTCATGCTTGATTTATTTAATTCAATTCTTTGGGGAATTTACTCAGTGCATAGACAAAGAGCCTACAGTGGATGTGATATATTTGAGCCCTGAATTTCTCGGACTTTCTGCCACTGCACTGCCGTAACTTTACTGGAAACCATGTTAAAGTGTGTAAAAGGGGCTTCCGGCAAAGTTACAGCACTGCAGCGCAGAACATCGGAGGAAATTCAGGGTCTTGGGCTTACAAAAAGCATTAGATAAAGTGCCACATAAAAGACTTACTGTGAAGATTTAGGGTTTGATATTAAAGGTAAAAAGGTAGATCGATAAAGGGATGGCTGACGGCTAGAAAGCAGAAACTGAGTAAATGGATATTTCTCAGATTGGTAAAATGTAGCAAGTGGTTTGCTTATATATATATACACATTATAAAATGATCTGGACATGGGCATTGTGGGAGTAATATCAACATTTGCTGACAATACCAAATTAGGAATCATGGTAAACCGTGAGAGAGAATGCAAAATGCTGCAGAAGGACATGCACATTAGGGGAATGGGCCAACACATGGCAAAAGCAGTTCAACAAAAATACATATGAAGTTATACATTGTGGAAAAGAGAACAGAGAATGGAAATATACTCTAAACAGTAAAATTCACTGCTTAAGTACTAAAACGGGCATTGGGAATCTAGTCCACTTATGTTAACCTGTTATATATACACATTCTTCATATATATAATTGTAAACAATTTTACAACACCAAGTTATAGTCCAGCAATTTTATTTTAAATTCACAAGCTTTCGGAGACTTCCTCCTTCCTCAGGTAAATGTTTATAGTATGACATCTTCAAACATACCAAGACCATTAGATTTGAAGACATACTGTCTCGTGCTTTCTACTCCCGAATGGCAAAAAGGAGCCTATATAGCTAGTTGGGACATTGTAAATTGAAGGTGGATGTGCAGTGAAAGAGATGCAAGGATATACTCACGCAATATAGTATTAGTGTTGGTAGCTGGAAAAATCTCATCGCTGATTTGCATGAGCTGGCAAGCAGCAAAACCAGATGGCGTCCTCCAGGATAAATACCAGTGATTTGACCTCCTGAAGGTGAAGTGGCAACCGCAGAAACATTGACAATAGCATCTGGTCGATCCTAGATAAGTTGTTTGGGTCTGTGAAACTTTTGGGAGAGCTTGCTTCTCTGGTATTAGCCTAAACAGTTATCAGGATTGATTCTCTATTCAACAAGGATATCATTTTTGAGTGCAAGGGACCACCACCATACTCCTGTTATGTGATTTGTGCTGATAGTAGACTTGCACTAGGTGCATTCTCCTGCTATGTGTACACTTCAACTAAATCCATGGTGTTAGCAGATAGACTTCTCCTATGCATATGTTGCTGTTAAGTATATTATTCTACTAATTTTGCACATATTAAAAACTAAATAGGAATATTCTGCAATGTGTTTACTAATCAGGGACATCTCTTTTCCACCAAGAAGTCCCCAGAATTTCCATTTTCTCAGTGAGAAATCATAACCATTCTGATGCCGGGAAAGGGTTAAATAGTTTTGCAGTCAAAGCTCTCACTCTCATGATGCAAATCCATTAACTGTTCATCTAGGCATTAGATCTCAGCCAGTGGAAATATCATACTCTGTTTTTTTTAAACACTCTATAACTGTCCTATTATTCTAAATACAAAACCACATTTTCCAAATAAATAACTTTTCATACTACAATATACTTTACATTGACTCCTCTTACGTGTACACTCATAAGTGCATACGCAATTGTAGAAAATCTGTTTACATTGAACAAGAATGCACTGTACTGCAAAATCCAATATCCCAACTTTAACAAGATTCCATATAGGCATTATCTAGGATGCCCCAGAGAATCTGGTGTAACATGCGTATCCATATGTTAAGAACTGGGCCAATAATATATATGTTTGAAAATGTCTAGTGGTTAAGATCCAGTCTGATTTATTGTAATTAATTGTACTGCAAATGAAGAAATTGGTAGAAAATAGCTTACAGCAACTTTCTTTCCTATTGAAAGAATTTAATTAGTTGCTGATAATTTATCTTCCCATCTGAGTGTTTCAAATGACTACCATTAGTTAAAGCTATGAATCTTGCAAAGCATGACAGTGCTGAAAGTGAATTTCCATTTTTCTATCCAAATAAAAACCATGCTATCATGGCAGATAATATATAGATATTGAATTAAGTGTCTTATTTAGTGATACATTTGCACAAGGTTACACCCTAAAAAACCATGTATCACACCTTTTTTTCTCTTTTATCTTAACTTTTTATATGACTATATGTTGGGTTGAAATCAAACTATGTGATATTAGTATCAAACATGCTCATGTATATGTATGAATGCCTCTGTCCTTTAGTCTAACAAAGTTGTTAACCCGTTTAGAATAATTGTAAACAATTTTACAACACCAAGTTATAGTCCAGCAATTTTATTTTAAATTCACAAGCTTTCGGAGGCTTCCTCCTTCCTCAGGTGAACGTTGTTGGAAATGAAATCCTCGAAATGAAATCGCATTTATAAATCACAGAACAATGCTTGGTGATTACAGACAGTTTTTTCAACTGCCCGTTGCCAAGCTTTCAAGAGAACAGCGTCCACGACACCACACAACCCTGCCACGGTAACCTCTGCAAGACATGCCAGATCATCGACACAGATACCACCATCACACGAGAGGACACCACCCACCAGGTACATGGTTCATACTCCTGTGACTCGGCCAACGTTGTCTACCTCATACGTTGCAGGAAAGGATGCCCCAGAGCATGGTACATTGGCGAGACCATGCAGACGCTGCGACAACGGATGAACGGACACCGCGCAACAATCGCCAAACAGGAGGGTTCCCTCCCAGTCGGGGAACACTTCAGCTGTCAATGACATTCAGCCACCGACCTTCGGGTAAGCGTACTCCAAGGCGGCTTTCGAGACACACGACAACGCAAAATCGCCGAGCAGAAATTGATAGCCAAGTTCCGCACCCATGAGGACGGCCTCAACCGGGATCTTGGGTTCATGTCACGCTACACGTTACACCACCAACGAACAAATGTTATCTGTTTTTAATATAACGGGTCAGTTGCTGTCTTTTCTATGTTTCTACCTCTCTATCTCTTTTTTTGTTTTTTTTTGGTGATTTGTATATTCAGAGAACTTGTAGGTAACACCTGTCTGTCTGCACACTGATTGCCTTGGCAACGGGCAGTTGAAAAAACTGTCTGTAATCACCAAGCATTGTTCTGTGATTTATAAATGCGATTTCATTTCGAGGATTTCATTTCCAACAACGTTCACCTGAGGAAGGAGGAAGCCTCCGAAAGCTTGTGAATTTAAAATAAAATTGCTGGACTATAACTTGGTGTTGTAAAATTGTTTACAATTGTCAACCCCAGTCCATCACCGGCATCTCCACATCACGTTTAGAATAAGTGAGATAACTCTTCTATTGAAATAGCATTAACACGTTAGTTATTCATATCCTAAATATTTAACCCCCCCACCCCCAAATTTAAAGTTCTATTTGCTTGCATTCCCATATGAATGACTACTTGAAAATATCTATATTACCAAATTCAATCAATACACTACCTACACTCAAATCTCTGATTTTTATTTCACACATATGCTTGGTCTGCAAAAAACCTTTTAATCTCTTTTCCAAACCAAACCTCTTCATGAAAATAGCCTATTACCTAAATTAATTAAGATAATAAGGACCATGGGTTAAACCTGGATTAATAGGTAAAGTACATCCTCCACACTTAATCATATAGGCTGTACTTTTTCAGCACACTGTCTGTTGAAACAAACCAGAATAAATCTGTTATCTTGTGTGAACAAGATTGTCTCTGTGATCACTCAAGTGAATTTTCAGCTTCCAAAATATGCACACGGTTTCTTTCAGATAACAGTTCCAAAAATGGTTTTCTGTAACTATGTATTAGTGGATATTATTCTGAAGTTGAAATAGGAGATAGGCATCTCGGTAACTTCAGAGGTTGGAATGCTTCATTCCCAACTAAAAGCTTACGTTTCAGGCAGAGCTGTCTGTAACTCAAACTTGCTTTGGCAATGTACACTTTGGCAATTATTTGTTAGGCCAGTGGATGGAATATCACATAAAACATTCAAACTCTGTGAAGGGAAGGATACAGAAGGAAGTGATGTACACCAGCTTGCTCTGTCAGATCCATGCAGCCTTTGTGTTGCTCATGTACCACATTTTGTGCAGAAGATGGGAGGATAAAATGATTTTGGATCTAAAACCTTGATAAATATCCTAATCCTATAACTTTTTGGCAGAAAGATTGAGACAGTAAGGTTTAATGAATGTTATGCAAGGTGGCTCTTTTGGCATAACCATTCAATTAAACTGACAAATATAGGGTTGCTACTGAGAGGAAGGTATTGCAGTACCAGTTGATAGTAAATGCCAGGTACTAATCATTTCTTAGAAGCTGGAGTGCTTAGAGTAATATCTCTTTTATAAATGAATAGCTGGAGGGTTTAATTAGACTACATAGATAGATGGATAGGAACGAAAGCAAAAATTAGGGGTAAGTGATTCTTGGCAGGAAGTGGGGAGTGGTGTGCTCTAGGGATTATTGCTGGGACCTCTTTTGTTTTTCATTTATACAAATGATTTGGATGAGGGCACAAGATATTGATGTCTGTGTGGTGATGCCAAATAAGGGGCATAGCAACTTCTGAGGAAGAATTCAAAAGATTGCAGGCAGATGTAGACAGGCTAGCAGAGTGGGCAGATAGTTGGCAGATATAGTTCAATGTGCAGAAATGTGTAGTAATACGTTTTGGCGAAAAAAGCAGTGAGAAGGGAGAAACTCTAAATGGTAAGACTCTTAACGGAGTGAAAGAACAGGGAGATATGGAGATCCCAAACTTTCTCGGAGATTCTGCCAGACTCCTGCCATATCTACCGGTGTGACCTACTGGAAAATGTCAGGGACCTGGTTGCACTGGGTCCCCTCCAATTTGGGATTTCCGGTCAGCTTTGTAATGGGTAGAACCTCGAACTGCCTTTTACTTGGACAATGACAGCATGGAGCAGCCCCCAGGCCAGAGCCAAATAATTCCCTGTGCTGGGAATTCCTATTTTCTTGGCTCATTTGGGACCTTGTGTCTTACTGGAGGCCATTACGCCAAGTGAGATGAGGCGTACCAGCGCCAAATAGGAATAAGTGGGCCCAACTGTGGGAAAGAGGTCCATGCAAAGGGAGCAGCCTGGACCCCCCAAAGAAATTATAAGCTTTTTTGGAAAAAATAGTGGACTGGATTCATGTGCAAGAGAGCACACTATAGGCTCTTTGGCAGGGGGGGGGGGGGTGGGGTGGGGGTGGTGGAAGCCTGGGCAATCCCCTCCAATGGTGGGCAGACACCAGATTTTTTGGCTGCATGGTGCAGATAGGCACCAGAGCTACATGGTTAGGGGTGTGAGCATCCACCAGCCCATGCAAATTACATGCCCTCCTGCTGAACCTGAAAACTGTGCTGGGTACAATCCTAGTGTAACCGCTGAGATCATGGCCTATAGATTCTCAGGGCCAGGGTTGCAGATACATAGATCGTTAAAGTTGGGAGTGTAGGTAGAAAATACCATTAAAAAGCTAAATAGGGTTGTGGGTTTTATATAGGAAAGTGATGCTGAATTTGTAGAAGACAATGGTATGGCCACTGTTCATAGAATCATTGAATGTTACAATGCAGAAACAAGCTATTTAGCGCTGGTGTTTATCTCTACATAAACCAGCTAATCTAATCTCACTCTCCTGCTTGGTCCCTGTATCCTTCAATATTCCTCTTTTTCAAGTAGCTGTTTAATTCCCTTTAAAAAGAATTTATGGACTCTACTTCAACAATGGTTTGTGGCAATAATTCCACATTCAAACCACCATACGTGCAAAGAATGTTTTTCCAATCTCCCATTTAATTCTTTTTGTGATTATCTTAAATTTGTACCCTCTTATTATTGCATTGCCGATCAATGGAAATAATCTATCACAATTTACCTATCATAGACCTTTATAACCTTGAAGACTTCCATCAAGATACCCCTCAACCTTATCAGCTCCAGTGAAAAAAGCCCTAACTTCTCAAGTCTCTCTGTAGCAAATTATGTAACCCTTCATCCCTAGTAACATCCTAATGAATCTGTGTTGCTATAGTGGGTGCCGAAAACTGTGCATGATATTCCAAATGTGGCCTAACTAAGGTCTTGCACAAGTTCAAAATTACAACCTTGCTTCTGTATTTTATGCCTCTAGATACAAGACCAAAGATTCCATTTGCCTTTTTTATGTTGTTACCTACTTGCCCTGCCATCTTTAAAGACTTGTGTAAGTGCACATCAAGGTTCCTTTGTTCTTCTACTCTGTTTAATATCTTACTGTTTAAGGCGCTTTTGTAGTTCTAACCAATATTACAGATATAGCGATAGCGTACATCTGAACAGTGAGGCCTGAGGCTGTCCCGAAATGGGGCCTCAGGCCCTGCTCATCGGGCACTAATTTCTCAAGGGATCTTTCAACAGGTGTTAGGCCCCTCATTAAGATAATTAAAAGGCCTAACTCCTGTTTTAGGAATCTACCCAGGATGTCCGAGCACAACCAATTCATACCAATTTCTACCTTTAACTTTCTTAAGTGTAAAAGTTAGTCAAAGCACAAAATAATTACAGATGAGGAAGGCCTTTTGGCCCATCTTAATTCATCTATCTGGAACAATCTTACACTCTCTCCACTGCTGCATTTAATTGTTTCTTAAATGAGTCCAGGGTTTTCACCTCCACCGCTCTGCCCTGAAACCCATTCTAACTCCTGATATCAGTCCTGAAGTTATCTTTTACTAATTTGAATGTGTGTCCTCTTGTCCTAATCCCACAGTTTACTTTATAGTATATTCTTGATTAACCTTTTTTGTATAATTTACTGCCTTACATACCTCTGTAACATCATCTCTCAGATGTCTCCTTTCCAGGCTGAAAAGCCCAAATGTTTCCACATAACTCACCCCGGCACTAGGGATCAACCTCTTGGCTCTTCTCTGCACGGCCTCCAGCACTTGAATGGCTCCTGTTTCTTAGTGAACAGCACTGGACACAATACTCAAGGTGTGATCAGACCACAGGACTGTAAAGTTTGATCATGTATTCCATTGGTTTGGCTAATAAAAACAGAAAATGCTGGAAATTCTCAGCAAGTCAGGCAGCATCTGTGGAAAAAGAAACAGAGTTAACGTTTCAGGTCGATGACCTTTTGTCAGAATTGGAAGAAGTTAAAGATTTAACAGTTTTTAAGTAAGTCCAGAGCCAGGCAAAAGGCGGTGGGGTTGGGGGGGGGGGCGCAGGGAAGAAGGGAAGGGGAGAAAAGAACAAAATGGAAGGTCCTTGATAGGGGTGGAGGGCAGGAGTGATTAAATAAATGACAAAGGGGATGATGGTGCAAAGCAAGGAGAGTGGTAATGGGACAAGTAAAGAAATAAAAGATGGGTCTCGAGGAGCTGTAAATGGCAACATCAGAACCATTACCAGCACTTGCTGTCCGAAAAAATAGGAGCAGTGGTTGTGATCTGAAGTTATTGAAATTGGTTTGGCTGTGTAGGCTTTGTTGATTGCTGCTCTGCCTTAGGTGGGCTTGTTAAATATTGAATCTACTATGACTCATAGGTCTCTTTAAACTTCGTCCTGAGCTATTTGAACAATATTCATGGAGTACGTGTGCTGTCCATTTTTCCTTCTTATGTGCAGCACTTCACACTTGTCTACATTAACTTTCATCTGTCATTGCCACTCACACATTTTATTTAACTCTGTAATTTCTGGGCTGCCCCTTTTTCTTCCACTGCCTCTCTGAGTTTGGTATTGCTGAAATGGACTAATACTAATATCAAATATCAATCTTTAATGATTAACAAAACAGCTGCTAACCACAGTATAGGTGGACAATGTATTGTAACAAGTTATGTATTAAGGTGTATTTGCTGTAGTTGTGGAAATATAAATACTAGATCTGTTTTAAAAAAATGGTTAATTATCTATTTTAATAACGGAATGCTCTAGTTCATCGGTTATTCACACGAACTATTCAGTGACTTATTAATGTTTACATGTTGAAGGTTTTCATCTGTGTTTAGCATGGGATTCATAGGTTTAATTCCACAAGATATTCACAATTACAGTTGTATGTAAAAACTACGAAGAGCCTATCATAGAATATATAAAGCTTACAAATGTCAGCCCGTGTATTCAGCCTAGGAGAGCAACAGTGTTGCTGAAAGTTATTTAAGTGGTAATTTAATGTCGCTCTATTTTTGAAACCTTGGAGTTTAGATCTACCTCATGAGTGAATGATGAAACAATTTACTCTTTATTTGGAATTTTTATTTTCCTTCTTATTTTGAGCCTAGTGTTGGTTGAGTAGGTGTGCATGAAACATACTCACAGATCTAATGTAGTTATACTTGAATCAATGACCAGCACTCATTTGTCACTGATATTTGCCCAGGATTAATATCCAAGAGATCACATCGCAGGAATTTGCAGAGTAATCTTTCATTTATTGAATAACGTATTCGTGTAGACCTTTTTTGGAATTAAAAAAGTTGGAATTGGGAAAAATATAATTCAAGAGGTGGTCTGAGGACAATGGCTGCTATGTGGTTCTGCACTTTCATTTTGTGACTTTTTACCAAAGAATTCTATCAAATCCCATGCAGATTTGTATGGAATGACAGGTTATCCAGCAATACAGCAATACTGAATAGTTGTTTAAAATCACAATAGTTGTTATTTGGTGAAATCTACCATAACCACAATTAAATTATATTTCATATTCTAAAAAAATTATAATCAATGCTATATGCATATCTTTATTTTGCTTTTCTTTTGTCTAACTGTACAGTCATTTTAAAATGGAAGAAAATACCCAGATATCATATTCCAATAAAAGAAAACGAATGCTATAAATTATCTAACTAAATGCAAGTAATCTCGTGTTATGTTCACTGTAAATGAAATGGCTGATGGTAAGATTACCTGGATGCCCACACACTGTTATGCGGGTAAGAAGTTATTAGCTATCCATTGCAACATTCTCAGAATCATCTTACTCTACCTCTGCAGTATGAACACACCATCTGCTGCAGCTAGCTGGCAGACTCAGAGATGCAGTGACATCTGACACCATATCATAGAGGGGGAAATGTAAGCACTAATCATTAGATTACAATAAAAGTAATTTTTTCCCTGACACAGTCCCCATGGGACCTAAGTGTTGATGAAATCAGACATACAATGAAAATAGTTGAATTAAGGTGATCTGTGAACACCTATACAATACCATGCCTCACTGGTTTCTTTGGCTATCTATTACTTAAGATTGTTGAATACAATGATGCAATTTCATCATATGAACTCCATGGTGGGTGAATGACAAAGCAGAATAGATATTGCAGTCTATTGATTGGTGACCCTGTCCCACATATAATTATAGTTCTTTATTTGTACACTTCCAAACTACAGTCAATCTCTACATTGCACTGACATTCTCACAAAAAGACATTGCTCACTTCATATAAGTTTTCAATGCTATTCTTCCATCTGTGCAGCTGAGTGTCCATTATCTTGACCCACACAAATTAATTTTGAGCATGCTAAGAAAACCTATTATAAATCTAATATGCCTTACATTAAATCCATTCGATGTAAAATATTTTAAATAGTTTTTGATGTTTTAGACTCTCACCAAAAGAGACACACTAAACACTGAAATATTGACTAAAATACTTTTCCCAGGATTTCATCCCCCCCAAAGGCATTGATTGTTGCTGGGATACGAATTCATGAGCACCAGCTACTCTCTGGTATCTGGCGTAAGTGGCCATTCGTTATGTGTGAGTCTGGACAATGTGCATTGGCAGGTTGTTCAAGCACGGGAACATCACAGCCAAGCCTGATCGTCCACCATCCACATGCACACACTTTCCAGCAGAACTCACTGGATAGCAGTCAATGATTTTTCCCTCCCCAGGGGAGATAGTATCCCTGCTGCTGCCCTGGTTGAAATCAGATAACGAAGCACAGATTCGGGATTTAACCCAAGACCTTTCAAGTCTGTATACATTGGGCAATCCAATGAGAACTGAGTCATTTGGAAGTCCTTTCCCAGGGTTTTTGATAAAATGTCTGATTGAAAGCAATTTACTATTCTGGAAAGAAAAACTTACGCCATTCAAATATCAGTGTCATCTACCAAAAAGAAAACAGTGCAATCATTGTAGAAAATCAATTTTGTTAGCATCCAGGAACTGAAATAGTTGGTTACCACATGTCCCTCATCTCCCCTCCTCTTTGTCCTGGCCATAAAACCCCTGGCAACATGTAGAGTGAGCTCAGGCATTCATGGTGTACAGTGAAGAGGAACTGAGCACAAAAGATCCCCCTGTATGCTGGCGACATACAACAAAAAGCAACCAGTCCAACCACCTCACCCTCCAGCATCTTTCAAAGTGTCAAAGAATTTCAGCGACCCTCCGGTTACAAATTTAACTACTCTAAAACAAAAGGCATATACCTCACAGAGAATGCCCTCGCACAAATACAGAGTCCTACTCCTTTAAATGGTCAACACCTGACTTTCGATACCTCTGTGTACATGTCAAACCAAAATTCACCACCCTGTACAAAACAAACATCCCCCCTCCATACACTGACCTAACTAGATGGAATAACCTGCCCGTATCACTCCTGGGTATGGTCCACACACTATAGGTGAATATTCTCCCATGCCTCCTCCATCTATTTCAGGTGCTACCTGCCAAAGTTCTAGCCTGATGATTCCATGAGCTGGACAGTCACATCTCCAAGTTCCCCTGGGTGGGCAAATGGCTGCAATTATGTCTCAAGCCCCTCAATTCCTATCTCAAAAGGGGAGACTCGGCCTTCCAAATTTCAGGCACAACTACTCGATAGGCTAGCTCCGACTGATTGTGGCCTGGTCCGTAGCCTCCCAGCAAAATACATGGCTGGGAATGGAGATCAGAATATTCCGACCAACTTCCTTGCACGTCTTAGTATTCATATGCCTTTCGAAAAAAAAGGAGCCAGCAAGCACCCAATGATTGCTGCAGCCCTTTTACCATGGAGGAAGGTCTATATCCCCTGGAGATCTGAGGTCTGGTAACCTCCTTCCCAGTCTGGCACAATGGAGAGCTCCCAGGAATATTCACTTCAGGTAAATTCAGAACCTGCCATGAGAAAGGGATCACCAGATTAGGCCAACACCTCCACGACAGCCAGTTTATGCTCTTCCACCTATTAGCTGACAAGTTTCACTTCCCTTAACATGACCAATGCCTTTACCTCTAGATGAACCACTAGCTCCAGAATCCTGTAAAACTTTGCGGACTTCAATGTGAGCTAATCTCCTGGAACTTTTCCTCCACTCCCTAACAGTCTCCTATAGACATAACTCCAGCCTGTGCACCATGATCAGCTTCATGAATAAAGACAGGACAGAAAACCTGAGGGAAACATGGGAATTTTTTTTTTATTCGTTCATGGGATGTGGGCGTCGCTGGCGAGGCCGGCATTTATTGCCCATCCCTAATTGCCCTTGAGAAGGTGGTGGTGAGCAGTCCGTGTGGTGACGGTTCTCCCACAGTGCTGTTAGGAAGGGAGTTCCAGGATTTTTCTGAATGAAACCTAGGCCATTTGTTAAGGGAGGAAGAGTGATCAGAGCATGCAGTCAGATCCTCAGACCTGCCATCTGTAGCAAAATGTACAAAGACCAACACAGGTATTGCACCCCACACAAGCCCCACAAATTCCATCTCTCCATAACAGATGAATGCTGGAAGTACAATAGCCAGAGGGCATCTTCCTGTACATATTCTTGTTATGGCCCCAGATCCAGTCATTCTAACAGCAGTTTGGGCCACAACAAGCCTATGGCCAGTCTTGCAACTCCAGAGGATTCAGCACAGTGCTTGCCGGACCCACTCGCTGGAGAGTGTGAGTGCCCCGCAATGAACAGGCTAGCAATAAGTCTACAAGGTACATCCCCTTTGTGGTGAAATATGACCCTATCCACATTAAACATGTATCTGAAACATGTGTGGGACACCATCATAATCGGAACAAGTGCTTTTCAGCATCTGCCTGGAACAAGAGAAATGCTGAGCAGTCTGGTTCCCTTTCTTAGATGTTCAGTCAGCACAAACTGGCCCCAGCACAGCAACCCATTGACCACAAAAGCCAATGACCCCAACTAACGACCACTAATAAACAGGATCTTCCCTCCCTAGTCACCAGGCCTAACTAATGACTAGAAACTAATGACTAGAAACCAAGACCAAACAAGTTGCTTTAAACCCTTGACCCACATTACTCCCAGTGCTAGCAGAGTCATGCCAGGAAACTTGGATGTATCAATGCTCTCCTCTAGCAAGCACTCAGCAGTCAAAATGTACAACGGCTTCATAAAATATCTGTGAAAATACTTTTTAAGAACTCAATTTAAAAAAAATTATGCTAGTATATCAACAAATACAAAAAAATACAGAAATTTAATGATCTTGCAGATGCCTGGGATCACCTAGTGGACCCTTTAGGTCCCGAAGCTCAGTTTGAGAATCTATACCATACATGAAGAGGTGTAGGAATGATATTTAGCTTAGAACATTTCACTCCAGTGCACTTGAGCAGAAAAGACCCATCAATTTTTCTGATGGCAAACTGATTCCCTACAGTCGTCTCATTGTGATGTAAAACAATTGCCAAATTATATCTTTTTTGGAGGGAGCAGAGGAGGGAGTGCGTACTTGTAATTAAAAATAATTATTACCTTTTTAAACTGTTTTTTGAGTCTAAAATATGTAGATCACTGACCAGTATGGGGTTTATAGCCAGGGTGACATCACATGATAAGCCCAAGCACAAGTAAGTAACTTTAGCCACAAAGCAAAATCAGTCACCTTGTATGGGTCATTAATGTGTTGAAACATTTTTAATATCTGTATTTTAATATCCGATTGTTTGAAACAAAGTTGCCTTTAGTAAAATATTTTTGGTGAAGACAAAAGATTATCTGTCATGTCTCACTAGCGTCCATTCAAAATTAAGCAGGCCAAGAAGCTGCCAATGACAATAAGGCCATTCAATTTTAATTCCCACCGTCTTCAGTGAGAATATGCTTCTTGGGTACATTTATAATCTTAATTGGAACATTCCATATTTGTAATAGTACTTAGATACAAAACATATTAATTATAAGTACTAAACTATTTTCACTTGCAGATACACTGAATATGATAGTTTTGTATTTTAGAGTTTCTATTTGTATAGCAGTGTATCAAACATACTTTGATTTAGAAAAACCCAAGGAAATTTTAGTGAAAAGGCAGATCCTGATTTTCCATGCTAACTAGTCTCAAGAGATTTCAGTTGATGATATTACAAAACACAAAGTAAATGCAGCCAATTCATCTCAAATATGTAAAGTGGGGTAATTAAAGCAAATTATATTCCAAGCACTGGATGTCATTTTGAAAGAAAAAAAATGAACAAACATTTTTGTGAGAATAAAAGGGAAGTCATTAATGTAAGAATTTAATATCTAGACTGCAGTCTCCATAGTGGAATGCGTTCCCAAGCATTTGATGGTACGATTGATTGTACAGTGGTAGTGACTGGAATGAAGTAAAGGATTACATGTGTCAAAAAAAGTCAATAGCGTCTGTCTCTGCAGTCCACATTTTGCTGTAAATCTGAAATTATACAGAGTGAGAAAAGCCAGCTCAATGGAAGAGCCCTCCGTAGGACAACTACAAAAGCAAAGAAAACTCCAAAAAGATATTTGAAAATTCAAATGTAATCCTGGTTATAAAGCAAGAGTTCTGCATTGGCTGATTAACCAATGAATTACCACATGATTTCGCCTTCTGATTATACTCTAGTTTATTTTCTAAAAATTCATTTACTTAAAAGACAATTTTCCTCCAAGCTCATTCAAGGTTAAAAATTTACTGTCTAAAGTTTAAAAATTTGCATTCGAATAATAAGCTGATTGTTATCCAGACTGATATAAAGTTTCGAGGCACATATTTTCATTGCATTTCTAGCATTTGAATAGGTTATTCATTATAAAGTACTTTAAAAACAATATTTAGTCAAATGAAATTGCACAAAAATGGCACACAGAAATGCAAAATAAGTAGGATGTAGCAAATCATTTGTACACTAGCAAATCGCAACTGACAGTTGCTCAAATGTAATTTTCTGATCAAGAACTGAGAAAATAAAACATATAAAATCAGTGCTAGATGTGAAAGAGCAAACCAAAAAAACTAAATTGCCCCAAACCTAATAGAAATGATCATCTCGAAGACAAACGTTGAGGTAGGTTTTAGCCTGTCACCCTACATCTGAATGAAGAGTGAGGGTGCAGTTCTGCACACTGTGAACCTGATCTAATGCCTAAAGCCCCACTTACACCACAGCTGTAAATCTGGATTCACAGTTGAGCACAAATGAATTCCCTCTGATGTTAAATAGAAATTAAAACCGCTGTGCTCATGTTGGTCTCACACCAGCTCCACCGGTGGAAAGAGTCTGATTTAAATTCCTCTTCATGTCCTCTCCTTCTGCTGGACGTGCGGCTGCATGTGTCAGACAGGTAATTTGATACTGTCCGAACTGCATTTGATCTCTCCGAGTAAATGGGCTTTAAGATTCCTATCTTGTGGTTGGTACTGAGAGGGTTAACTGACAGTAAGCTCTAGCAGCTCAGGAAGATAAATCACAGTTGCTTGAAGTCAGCTGACAGCGGTTTAAGCTGTTGCAATCATTGTAATCATCTGGGGGTTTCTTCTTTTATCTTACTAAACGCAAAAGCATATCAGGAATAGGTAATATCAGCTAGCTGTCAGGAGTCTGGCTCTTTACATAAATAACAGCTGCATTATGTAAATTCTGTTGACAAAATGTAATAAAACAAAAACATTTCAAATATGACCATTCCCCGATGCATTGCTTTACCTCAACATACTCACTTATAGTGTGCATGTGAGATTATATTGTTTGCTTTCATCTGTCAGAAATCAATATTTCAAACAACCGATAAGAGAGGAAATTGAACTGGGAATAGACTGAAGTGCTGTAAAACTACAAAGCACAATTATCAAAAAGCACTTAAGGTACTTAATAGGATACAAGTATAAAAATGCCCAAATTAATGTCTGGAAAGTATAATGAGAACTTTTTCCATGCTTTTTGATCACAACCTGTTATGACCCAGTAAAGCCTAAACTGTCAATACAGTTCACAATGATTATTAACCACCAGGGGGTTACCACAATCTATTCTCCTGAACTGTGCTATCATTTATGGCAGGGTTAATCATTCAATTTATTTAAAAAATATCACAGCTGCAGGACTGTGTTAGGTATATGTTTTTTCCTCAATTATTACAATTATAATAATTGCGGGAAAAAGTGATCAGTCTGAGCTTCCTTTGCTGCCACATTTTGCATAATTGTTTCCTGAATTTTTATCCCATTCTCCTTTCATATCTTTTTCCTGCTTCGTATCAACTCAGCTGCTTATGACAAAAGCAGATGAATCGGCCAAGGGCCCTGGTATAGGAGCATTGCCATGTAAATCAATTAATAGGCAATGTGCTTTCCAATGGGTGATATAAATAGTAGATAAGCCATGGTTACTGATATTCACACAATGCCCCCACAACAGAAGTAATAGAGCCACAGATGTGTTATGCACCAGTTGGGTCACTGAGTTGTATAAAGATTGGATTATCACAACAGCTATCAGGGTAAGTTCAGATCCCAGACCCCTCAGTGCGGGGCTACCTTTGAAGGAAACACAGGCAGGAGATAGGGCAACATCACTGTAGTGCTGATTCTTTGACCTCCTTTGAGTAAGGCTACTCACTGGGAGGATGGGAGCAGTGGGGTCTAAATTTAATCTTGTTGCACCTGTTTTATGGGCTTAAAATGGTGTAGCAATAACCAATTTAACAATGCAGACGCCCGTGCCTTATCTGAACAGGAATTCGGCCCACTGCTAAATTGGTTGGGCCATTGTTGAGGTAACCCTGGTGACCGTCTGAAATTAGCGCAGGCCTCATTCCATATTAAAATGTGGCTCCTATACTTATTTCAAACCTGGACTCCTAAATTTGTTTGTCCTAGTCAGAGCTGCCTTTAGTGGTCCTTAAAGGGACAGCTGGAGGCCGCTCAAAAAAGACTTAAAACTTCCAAAATTTTGTTTTTGTGGAGTTGACAGGAGCAGGAGTGCTCCTCCTGGCTCCACAGAACAACTGCAGCCCACTACCAGCTTGTCCTCGATCCGCTCCCGATGGTGCCCCCCCTCCCCGAACGTGCCTCTGAGGCTCGGTGCAGGATCAAATTCTTAAGCCCCGACAGGTGAGCTGGGTCGGGGCACCTGATTGGTGTCCACAGCTCGCCTGATTTATTTGAGGGCGAATTTTCTTCAGTCCTCGGGCCTCTCCTTTCTGGCGCACCGTCACTGTGCGCCACTGGAATCGTGCCTGATTTGGAGTGCCAAGGAATTTAAGCCCCACTGAACGTATACAATTAAAGTGCTAAGAAATACTAGGACTCTGTGTTTTGCTGACTTTTTCTTCCGATTTGGGCAAGACTATTGGTGCTGGTGAATAAAACTCTTTTTCACTTTTCACACTCTGGTCAACATCAAATGCTGACAGGTCAGGCTTGACAAGGTTACATGCATGGCAAGGTTTCTTCTGCTCTGTCTCAGCAATGTGTTTTAAACTCACTCTCCAAAAAGTACCGTACTGCAAAGGTATTACATTGTACCAGCCACCCTTTTACCATCTTTGATGCCCTGGTTATGTTGCGTATTTGGGTATCCATGTAGCGCAATCTTATGCACCTCATGAACACCAAATGTAGCCTATACTCTGTAAATTTATCAGAATTCAACACTTGGTACAAAGACTTTTGGCAGAGGCGGCCTGGCATCACTAGCACTATAACTGTAGTATAACTACAACAGGTGCAGAGCTGACTTTTTAAAACTTAACATGGAAGTTTGAAAAGTGCTCAGGTGGCCTGTTCTACCACCTTCAAATTCCCAGTGTAAGAAAAAGCTAACTCTCCCATCTGTTCTTTTTGAATGGTGGAAATTCAACTTGCTGGCAGGCAGAGCTGTGTGCTTGTACTTTTTGCAGAGCACAACCATATATAAAGAGCTGGGTGGAAATCAGGGTAATTCAGGATTTGAAAGCTGTTTCTGATAGCTATGCGCCATCCAGGGAGGGAGGTTAGTAAAGGCCTAGAAATGAATAGCTATATATCATTAAAAAACATCACACACTACCTGACCAGAAGCCTTATTCCTGTTGTTACAAATTTTTGGTCACACTTTTGTGCCAACATTTATCATTGTAAACTACTATGTCAATATTTCCCATTCAATTTTGCTACGTCAACTCTCACAATGTAGTTGCAGGCTCTAGCCGCTAAGTGGATCTGTGAAGTCAGATTCTGACGTGTCTCACTCCCCAACTCTGTCACCATCTTGTATATAAAAAAACTTATATTCATCAACTGGCCACGGGCAATGACACATGCAATTTACCAGTAAAGGTTTTGATAAAAGAATCCTATGAGTCCAGGACCTCAGCCACTACTTTAGCAAACTTAAGAAAATTATTATTTTTACGCTGAAATAGTGATTTAGTCTGTTGTATTTTAAATATAACTGAAAATTTGGATTTATAATAATGAACTGAAATGCAGGCCTGGGCAAAACTGACTAGGCCTCATTTCTTTTTGTCTGTGTTGCTAACTTGATAGCCTGAGCGTGTGGCAGTATTGATTGACATGAGGTGCCAACCAATAGGGAGTGTGAAAAGGCACTAGATGACTTGAGCGATGATGATCCTCCAACCAATCCCAGCATGGCGAGGGTGGGACTTCACCTAAGGCCTAGTGGAATTGGGAGCAGCAGTGTCTCTAATTGGTTAAAGACCTTGAAGCAGGGGCAAAGTTGTGGCGTTTATTCATTTTACTAATTATTGTTTTATTTTTAGAAAATCAAACTGATTTTTTTAAAGTTGTGAAAAAACATTTGCTTTTTGTTCTGCGCTTAAACAAACACGAACATTCCCTGCGTTGTACTACAAATATTTTAATATTTATGAGTAAATATTGCAGGGATTTTTGATTATAGGCACTTAAGAAAACAATGTGAGTGCTGAGAGGCTCAAGCCTTTTTCTGTGTGTTTATAATTAAAAGGGGCTGTAATGTATTTAAAGGGGCAGCATGTACAGGTATTTTGTCTGTCGTCCAGTTAAAAGGAAACTACCATATGGCTTGGTCTGCCTGAAGACTGTAGCTCACGTCCTTGCTGTCATCAGTCGACCTCTTCTATATTCGGTGAAAATGGCTGCAAACCCATTTATTTGAGCGACTTCAGTATTTCTAAAATGTCTTATTGTCTTTAAAAGATCCATTCAGAAAATCACAGGACAATAATGGGTGAGGAGAGCCATTCAGCCCATCTTAACACATCCATCCAGAATAACCCGCTATAACTCCTCACAGTGCACCAGCCATAACTGGGAGAGATCATCCGCTTCTGCTGATAGATTGTGCATGCTCAGCAGGGAAGGAAGTATGCAGGGGAAAAACACAGGAGTAAAGCTCTTCTTTTCTCCTGGGGTGCTAGCATTCCATTCCAGGAGACTCCCGAACAATCCAGGAGGGTTGGCAACCTTATGACCATTGCCTGCTCTCGCCTCCCAGCTCCTTCCTCACAGGGCACGGGTGCTGAGGCCACTTGGGATCTATTCCAGACTTTACTCTCTTATTTGCAGATTTGGTCAGTCTCGCTGGGATTTCTGGCATGTCTTTAATCTCATATACATAATTGTGGTTGAAGAAGTCATGCAACTCAATCAAACACATCTTGAATTGTATTATTTTTGCCTGAAGCTTTTGGCGCTGTCCAATTGTAAAAATCTCACAAGACTTAAGTTACCCTCTCGTTCGAAAAGTTCCTGGTATTCATGCGCTAGAATGTTGTTAGTCAGTCAGTCAGTCAAACAATGGCATTATCTATCTGGTCCGACGAAAATAAACAATTCAAGAAGTGTCTGGTTGATTGGGATGGGGGCTGACTATGGGGAGGGGGAGACATGTCTCCTTCGTCCCTCCAGTGTTTCCATCTACGTGTTCATGTACTCATGGACAGAGCTCTGATTTCACTGAATGACATTCGTGTAAGTAGGCAGCATGACCATGGCTGCCCACTAGCACGGCTCTCAGATATACTGTAAATACTGTATTGCTGGTGTGGGACACATGGGAATGCCAATTTAGTTGTGATTAGAGCTGAATATGGGCAGTTTTGTTTTATGGATTGTAGCACATAGAAACGTAGCTAAGGCTATCATTTAGGATGTTTACAGCTGACATAGAGGCAACTTTCAACCCATTAGAATGAGTTGGGCTCAAGCCCAACACCCAGAGGTGAACTGAAAATGTTCCAACACACTGCATCTCACAGTCCTCCAGATATCAATACTTCCACTATCTACTCAAAGTGCCCATCAACATATCCTTTTGGGCAGTGAGTTAGGTCACTTAATGAATGGCAGGTGGAACTTTGCTAATTAAATGGTTCAACAACTGGTATGAACCAATATTTGTCAATGATTCAGAGTTAAGATGCGTTCAAATAGTCGTGTGGCATTGATGGCTGGCATGTGTTACATCCACTGAAAGTGCCACTTAATCTAAAGGACCCAATCTTTAGAGACCCAACGACATCAGAAAACCACCTTTTCAAGTTTCTCGCAAGCTGCCATCACATCTCCAGTTAAAACTAAGACCATGGAGCTGGATTCTCTTCCTTTTGGCAACAGGAATTACGGGTTTCTGTCTTTGATTTTGAACAGTGGCAGGACGAAAAATAAATAGGGGACAGCATGCCTGGAGGTCACAGGTTTCCATTTTACTGTTACCTTGGACCTACTTTCACAATGTGGAAGTGCCAGTACTTTCCATTGGCAGCAACTGGAGCAAAACGATGTAAATTACATTTTGGAGAGCAAAAGCTTCATGTTTTATATTTTGCTTAGCACAAACTTCATATTTTAGTGAAAGGAAAGAGGCAATTTTTGGATCAAAACTACATAGGGACAATTTTTGTTTTGGCTGTTTATCGAGCTGCCCAATGCAGTCGCTGGGACATCGACTTTTGTGGTCAGACCTTATTAACATTGAATAGGTGAGCTGCCAGCACTATTCACACTCCCTATAGGCAGCTCACCGAATAGGAGGGCAGGTAATCTGGCAGACAGCCCAGCTCCTAGAGGTCACTGACCATGAGCGTCTCAAGAGCCCTTGAGTGAGCGTACAAGCACTAGAGAAAGTAAAAGAACACTTAGGACAGGTATTATGGGCTCACACCAAGGTGATAATTCGTGTGCAGGCATTTGTGTAAACCAGTAAAATGATAAAACCTTTTGAAATCTTTGTGTGCAAAGAGTGTTCCTGTAGCAGCTGGTGACCCTTAGAGTTCTTTGAGGAAGTAACGAGCAGGGTGGATAAAGGGGAACCAGTCGATGTAGTGTATTTGGATTTCCAAAAGGCATTCGATCAGGTGCCACATAAAAGGTTACTGCACAAGGTAAGAGCTCATGGTGTTGGGAGTAATATATTAGCATGGATATATGTTTCAATAAGATCTCCTCTGATTCTTCTAAACTCCAGTGAGTCTAGGCCCAACCTGCTCAGTCTTTCCTCGTAAGAAAACCCTTCCATACTCGAATCAACCTAGGGAACCTTCTCTGAACCGCCTCCAATGCAAGTATATTCTTCCTTAAATAAGGGGACCAAAACTGTACACAGTACTCCAGGTGTGGTCTCACCAGCACCCTGTACAGTTGTAGCAAGACTTCCCTGCTTTTATATAGAAGGAGATGTGCTTGTACAGATTGCTGGGGCCTCAACTATTTACAATCTGTATCAATGACTTGGATGAAGGAAGCGAGTGCACTGTGGCAAATTTGCTGATGATACAAAGCAAGGTGGAAAAGTAAGTTGTGAGGAGGACACAAAGTGTCTGCAATGGGATATAGATAGGTTAAGAGAGTGGGAAAAATTTGGCAGATGGAGTAGAGTGTGGGAAAATGTGAAGTAATCCACTTTGGTAGGAAGAATAAAAAAGCAAAATATTATATAAACGGGGAAAGACGACAGAATGCTGCGGTACAGAGGGATTTGGGTGTCCTTGAACATAAAACACAAAAAGTTAGCATATAGGTGCAGCAGGTAATTGAGAAGGCAAATGGAATATTGGCCTTTATTTCAAGGGGGATGGAGTATAAAAGCAGGGAAGTCTTGCTACAACTGTATGCCGATAGGCTTAGATGAAGTAGGGAGCAGGAGGCTTGTGTGCAGCATTAACGACGGCATAGACCAGTTGGGATGAATGGCCTCTTTCTGTGCTGTAGACTTAATGTAACTCGATGAAACCTCTTTAGTTACTGCTCCACAGTGAATTGCAGGACTATACACTCTGTTGGGAGAATAAGGATCCCTACAAGCACATCTCCTATATAATGTTCCTGCGGCTGCAACTCTGTTTGCTCCTTCCTTCAGTTGCTGCTCCTGCTTCTCAACCTCTAGCCAGAGAGGAATTGCTAGATGACCCCCCATGAAGAAAAAAGTGAATAGCCAGAAGTCTCTTAAGAGCTCAGAATGTTGTACAGCTGCTACAACTACTTTTAAGTAGCTTTAGTGGCAATAAAACACAATTTTACAGAAGTAAAATGTCTACCCATTAACTTTCCAGAGTTTTAGCTGAGAGCAAGTGAGGACCCCTTTAAATATCGCTGAAAATGGCCGCCTTCTGACTTGTACCGTCTATGATTTATGGGCAGGTTGAAGAACTGGCAGTAGCAACACAGGAAAAGATGAAACAAAAAGGGATATATTTCCGGATCTAAAATAAACAGCCTTATATTTGCCTAAAAATAACACACAAAGGAATATAATAGGAGTGCATTGAGTATTCATATTTGATCTTCACCAATCAGGAAATACATCACATGGTTTTCGTTTCACTATCACTTCATTTTGCACCTAAAATTGGGGTAGTAGCGGGATCAAAATGGCATGGAGTATTGATCTGCCGACACAGCTAGTTGTTACCTGTTCCGATTTTTGGGTGGACCTCAAGTTAAATCTCTGAGTCTTCTCCGTTCCAGTGGAAATAGTCCCAGTATCTCAATTTCTCCTTGTAACTATAGTTTCTCATCACTGGTATCATTCTGGTGAATCTACACTGTAAGTTCTCCATGGCTTTAATGTCTTTTCTATAACGGGGTGCCCAAGCTATAAACCCTTAATTGTGGCCTAGCCATTGTTCTTCTACAAATTTATCGTTACCTCTATTACTATTGTATAGAATCATAGAATCATTAAAAGTTATGGCACAGGAGGAGGCCATTTTGCCCATTTTGTCTGTGCCGGCCGAAAAAGAGTTATCCAGTTTAATCCCACTTTCCAGCACTTGGTCCATAGCCTGTAGGTTACGGCACTTCAAGTGCAAATCCAAGTACTTTTTAAATGAGATGAAGGTTTCTACCTCTACCACTCTTTCAGGCAGTGAGTTCCAGACCCCCACCACCCTTTGGGTGAAAAGATTTCTCTTCAGCTCCCCTCTAATCCTTCTACCGAATACTTTGAATCGATGTCCCCTGGTCACTGACCCCTCTGCTAAGGGAAATAGGTCCTCCCTATCCACTCTATCTGGTCCCATCATAATTTGATATACCTCAATTAAATCTCCCCTCAGCCTCCTTTGTTTCAAAGGAAACAACCCTGGCCTATCCAATCTTTTCTCATAACTAAATTCTCCAGCCCTGGCAACATCCTCATAAATCTCCTCTGTACCCTCTCCAGTGCAATCACATCTTTCCTGTAATGTAACCAGAGCTGTACGCAGTACTCAAGCTGTGGCCTAACCAATGTTTTGTACAGTTCTAGCATAACTTCCCTGCTTTTATATTTTATGCCTCGGCTAATAAAGGAAAGTATCCCGTATGCCTTTTTAACCACCTTATCTACCTGTCCTGCTACCTTCAGTGATCTGTGTACATGCACTCCAAGATCCCTTTGTTCCTCTACACCTCTCAGTATCCTCCCATTTATTGTGTACTCCCTTGCCTTTTTGTCCTCCCCAAATGCTTACCTCACACATCTCCGGATTGAATTCCATTTGCCACTTTTCTGCCCACCTGACCAATCCATTGATATCTTCCTGCAGTCTACAGCTTTCCTCCTCACTATCAACCACACGGCCAATTTTTGTATCATCTGCAAACCTCTTCATTAAGCCCCCCACATTCAAGTCCAAATCATTAATATATACCACAAAAAGGAAGGGACCTAGTACTGAGCCTCGTGGAATCCCACTGGAAATAGCCTTCCAGTCACAAAAACACCCATCAACCATTACCCTTTGCTTACTGCCACTGAGCCAATTTTGGATCCAACTAGCCACTTTCCCTTGGATCCCATGGGCTTTTACTTTTTTGACCAGTCTGCCATGTGGGACCTTGTCAAAAGCCTGGCTAAAATCCATGTACACTACATCAAACGCGTTACCATCATTGACCCTCCTTTTTACCTCCTCAAAAAATTCAATCAAGTTAGTCAGACACAACCTTCCCTTAACAAATCCATGTTGACTGTTCTTAATTAATCCGTGCCTTTCTAAATGACGGTTTATACTGTCTCTCAGAATTGATTCCAATAATTTGCCTACCACCGAGTTTAAACTGACTGGCCTGTAATTACTAGGTCTATCCTTTTCTCCCTCCATTAGGTCACTTCTCAGTCACCTCCTTTCATGGTTGAAAAGCCCATGTTTCTCTACTCTTTCACATCTAAGTTTTTTAACATTAAGGATCAATTTCTTCTCTGGATTGTCTGTGTGACTTCGAAGTGTCCCATCCAACACACCTTAAGACAGCAAATGTAGATGGCTATTTTAATTAATGCCTTCATGTTAATAATCAGTTTAATTGATGATGTAAGACTTGTGCACCAATGCATTATGCTTCTGATTAGCAAATAATACGAACCACAATTTAGTGACAGTAATGTAAAACTAGTTTTATCATCATAGAATCGTAGAAGTTTACAACATGGAAACAGGCTCTTCGGCCCAACATGTCCATGTCGCCCAGTTTATACCACTAAGCTAGTCCCAATTGCCTGCACTTATAGAATCATAGACGTTTATAATGACAATTTTAAAGAGTGCTAAAACACAACCTAGGCAGCATGATTCCACCCTCAATCTTTAACTGTTTGCTCACATTTGCAGAGGTACACTGACACCATGATAACAGTTTAAAAGTACCGTGCTGATATAGCACGCCACAAAGATAAGTTTATAGCTGCTTAAGATGCAATTACAGACATGTTATAGAGCTTTGAATATATAAATGCCAATTTGCTTTTCACAGGATAGGGTGCTTGCTGCAAAAATGATGGAACTCATCACCCGTACACTTTGCACACTGTAACACTGCCTACCAGGATTCCAACTCACAAAGAATGTGTGTCAGGCAAACAGCTCAACTGTTATGCTACCAGCTTGCAAGAGACTATCTCAACTGATTTTTGATGCTATATGTAACTCCTGCTGTGCCACCCCCACCTCTTTTTGAACAAAGATGCTGCCTAGAATCAGCATTAACTTTGACAATGATACTTTGCTATCAGTGCTGGTCACAATAACTTTAAAAATTCTGCACAATACCCTGACAACAAACAGTCTGGATTATCTTTTGTGGTGCAGGGAGCATTCAAAATGTGGCTTCCTGTCTTTTTGCTACTTAGCCAGGGTTTCAGTTCAGTGCAAATCTCTTTATTGGAAAGTCAATCGAGACCTCGGAAAAATATCTCGCACATATGATTAATTGAGCACTGCAACCCTATGCCAGATTGCACCCAGTGTCTCTCAACTCGGTGCAAGCTCAACAAATGTTAATTAATTTGGCGTGAAATGATGTAACCGTACCAACAATATAATTTGGGGTTTTATTTGTGTTACATAAATCAAGTAATGATCCAGTAAAATTAAAAGTGATATTTTAAACATAATTTCAGTGATGAGAAAAGAACACCAGAACAAATAAATTACAGGAGAAATTTTGTGAGGTTGTGTGTGAGTCGTGGCAGGGGGAACTGAAAATCCCAGGAGAAGCCTTTTTGCCTGCTCATTGCTCATGCTCATCATCTAGGATTGTGCAGGCTGGGTTTTTTTTGCGATCATGCTATGCTGCTGCACTGGGTTCTTGATGGCGCACATTAGAGGCTTGCAAATGATGCAGATGAGGACAGATCTTCCCTACCCCTTATTTTCCATAGTTTTCCCCAAAAAGCAACCTTATTGCTCTGTCCTTTTTCGTCTCCGATCATTGTGGGAACTTATCTCTCCAAAACTTGGAGGATGAGCATTACTCTGGAAACACCTCTTGGCCTCACAGAACTGGAGGACAAGAAGTTTCACAAGAATATGCAATGGCTGGTCCGCCCAAGTCAATGTTACCCAAGGAGAAGATTCTATATACCCCACATAGTTACTTAGGCATGTGCGAGATCTGCCTCTGCCACTTATAATTCATTAAGGAGGCAGTTTCTACTGGGTTGTAAGATGACATTTCAACTGCTAGCACCATGTCTGATGCTGTGGTGGCTGCCTGGATTCTGCATTCTTTCTGGCTCAGTATAGTTTAGCTGGGTGGGCCAGATGGGTGGCATGGATGTTGAGTCAACCTGAGAGATAGCTTCCTCGTCCATGGCAGAAACATTAGTAGCCCTAAATTGACAGAGCTATGAGCAACAAGGTTTCTGTGAAAGATGCAAGATGTGTTGCATATCAATATGGGGTGCCCTGTGATAGTGGGAGTAAGGCTTAAATGAGAAACACATGCATGTAAAGTCAATCTGCAGTTGTTTGCAGTGAAAGGCATGCCATACCATTCAATTAGATACAGTTAAATACCACTTATCCAAATTTCTGCTGCCTGTATCCTAAATTGCACCAAATCTTGTTCACCTATCACTCCTGTGCTCGCTGACCTACAATGGCTCCCTCCAGGGCCTCGCCCCTCCCTATCTCTGTAACCGTCTCCAGCCCTACAACCCTCAGAGATCTCTGCACTTCCCCAATTCTTGCCTCATGCATATCAACATAAAGAAAGAACATAAGAAATAGGAGCAGGAGTAAGTCATATGGCTCCTCGAGCCTGCTCCGCCATTGAATAAGATCATGACTGATCTTCTGCCTCAACTCCACATTCGTGCCATATCCCCATATCCCTTGATTCCCTTAGTGTTCAAATATCCACTGATCTCAGTCTTGAATATACTCAACGACTGAGCATCCACAGCCCTCTAGGGTAGAGAATGCCAAAGACTCACAACTCTCTTGAGTAAAGAAATTTTTCCTCATCTCAGTCCTAAATGACCCACCCCTTATCATGAGACAATGACCCATAGTTCTACATTCTCCAGCCAGGGGAAGCAGCCTCTCAGCATCTACCCTGTCAAGTCCTCTAAGAATTTTATACGTTTCAATGAGATCACTTCTCATTCTTCTAAACTCCAGAGAATATAGGCCCATTCTACTCAATCTCTCCTCATAGGACAACCTTCTCATCCCAGGAATCAATCTAGGGAACCTACATTGCACCCCCTCTAAGGCAAGTATATCTTTCCTTAGGTAAGGAGACCAGAACTGTACACCATACTCCAGGTGTGGTCTCAACAGAGCCCTATATAATTGCAGCAAGACCTCCTTACTCTTGTACTCCAACTCCCTTGCAATAAAGCCTAACGTATCATTTGCCTTCCTAATTGCTTGCTGTACCTTCATGTTAACTTTCTGTGATTCATGTACAAGGACACACAAATCCCTCCGACTACCAACATTTCTTAGTCTCTCACCTTTTAAAAATATTCTGCTTTTCTATTCTTCCTATCAAAGTGGATAATTTCACATTTCCCCACATTATACTCCATCTGCCACATTCTCACCTACTCACTTAACTTATCTATATTCCTTTGTAGTCTCTTTGTGCCCTCCTCAGAACTTACTGTCCCACCTAGCTTTGTATCGTCTGCAAACTTGGATACATTACACTCTGACCCCTCATCTAAGTCATTGATACATATTGTAAACAGCTGAGGTCCAAACACAAATCCTTGCGGCACCCCACTAGGTACAACCCTTCAACCTGAAAATGACCCGTCTATTCCTACTCTCTGTTTTCTGTCCGTTAACCAATCCTCAATCCATGCTAATATATTACCCCCAATCCCATGAGCCCTAATCTTGTGTAACAACCTCTTGTGTGGCACCTTATCGAATGCCTTTTGAAAAACCAAATATACTACATCCACTGGTTCCCCCCTATCTACCCTGCCCGTTACACCCTCAAAAAACTCTAATAGATTTGTCAAACATAATTTCCCTTTCATAAAACCATGTTGACTCTGTCAAAATCTAAGTGCCCTGTTATTACATCCTTAATAATAGAATCCAGCATTTTCCCTAATACTGATGTCAGGCTAACTGGTCCATAGTTCCCTGTTTTCTCTTTCCCTCCTTTCTTGAATAGCGGGACTACATTTGCTACTTTCCAATCCATGGGGACCGTTCTAGAATCTAGGGAATGCTGGAAGATCAAAACCAATGCATCCACTATCTCTGTTGCCACCTCTTTTAAATCCCTAGGATGTAGGCCATAAGGCCCAGGGGATTTGTTGGCTTTTACTCCCATTAATTTTTCTAGAACTTTTTCTTTACTAATCTTAATTACTTTAAGTTCCTCACTCTCATTAGACCTTTGGTTTCCCTCTATTTCTGGTATGTTTTTGTGTCTTCTACTGTGAAGACAGATACAAAATATTTGTTTAACGCCTCTGCCATTGCCTTATTCCACTATTCCCCGTTATAATTTCTCCTGTCTCTGCATCTAAGGGACCGATGTTTAGTCCCCGATTTTAATCGCTTCACCATTGGTGGCTGTGCCTTCAGCTGCCTGGACCTTAAGCTCTGGAATTCCCTCCCTAAACCGCTCTGCCTCTCTACCTCTCTCCCCTCCTTTAAGACGCTCCTTAAAACCTACCTCTTTGACCAAGTTTTTGTCACCTGTCCTAATATCCCTTTATGTGGCTCAGAGTCAAATTTTGTTTGATAACGCTCGTGAAGCACCTTGGGACATTTTACTATGTTAAAGGCACTATATAAATGCATGTTGTTGTTGTTGTTGTTGTAGTAGTAGTAGTAGTAGTAGTAGTAGTAGTAGTAGTAGTAGTAGTATATGCTTACTTTAGTCAACTTCCTGAATATGGAACATGTCTTGTGGATCTGGTTTGCAGTCTCCAGGGGCAACACCTGCTCTGTTCTTGCTGCAGTTTTCTGAAGACAACGCCCCTTAGATCCAAAGATGACAAACTTCTTTTGCAGTACCTCTTTCAGCATCACTTGTGGATCTTTCTCTATAAAGGGAACAGTCCTCCCTCCGTCATGGCCACTTGCATTTATCCAGACATGGTCCTCTGTTACATTTTCTACTAGATATTTTCTTGGATTCAATGTCACTGGTCACTCTCATAAGCAGACCTTGCATTCCCATACAAAACCAGAGTGCGTCTTTACCTGCCCAATATCTAGATACATGTAAAGAGACCCATGGGTCGAACATAGAAGTCCTGTCACTGTAGTTTGGTTTACAGGAATATATCATGTGCCACCACATGATCTCCTGTTGCTTTGGTAGGTGGAAGTATATGTACTCCACCAAATCACACACAGACTATCAACCACTAGATAAATTAACTGAATATTAAACAAGTAAATAGACCGTACTCGGTACAGACAGAACGGGACTAAAATTCAACTTTGGCGTGGGCACAAAATGGGTAGTAATGGATCGGTTGCCAGTTATATACCCAACTGATTTTCCTTTGTTGAAGTTGTACAGGGCATTGGTGAGGCCACACTTGGAGTACTGTGTACAGTTCTGGTCACCCTATTATAGAAAGGATATTATTAAACTAGAAAGAGTGCAGAAAAGATTTACTAGGATGCTACCGGGACTTGATGGTTTGACTTACAGGGAGAGGTTAGACAGACTGGGACTTTTTTCCCTGGAGAGTAGGAGGTTAAGGGGTGATCTTATAGAAGTCTATAAAATAATGAGGGGCATAGATAAGGTAGATAGTCAAAATCTTTTCCCAAAGGTAGGGGAGTCTATAACGAGGGGGCATAGATTTAAGGTGAGAGGGGAGAGATACAAAAGGGTCCAGAGGGGCAATTTTTTCACTCAAAGGGTGGTGAGTGTCTGGAACGAGCTGCCAGAGGCAGTAGTAGAGGCGGGTACAATTTTGTCTTTTAAAAAGCATTTGGACAGTTACATGGGGAAGATGGGTATCGAGGGATATGGGCCAAGTGCAGGCAATTGGGACTAGCTTAGTGGTATAAACTGGGCGACATGGACATGTTGGGCCGAAGGGCCTGTTTCCATGTTGTAACTTCTATGATTCTATGATTCTATGATTCTTTCCATTGACTTCACGGGGTGTATAATGGGCGACCAATCTGCAACTGCCCGTTTTGTGCTTACGCCAAAGTTGAATTTCGCCCCCTACGTTTACAGTGTCAGATTGGCTCAATGGTAGCACTCTCGCCTCTGAGTCAGACTTCAGCACATATACTAGGCTTACACTTCTGTGCAGTACTGACGGAATGCTGCATTGCCAGAGGTGCAGCCTTGCATGTGAAAAGCTAAACCAAGACGCTGTCAGCTTTTCCAGATGAACATAAAAGATCTCATGGCACTATTGAAATAAGAGCAATGGAGTTATCCCAATGTCCTGGCCAACTTTCATCCCTCAACCAACACCACCAAAAACAGATAAATGGGTCATTTATCCCATTGTTGTTTCTGGGACCTTGTGTACAAATTGGCTGATGTGTTTGCCCACGTAACAATAGTGACTACACTTCAAGCATAATTGATTGGCCGTGAAGCACTTTGGGACGTCTCATGGACGCACTATATAAATCTGAAGCTTTTTTTTCTTTTTAATTACAAACTTTACTAGTCTCCTTGAAATATTACAAACAACAAAGGTGCATTTCAGGTGGGGTGGAGAGAAAAAAAAGTTTCAGATTTATATAGTGCATCCATGAGACATCCCAAAGTGTTTCACGGCCAATCAATTATGCTTGAAGTGTAGTCACTATTGTTATGCGGGCAAACACAGCAGCCAATTTGTACACAAGGTCTCAGAAACAACAATGAGATAAATGACCCATTTATCTGTTTTTGGTGGTGTTGGTTGAGGGATAAAAGTTGGCCAGGACATTGGGATAACTCCACTGCTCTTATTTCAATTAAGGTTAAGAAAATGAGGTAAATTGGAAGTCAGGAAGAGACACCAAATCTGGGTTTTAAACCTTTAAGATTTCAGGAGGGAGGAAAGACCAGTGGGTGCAAGGGGTTGTATGATTTAGAAGTCCTGAGAAAGAACGAGTTAGAGCAGGACAGAATATATTCAGCTACATCAAAGGGAACTTTACTCGACATCTGACCCAGAAGTACTTGGTGTTAACTTTGGGTGTCAAAAGTGTTTGATTTTGCCACACTGCGGGGGTGAAATTGGACACGGGCTGGGGGGGGGGGGTGCAGAGGGCATAAAACAGGCAGAATCGCATCAGTTGCCTGTTCGACGCCGGCCCCGATATTCAGTTCCACTGACTTCAATAGAACTGAATATCGGATGTGTCGTATAACGGGCGGCAAAAGCAATTCCGCCTGTTTTGCATCCCTGGCCAAGTCCAATTTCACCCCCTGTGTATTCCTCATCTAAAGAAGTTATTCCATATTCAAGTTAAAGAACACATTGTTTAAAATGTAATTTTCTTCAAATCTCATAAAAATTCTGTAAAATATACTGTAAATTTTCATGAAGTTTAAACTGCATGGATTAATGTTTGCTGTGGCACACATTTCCTTCTTATTAAAATTCTTCAATCTGTAGCAGCTTGCAGATGCACTTACAGTCAGAATGCAGCACACACTGGTCTCCTGCTTTACCAATAATTAATTAATGGAGTTTGATCTTCTATAGCTTTTCAATAGCCTGTTTTTTTCTCTTTGTTCTACAAAAGTAATGGTTTAAATTCTTGAGAAAGTGATATTTTTTCACAGCTCATTACAAGAATTGAGGTGTGTCCTGATGTCACTGCTCAGCACCTGGCTTGTAGGAATATCAGGTGTCTGTGTCACAACAGATGACAACCCGCTGGAGTGCAGGTGCAAATGTCAGGGCCGACTTACACGCACAGAAGAGATCATTTGGCTTGTCCCCCTGCTGTCATTGCAGCAGTTTGTCATCACCTCAAACATTTGTTAAGGTTTTACTTAATTTATTTAATGGGAGAAGCATATACAAACTGGAAAAACAAAGAAAAAGATATGATCTATGTGTTTTGTAGCTATAGCTGTTGAAGTAAGCTCACTTACGATTAAATTATATTCCCCTGCTGTCATAACAATGGATTTTGCTATAAATAAATGATTTTGTGAACGTTCTGGATTGATAACCTCATGGTCTTGTTTGTTTCAGAGAAAGCCAGCCACCCACGTTTGTATCTTCTTGCCCCACTGCCTGTACCAATCAGAGACTAACCTAAATATGTGCCTTTACCAGTTGGTTTATGTTACTGTTTCCCTGCAGTGATGCAAATCTTTTATCTATTTCCTTTCTATCTTCTTACAGATGGAGCTTCACCATAAATAACCCTTCTTTTAAAAATCAGTTGCGATAATGATAATTAATGTTAACATGTTTGAAATTACTGCTTTTTTTTAAGTACAATAGCACAAAACAGTGTAAATCTTGGTCTGTGAGTGAGTGAGAGTGGGAGTAGGAACTGGGAAATAAACCGTGAGAAGATAACATTTTAAGAAATGAAAACTATTTTTAGTGACATGTTTATGCCTTTGAGGAATAGGAGAAAATAGGAAGAATAAGACCAATGTGGCTGAGAAAAGAAATTGCAATCAACCTGAAGACTAAGAGGAATTATTTGAAAAGATAGAATGAATTGGGCAGGGTGAGGATTGGAAGTCATGTAAGAGTTAGCAGAGGATACTTAAAATTTATATTAGAAGGATTAAGGAGACCATAGAAAAATGGATTGTGGATAGCAGTATGATTGAGGAACTAAAACAATTTAAAATAACCAGCCTCAAGCAAGGTCTGAGATTAGAAGGAAACTTTTTCCCACAGAGTAGTGGACATAGAATCAAAGGGGCTTAAGGTCTACTCAACAACAACAACTTTCATTTACAGAGCACTCAAGGTGCTTCACAGAGGCACAAAGGATGAAAATAGATGCCAAACTAAAGAAGCAGAGATGAGAAAGGGTGACCAAAAGCTTGGCCAAAGATGTGTGTTTTAAGGAGGGTCTAAAAGTAGGAGATGGATATGGAAATACAACCTGACAGTGCCAAAAGCTTCAGGCAAAAATAATACAATTCAAGATGTGTTTGATTAAGTAGCATGAGTCTTTCAACCACAGTTATGAGATTAAAGACATGCCAGGTAATCCAGCGAGACCGACCGATTCTGCAAATAAGAGAGTAAAGGCTGGGATAGATTCCAATTGTCCTCAGCACCCATGCCCCATGAAGATTTAAACACAAGGCTAAGAATTTTCAATTTGAGTTGTTCGGGCATCAGGAACCAATGTAAGTCAGCGAGGTGCTGGGTGAACAGGAGTTGGTTCAGGTTAAGGTATGGAGAGCAGAGTTTTGGATGAGCTTAACTTTAAGGAGGGTGGAGGATGGGGTGGGGGGGCATCCAGGACAGCATTGAAATAGTCAAGGCTGGAGGTGACAGAAGCATGGATGAGGGTTTCAGTGGCAGTTGGGCTGAGATAGGGATAGACGCGAGCAAGTAGGTGGAAGTAGCCAGTCCAAATGTCCCTACTCTCTCCTCATAAGTAAAGCCTCTCATCCTGGGTATTATCTTTGAGTCTCTTCTGGACCCCCTCCATAGCCTTGACATTCTTCCTAATGTGGGGTGCCAAAACAGGGCATTACATTGTAACTGAGGATGAATTAATGATTTGTTTAGGTTTAACATTACATTTTTGCATTTGTACTCTATGCTCCTATATATAAAGCCTAGGATCCCATACACTTTTTGTTTTACAGCTTTATCACTTGTCCTCCTATTTTAAAAGATTTGTTCATCTGAACCCCTAAGTCTCTCTGCTTTTCTGCTCCTTTTAAAGTTTTCCCATTTAGTGTATATTTCTCTCTTAATTTTCCTCCTAAAATGTATCACCTCTGCATTAAATTTTGCTGATATTTATCTGTCCAATTTCCTGACCTATTTATGTCCTTTTGAAGTTGCTTGCCATCCTCTTCACAGTTAATCATGTTCCCTATTTTTCTGTCATTGGCAAACATTGATACTGTGGCCTCTGTTGCTGAGTCCAGATCATTTATGTTGAACAAAGCGATGGTCCTGACACTGACCATTGGGGGACACCACTACTTGCATGCCTTCTGTCCAAAAAAACATTCCTTAACCACTGCTCCCTGTTTTCTATCCTTTAGCCAAGTTTCTTTCTATGATGCCACATTCCCTATAATATGTGCATTTTAGCTTTATCAACAAGTCACCTATGAAGCGTCATATTGGAACATAGGAACAGGAGTAGGCCATTCAGCCCCTCATGCCTGCTCCGCCATTTGATAAGATCATGGCTGATCTGTGATCTAACTCCATATCCCTGCCTTTGGCCCATATCCCTGAATACCTTTGGTTGCCAAAAAGCTATCTATCTCACATTTAAATTTAGCAATTGAGCTAGTATCAATTGCCATTTGCGGAAGAGAGTTCCAAACTTCTACAACCCTTTGTGTGTAGAAATGTTTTCTAATCTCGCTCCTGAAAGGTCTGGCTCTAATTTTTAGACTGTGCCCCCTACTCCTAAAATCCCCAACCAGCGGAAATAGTTTCTCTCGATCCACCCTATCTGTTCCCCTTAATATCTTATAAACTTCGATCAGATCACCCCTTAACCTTCGAAACTCTAGAGAATACAACCCCAATTTGTGTAATCTCTCCTCGTAACTTAACCCTTGAAGTCCGGGTATCATTCTAGTAAACCTACGCTGCACTCCCTCCAAGGCCAATATGTCATTCCGAAGGCGCGGTCCCCAGAACTGCTCACAGTACTCCAGGTGCAGTCTAACCAGGGTTTTGTATAGCTGCAGCATAACTTCTGCCCCCTTGTACTCTAGTCCTCTAGATATAAAGGCCAACATTCCATTTGCCTTCTTGATTATTTTTTTCAACATAAATGATCTGGACTCAGCAACAGAGGCCACAGTATCAAATGCCTTTTGAAAATCCACATTATCAGCATCCACTGCATTTCCTTTTTGATATTCACTGTTAATTCCTCAAAGAATTCTATTAAATGTGTCAGATACCACATACCTTTCACAATTACTAATAAGTGGAATAGACTCCCATTAGATTAATGTTATGTTGATAAATTCATTTAAAATAAACTGGACGTTAAGATTCAGGATTGAAGATTATAATAATAAACTAATGAAGCTCCTGCAATGCTGCTTGTGTTAAGTTGGATGATAAACTGATTTATGACAACATGTGCACTTTACCATGTAACATACAATGTATCATTCTGCTACGAGAAATAGAGGAGATCCTCGACCTGCACAAGATATCTGAGCAACGTTGATTAAATTTACCTTTATCTTCCTCCTGATACCAACAAATGTCTTCCTCATTTGGAGCTAGGTATGAGCATGTGGGTGACTGCAATGATTCAGTTGATGACCTCCCTCCATGCAGCTTGTACCTGTTCTTTTACTGGAGGGTGGTCTTCACCCCCAAATAGGGTCACCCTCCTTTGATGCACCTCCTGCGGCAGAATCACTGACTCTTCAGTATCAAAAGCAGCAGCACTTCCTATATGTCTCTACTGTTCCATGGAGAACAATTAATCAACTTTTCTGTCACCACTACAACTTCCCCTTTAGTGGCAAGCTGCAGCCCTTAAACAGCTGCTTCCTTGCTGGATTTTTTGTTTCCCAGCTAAGTGTACTAAAAGTGAAGCTCTCTGGAGAGGCCTTTTCGAGGTCAGTAGCCTTGTGAAGTTGCGGGAAGACACTTCTGTTGGAAAATTTGGCTCAGCCTGCCCCCTGAGCCACAACATAGGTTCACCTGGATAATGTGCTGGTTCAAACTCCTTTTCACCATTATTGGAAAATCAGAGCAAAATGAGAAAAAAAATTAAATAACTCCATAAGAGAGCTTCAGCTAACCTTGTCTGAATAGCATCTTGAGTTCACTGCTTTCAATAACATATTTTATAAATATACTGCCAAACTGGGCCCAAACTTTGTTAAATCTATCTTGGCCTGCCTGAAGAGTAATGGTTATACTTTCATATGTCACAAATTTTCTCAGTGACTTCCTCCGTATTTCCTAACTTGTATTTTGTAGGTTCTTTGAGTTCCAAGAAATTATTCTGCAGTCAACAAGTTACCCAGGCAAGAGAAACTTTATGTTATATCTTTATCAATATTAGTCCTCCTCATGCTTTAGTCACAAAACAATAGAATTTAGTCAATTTGGGGAACCCATAGCATTTGGACTAAAGTACCTGGGATGAGCCTCATCTCCAGCAGTCCACACTCTCAGTTTCCTGATCCATGTCCAATTCAAACTGCAATGGAAATCACATTTTGTTCAGCCAGTTTAACAGATTGACAAACAATTATCTCTGAGTGACTCTTAACCCAAATTTGACTCGCTGAGGTTTCACATGCTTCTATTGTTCTCAGCATCCATGAAGTCAATGGAAATAAAAATCAGGATCAATGTAAAATGGGCTGCCGATTTGTCATCACCCGTTTTACACTATCGCACAAAGTCAAAATTACCCCCTTAATATATTATATCAATCCCTTCCACCCTTGTCAACCGATTCACTGCTGCATCTCCCTGCTTATTAAAGATTACATCATAAGGCACAAGTCTGGGATTCCTTATCGATAAATTTAGCAAAAAGGTTGGCATGTGTGAAAATCAACTTTTCCAGTAAAATTATCGACAGGAGGAATCTCACCCTTTTAATAGCAAGCATTACTGTTCCCTCAGTTGTAATGCTGAGGTATACATGTGACTAAACAGTAAATGAACAAGTGCAGAATACATGATAATCTTACGAGGTCATGACTGCTGCTTTAAAGAACTCCCTTTGTGTTATTTCAACAATCTGTGTAGTATCTAGTGCTAGTCGTGGTTCTGTAGTGATACTACCTTCACGAGAGAGTGACATGGCCTCTAGAGCCATTTTCTATTTGAAGAAGTCATCATATTTTGCTTGTGACTTTGCCTTGTTTATTCAGCTTTGTCAGTTGCATCACAAGGAATCTTTTGATCTTACTGAATATACTGAAATTACTCTTTGTGAAGAATAGCACATGAAAAATTAATGCACTCATTTTAAATCCCAGCTATTTTAATAAAGGAGCAAACAAATTTGTTTGAAATAGTTAACATCGCCTTTAAAAAAGGACTAAGGAATTTAATACAAACCATCTTATGTTAATCTTTGCACAGTGTAATTTCAAGGTCTTATCTTTGGAGTGCTTAACGACAGAAAGAGAAAGTGCCAGCACTAATAGAGATATGTATAGAAGCACAACACTGAGGAAAGGTCAACTGCATGATTAAACTGTTGTCTGTGCACTGGAGCAGCCAGTCTCAAGCAAAAAAATGCAAATTCATTAAATTTGTTTTAATGTAAAGTTGCATTGAAACTCATTTCCTTCAGAAAATAAAAAAAATTAATGAGCGGAGAGAATTCCACTTAGCCACTGCTTCCTGTCTTTGTCAGGAATCAAAAAGGCTGATGGAAACAAGTGCATTTGAGCGATAGAGAACGAGCGGAGGGGTCCTAAATCTTCCATAATGTCACTGCCTCCTGTGTCTTTGGAGTGATGGTCTAATCCCTTGGCAATGGACATGAAAAATGATCAAACTTATTTTTGCTTTTTAGGAAAAAAGACCACAATATGATGTCACAGAAGTTAAGACAAGCATTTGTCATAAAAGGAAATGATCTTTAGCTGCTAAAATTTACAAATATAGAAATGTTATATTTAAATCATAAAGTCAAGATTTAAATTATATGTGCCTCATGGTTTGTAAATATATATATGTGTGTTGATATTAATAACTATGCTACTTGTATGTTTCTTTGTGAAAGTATAAGCACCTGGTTATATAAACTTGATATGAACTTTGGATAAACCATCATTATAATTTACTTTCCCCAAATGGTATTCTGACAAATACCTTCTGTGCATAACTCCAACAGCATCCCATTACCAGTGTGGACAGAAAATAGATCAAAATTGTTATGAATTACCATGCCATGACTGGAATGAAGTTGTTTTTGTTAGTGGCCCACTTCGATGCATTAGTCACTCCCAAAAATTATTTTCAAGACATACAAAGCTGCACGGTAAGGAATAAATAATGCTTTTCCAGTGTTGATTTAAAACATATTTAAATGCACAAAGTGCTCCTTCATTAGCCCTTAAATTGATTTGTTTTGTTGATTAAGATATCTGTGGCAAGTGAAGCTGGTGCATTCAGTATTATTTTCCTAATCAATTGAAAGATTACCATTATCAATGACAGAACTGCAGACCTGTGGAAGATTTCATATGAGGAACTGGCAACATTAATTAGATGAGGACACCCAGGCATTGAGAAACATAAATTATGTGCCTGGGCTACTTCCGATATCACACTGCATGATTCTGCTAAATGATAACTTTACTATCAGACTTGAAATTGTATTCTGCTGTCTATGATCATAAATATTACAAGTAAAGAGAATAAGTTAATCTATGCTAATAATAACTAGAGGCACAACAATTATAGATCTTAGCATTGATTAAGTGTGATCCATGATCTGGCTATTAATAGTTTATGAGTGTTAACTACTTTTCTATATACTTCGTTAGAATTTAGTTGTGTTTGCAACACTTTTTTCCAAATCATTTTTTTTTCAGAACCTTCAAAATTGTTCCTTAAAAAAGGAAAACCAATAAATTAAGTATGCATTATTTATCCATAATTTTCTGATATGATAAATTCCATGGGCCTGAAAACCCGCAGGCCAGCTCTCCTGATAGTTATGCACCCGCTGGTGACCTATCAAAGTATGCAGGATCAGGGGGAGGCCACCCGTGCCATTAGGGGTACATCTTGAGTGTCCCACTGGTCGAGGGAGAAAACACTAGGTGGGGGGGTTGGGGTTTGCCAGGTCCTCCCCCAGAAATATCCTATGATTAACCCATCGGCCCAAACTTTTAGAGATCTTTATGGGTTCAGGCTATGACCCGAGCTTGGGCTCCCACGGTGGGCCCTAGAACCACCATGGGAGTGGCCATACGTCTCTTTCTTTTTGGCCTACTGACCTCCAAAGATGCGCCGGGCCTCTGAGAGATCATGAATACAGGAACTCCCAGTATAGGGAACTGCTACCTCCACCAGGCCCCGCTTCCTACACATTAGCGTAATGAGATGGATGGAGACTCCACCCCAAACAATAGTCACCGGAATTCCGGATATAAGGCCAGGATTCCATGTATATGGGTCTTGACCTAGTTTGCGGCCTTCTGCTGTACACCCACCGGAGTTACGATGGGAATGTTCTGGAATGGCTGAGGAGTTTCAGCCTCCATAAATCTAAAAGAGAAGTTAAATTATTATACACCGCCTTTTAAGAGCTTCCTGAAAAATGAACCTTTTTTTAAAGCAGTTTTAACGATTTCTGCGCCCGAAGGTAAAGGCCCAAGGATCGCAAGAAATTGGTCCGCGGGTCCCATCTAAATAGACAGGCCGAGCTGTCGGCCCCTGTCACACTTCCGCAGGCAGATGGAAGCATGCAATTTCAACCCGCCTGCCTCACCGGCAGCAACCCCCCGGTAAGTCCTGGGAGAAGAGGGGGGGAGCAGTGGGAGGGGGCTGACCGCGGCCGGCAGAAGTGCTGTGGAGCCGGGAGCAGCAGGAGTGCTTAATGCCCAGTTCAGGCGGCCGCACCAGATGCCTGAAAAATGTCCAGAACCAATTTCGGGTCAGATGTTTTTCAGGCAGCTTCGGGCACAGGACGTTGCACCCCGAAATTAATCCTTTTTGAGCCCGTTTTACGCCCGTAAAACAGATGCCGCGAGGACCAATTATTACCACATAGTCTTTTCATTAAAAAAAGTCTTTTAGGGGAATATAGATGAGATAGAACAACCTTCCCTAATCCACCAAAGGAAAGAAGGCACATCTAACCTGAGCTGTATGGACACCAGAGGAGGGTTTGAGTGCACTGGGTTCTGCACAGTCAAGTAGTCAGTGCAGGTGATGGACCAGACTTTGCTAATAATAATAATGGGGCAAAACAATTATAGATGTTAATATTATTGGCCAGAAAATTGCTCCAATTGGAGAACCAGCAGTGCTCGCCGCTCGTTAGATTTAAATTCACCCATCAACTTTCTTGAACTCTGAGTTCAAATAACATCAGCATTCTTTCCCGGGCTGTGTGAGTGGTGAAAGGATCTCTAAGGCCCCTCAATCAATCAGCTTGAAGCAAGCCACGCTGTGAGAAGCAGGAAGTGCAGTTCATTGACAAACAGCGCAGACTAAAAACTAGGAAGTTCCCAAAAAGGTATTATAAAATGGCAGAGAGAAAACTAAATACAGAGAAGATAAGAAGACACTGAGATCAAAGAGACAGAAGGAAAAAGTTTAAAAAGTTTTAATTTTTAAATTTTTAAAAATAAAATATTTAAAATGCCCAAAAATTATTAAAATCAGGAGTAATGAGATTTCACATTTTTAAAAGTTAATTTTTAGTGCCAGGGAGGTTGTTTGGCAGTCATTAAGGCTTACTATGCTTTTAAAACTGAGTTTAGACTTAAAAAACTGAGCGCACCTGTTTTGTGGTGAGATTAGTTCATTTTCAGCTGAGCAGAAGAGCAAGTTGGCGCTGGTCGGTTGATTCCATTGATTGCAGCCAGCGATATCCCTTTAAGGCGAAGCTGTCGCATTGTCAGTGAACCAGGAAGAGCAAGTTCCAGATTTCCGCATTTGACTGCGCATGTGCGGTCGCCAGAACTTGCTCTGAATCTAAATAAAGGAAATTTTATGGAAGTATGAAGTGTGAGTTGGCTATGATAGTTTTGGGAACTTTACTAAAAGGGCTGACAGTGGATAGGCAATGGCTAATATGTAAAGAACGTGTGCAGGAATTACACCAACTATTCATTCCCGTCTGGCGCAAAAATAAAACAGGAAAGGTGGCTCAACCGTGGCTTACAAAAGAAATTAGGGATAGTATTAGATCCAAAGAGGAGGCTTATAAAAATGCCAGAAAAAGCAGCAAGCCTGAGGATTGGGAACAGTTCAGAATTAGCAAAGGAGGACAAAGAGATTGATTAAGAGAGCAAAAATAGAGTATGAGAGTAAACGAGCTGGGAACATAAAAACTGACTGTAAAAGCTTCTATAAATATGTCAAGAGAAAAAGATTAGTGAAGACCAGGAGCATAGGTCAGCGAGCATAGGGATAATGGGTGAACAAGACTTGGTGCGATTTAGGATACGGGCAGCAGAGTTTTGGATGAGCTCAAGTTTACGGAGAGTGGAAGGTGGGAGTCCGGCCAAGAGAGTATTGGAATAGTCAGTCTATACAGAACCAACTCAGTCTACACCAATCACCCTGTTCCTTTCTACTTTTCATACACAAAATTCTCAGTGGTCCCCTCCTCAGGCTTTCTCTCACAATCCACCACAATACACAAATAGACAACTATTTTTTGCAACTCAGTATTTTAAATACACACATATATTTAAAATACTAGTATACAGTAATAGTGATATAAAATTACTGAAATCTAAAATTGTTGCCATTATCAAGTTTTACTTGCTTACCTTGGGTACGGTAGAATAGTGGTGCAGGTATGGTAGCACACTGGTTATAATACAGGACTAGTAATCCAGAGGCCTGGACTAATAATCCTGAGTTATGAGTTCAAATCTCGCCCTCTGAAATGGCCCAGCAAGCCACTCAGTTGTACAATCTCGCTACAGAAAGTCACAATAAGAATAAAACCGGTCAGACCACCGGGCATCAGACCACTAGGCACCGGACACGACAAAGGTAAACCAAGCTCAGTCGACCCTGCAAAGTCTTCCTCACTAACATCTGAGGAATTGTGCCAAAATTGGGAGAGCTGTCCCACAGACTAGTCAAGCAACAGCCTGACATAGCCATACTCACAGAATCATACATTTCAGCTAACGTCCCAGACACTTCCATCACCATCGATGGGTATGTCCTGTCCCACCGGCAGGACAGACCCACCAGAGGTGGTGGTACAGTGGTATACAGTCAAGAGGGAGTGGCTGGGAGTCCTCAACATTGACTCCGGACCCCATGAGATCTCATGGCATCAGGCCAAACAAGGGCAAGGAAACCTCCTGCTGATTTCCACCTACCGCCCTTCCTCAGCTAATGAATCAGTCCTCCTCCATTTGGAGGAAGCACTGAGGGTAGCAAGGGCATAGAATGTACTCTGGGTGGGGAACTTCAATGTCCATTACCAAGAGTGGCTCGGTAGCACCACGACTGACCGAGCTGGCTGAGTCCTGAAGGACATAGCTGCCAGACTGGGCCTGCCGCAGGTGGTGAGCGAACCAACACGAGGGAAAAACCTGGAGAGTAGGAGGTTTAGGGGTGATCTTATAGAAGTCTATAAAATAATGAGGGGCGTAGATAGTCAAAATCTTTTCCCAAATGTAGGGGAGTCTATAACGAGGGGGCATAGATTTAAGGTGAGAGGGGAGAGATACAAAAGGGTTCAGAGGGGCAATTTTTTCACTCAAAGGGTGGTGAGTGTCTGGAACGAGCTGCCAGAGGCAGTAGTAGAGGCGGGTACAATTTTGTCTTTTAAAAAGCATTTGGACAGTTACATGGGTAAGATGGGTATAGAGGGATATGGGCCAAGTGCAGGCAATTGGGACTAGCTTAGTGGTATAAACTGGGTGACATGGACATGATGGGCCGAAGGGCCTGTTTCCATGTTGTAAACTTCTATGATTCTATGATTCTACTTGACCTCGTCCTCACCAATCTACCTGTCGCAGATACATCTGTCCATGACAGTATTGGTAGGAGTGACCACCGCAGAGTCCTTCCAGAGACGAAGTCCCGCCTTCACGCTGAGGACGCCATCCAACGTGTTGTGTGGCACTACCACCGTGCTGAAATGGGATAGATTCAGAACAGATCTAGCAGCTCAAAACTAGGCGTCCATGAGGTGCTGTGGGCCATCAGCAGCAGCAGAATTGTATTCCAGCACAATCTGTAACCTCATGGCCCAGCATATTCCTCACTCTACCATTACCAAAAAGCCAGGGGATCAACCCTGCTTCAATGAGGAGTTTAAAAGTGCATGCCAGGAGCAGCATCAGATGCACCTAAAAATGAGGTGCCAAACTGGTGAAGCTACAACACAGGACTACATGCATGCTAAACAGCGGAAGCAACATGCTATAGACAGAGCTAAGCGATTCCACAACCAACGGATCAGATCAAAGCTCTGCAGTCCTGCCACATCCAGTCGTGAATGGTGGTGGACAATTAAACAACTAACGGGAGGAGGAGGCTCAGTTAACATCCCCATCCTCAATGATGGCAGGGTCCAGCACGTGAGTGCAAAAGACAAGGCTGAAACGTTTGCAACCATCTTCAGCCAGAAGTGCAGAGTCGATGATCCATTTTGGCCTCCTGATATCCCCACCATCACAGAAGCCAGTCTTCAGCCAATTCGATTCACTCCACGTGATATCAAGAATTGGCTGAGTGCACTGGATACAGCAAAGGCTATGGGCCCCGACAACATCCCAGCTGTAGTGCTGAAGACTTGTGCTCCAGAACTAGCTGCGCCTCCAGCCAAGCTGTTCCAGTACAGCTACAACACTGGCATCTATCCGACAATGTGGAAAATTGCCCAGGTATGTCCTGTCCACAAAAAGCAGGACAAATCCAATCCGGCCAATTACCGCCCCATCAGTCTACTCTCAATCATCAGCAAAGTGACGGAAGGTGTCGTCGACAGTGCTATCAAGCGGCACTTACTCACCAATAACCTGCTCACCGATGCTCAGTTTGGGTTCCGCCAGGACCACTCAGCTCCAGACCTCATTACAGCCTGGGTCCAAACATGGACAAAAGAGCTGAATTCCAGAGGTGAGGTGAGAGTGACTGCCCTTGACATCAAGGCAGCATTTGACCGAGTGTGGCACCAAGGAGCCCTAGTAAAATTGAAGTCAATGGGAATCAGGCGGGAAACTTTCTAGTGGCTGGAGTCATACCTAGCACAAAGGAAGATGATAGTGGCTGTTGGAGGCCCATCATCTCAGCCCCAGGATATCACTGCAGGTGTTCCTCAGAGCAGTATCCTAGGCCCAACCATCTTCAGCTGCTTCATCAATGACCTTCCCTCCATCATAAGGTCAGAAATGGGGATGTTCGCTGATGATTGCAGAGTTCAGTTCCATTCACAACCCCTCAGATAATGAAGCAGTCCCTGCCCGCATGCAGCAAGACCTGGACAATATCTAGGATTGGGCTGATAAGTGGCAAGTAACATTCGCGCCAGACAAGTGCCAGGCAATGACCATCTCCAACAAGAGAGCGTCTAACCACCTCCCCTTGACATTCAACGACATTGCCATCGCCAAATCCCCACCATCAACATGCTGGGGGTCACCATTGACCAGAAACGTAACTGGAACAGCCACATAAATACTGTGGCTACAAAAGCAGGTCAGAGGCTGGGTATTCTGCGGTGAGTAACTCACCTCCTGACTCCCCAAAGTCTTTCCACCATCTACAAGGCACAAGTCAGGAGTGTGATGGAATACTTTCCACTTGCCTGGATGAGTGCAGCTCCAACAACACTCAAGAAGCTCGACACCATCCAGGACAAAGCAGTCTGCTTGACTGGCACCCCATCCACCACCCTAAACATTCACTCCCTCCACCACCGGTGCACAGTGGCTGCAGTGGGTACCATCCACAGGATGCACTGCAGCAACTTGCCAAGGCTTCTTTGATAGCACCTCCAAAACCCATGACCTCTACCACCTATAAGGACAAGGGCAGCAGGCGCATGGGAACAACATCACCTGCACGTTCCTCTCCAAGTCACACACCATCCCGACTTGGAAATATATCGCCGTTCCTTCATCGTCACTGGGTCAAAATCCTGGAAACTCCTTACCTAACAGTACCATGGGAAAACCTTCACCACACGGACTGCAGTGGTTGAAGAAGGCGGCTCACCACCACCTTCTCAAGGGCAATTAGGGATGGGCAATAAATGCTGGCCTTGCCAGCGACGACACTTCCCATGAACGAATTTTAAAAAAAACCTTACTTGCTTTCAGTTACCTTTAGTCAAACTGATGGTTTACTCGATGATCTTTTTATTTTTGAGGAAAATATAATGGGCTTTGGTGGTGAAGCTGGCAGAATAAGCCACTTAATGCCCTTCACTTACTGATATACAAGTTAAGCTCAGATCCTGCCTCATATAGCTGTGAATGTTTAAAAACCCATGGAGTGTAGGGTAAAGCTGGCATTAGCTCCAGCTCTGGGAGTCCCAGGTTTAAGAGCATTCAATGCAATCACATTCCTCGGACATGAAATGCTGCCTTTCTCAAACTGGTGGTGGCTTCAATGTCTTTGGGCAGCACCATTCCAGATCTACTAATGGTTTCACACTGTCACTGAGCACCCAATAAATGTTCCACAACAAAATCTTTAATCAAACAGAAAGTGGTCATCAATTAAATATTCAATAGTTTCAAGCCATAATGATCTACAATGATATACTTCTACATAGGATTAGCGATTGGCAAGGTCCCTTAAGCGTTGTGAATTAAAATAAATTATTTCATGGAATTGAGCTTCACCAAATTTGGATACTGATGGAAAACTTCATTTGGTGCTTAATAGTAGAAGATGCAAAGATCGAGTTTGTATTGCTAAAGCAGATGGTTGAGATTCCTAGATTATTTAAACTATTTAGAGGTTTCCTTACTTAAGATTCTGAAGCTAGAGAGTGTAAACTAGTAACGATGAGAGCTAAACTTTGACTCCTGCTGAGATAACAAGGCTGACTTATCACAGTAGGTGGGAAGGCTTCATGTTTGAACAGATGTTACTCATTGGATACTACAAAAATATACATCACCCTAGTTTATTATAGTCATAAAAAGTTCCAACAACAGCTTGCATTTATAAATGCTCTTAATGTAGTAAAATGTCCCAAGGCACTTCGCAGGAGCGTAACCAGACAAAAATTGACACCAAGCCAAAGAAGGAGACATTAGTACAGGTGACCAAAAGCTTGGTAAAAGAGGTTGGTTTTAAGGAGCGTCTTAAAGGAGAAGAGATCTGGAGAGGCAGAGAGGCATAGGGAGGAAATTCCAGAGCTTAGGGCATAGACAGCCTGGTCACCAATGGTGAGGCGAAGCACAAGAGGTCAGAGTTGGCAGAACAGAGTTCTCAGAAAACTCAAACTTCAGAAATCTCAATTATGCTGAGAACCTTGGCCTGTGCTGTGCCAACGTTTTGGGGCGTAAATCGATACCAGTGCATTATTCGCGTAAATCCAGGAAATTCATGTGAGCTGGTCTTTTGCACTGGTCCGGAGCAATATAAATGAGCGGCACAGTGTTTCGGCACATGTATCTCAAAAGCGGCACAAACAACTGTAGAAATTTGTGCACAGTGATGTTCCAGCAAAAACTGGTGTCAGTCAGTTACATGCGGATTTCCTCAGAAAAAAGGGTGCAACTCCACTCGTGCACTGTAGTTACACCGAAACTATCCAAGATATTCCAGGCCATTTATTCTTCTGCTTGACTACGAATATGTCATGTCACAACAAATTAACTACAAGCACCACAGTGTTAAATTCATGTTTATATTTGTTTTTTTTTCTTATGACGAGAATGAAATGATGGACACATTGAGGAGGTTTTTAGTACCATGGTGAATAGTATGAATGACTGAACTGCTCTCTTGATTAATGAGTGCAATTACACCAGAACATTAAACTCAATTTAGCAAATTATAAGTATATTTCCACATACAAAATGAGATCATACTTATGTCACTAGCAATCTGATAGTACAATAAATGTTTTAATCAACTCTACCTTGAGAAATAGGTAACAGCCAGGATTGGATAATGACTCACAATTAATGTAGGAAAGCAAATATTTTTTTTCTAAGTCAAGTACTTTTGTCTCTTAAAATTACACCTCTTAAGTGACCCCTCTATATTTTAAGGGCACTAAAACAATTTACTAAGATTTGAAATAAATTTCTATCAAAGTATATGTAATACATGAATTTTAATCAGGCAAAACTTCTGTCGGTCATATTGTAAGTCATCTTTTTAAGACAAAATTAAACTGTTTTCTCGTTTTATAAACAGAAAGTATTTCTCTAGTTATTTTGGATAAAAAATTAGTTTTCAATAGCATCAAGTATATAGGAACAAACGATTTTCAATTAGTTTTGGTGAAAAATTAAAGTTGCTTTTTAGTTACATCAGATAATGGAATAAAATTACTTTTAAGTTACACAGAGATAAATTAATAATCTTTCAACAACATCAGGGGCTGGAATGCAGTGATTTTGAACTATGCTACATGATTAATTAAAATGATCTTTCTTTTCAATCTGATGAATGAATTACATGATCTCTTTGATATTGCACAATAAAATTTTTAAAAACTTTTAGTAAGTCAGATAAGTAATTTATCTTATGAGGTTTAGTCAGCACCTTCTGCACAAGTCTTTAAGGATGTTTAATACAATTTTGAAAATATAGTAAATTGAACAGAACTTTCTTGGCTTAATGTTCAGTAAAAAATTAACGGTATGCTACATTGAATTTCTGTGCATAATTCCAAAGAAAAGATCATGCAAATTATCAACCATTTTGTAATAATGTATAATGACAGAAGCAGATTATATCCAACACAGCTCTAATAGTTCACTCAAGAACTAAAAAGAGCCATCGTGGAGTAAGCTGAGGCAATTGTCCAGTATAAGAACATAAGAAATAGGAGCAGGAATAGGCCATACAGCCCCTCGAGCCTCCTCTGCGATTCAATAACATCATGATTGATCTTCTAGCACAACTCCACTTTCCCGCTCTATCCCCATATCCCTTGATTCCCTTAGTGTCCAAAAATCTAACGATTTCAGTCTTGAATATACTCAATGACTGAGCATCCACAGCCCTCTGGGGTAGAGAATTCCAAAGATTCACAACCCTCTAAGTGAAGACATTTTTCCTCATCTCGGTCCTAAATGTCCGACCCCTTATCTTGAGACCATGACCCCTACTTCTAGACTCTCCAGCCAGGGGAAACAGTCACTCAGCATTTGGTCCTGTCAAGCCCTCTAAGAATTTTGTATGTTTCAATAAGATCACCTCTCATTCTTCTAAACTCCAGAGAATATAGGCCCATTCTACTCAATCTCTCCTCATAGGACAACCCTCTCATCCCAGGAATCAATCTAGTGAGCCTTTGTGGCACTGTCTCTAAGGCAAGTATATCCTTCCTTCGGTAAGGAGACCAAAACTGTGCACAGTACTCCAGATATGGTCTCACCACAGCCCTAGATAATTGCAGCAAGACCTCCCCACTCTTAAACTCCAACTCCTTTGCAATAAAGGCTAACATACCATTTGCCTTCCTCATTGCTTGCTGTAACTGCATATTAACTTTCTGTGATTCATGTACAAGAACACCCAAATCCCTGTGAATACCAACATTTTTTAGTCTCTCACCTTTTAAGAAATATTCTGCATTTCTATTCTTCCTACCAAAGTGGATAATTTCACATTATGCTCCATCTGCCACCTTCTTACCCACTCACTTCACCTGTCTATATCTCTTTGTCGCCTCCTCACAGCTTACTTTCCCACCTAGCTTTGTATCATCAGCAAACTTGGATACATTACCCTCGGTCCCCTCATCTAAGTCATTGATATATATTGTAAACAGCTGAGGCCCAAGCATTGATCCTTGCGGCACCTCACTAGTTACAACCTGCCAATCCGAAAATGACCCATTTATTCCTATTCTCTGTTCTCTGTCCGTTAACCAATCCTCAATCCATGCTAATATATTACCCCCAATCCCATGAGCCCTAAGCTCTGGCACCTTATCGAATGCCTTTTGAAAATCCAAATATATTATATCTAATGGTCCCCCCTTATCTACCCTACTAGTTACACCCTCAAAAAACGCTAATAGATTTGTCAAACATGATTTCCCTTTCATAAAACTGTGTTGAGCCTGCTTAATCATATTATGATTTTCTAAGTAGCCTGTTACCATGTCCTTAATAATAGGTTCTAGCATTTTCCCTACTACTGATCTCAGGCTAACTGGCCAATAGTTCCCTTTTTCTCTCTCCCTCCTTTCTTGAATAGCGGGGTTAAATTTGCTACCCTCCAATCCAAGGGGACCATTCTAGAATCTACAGAATTCTGGAAGATCAAAACCAATGCATCCACTATCTCTGCAGCCACCTCTATTAAAACTCTAGAATTTAGGCCATCGGGTCCAGGAGATTTGTTATCTTTTAGTCACATTAATTTCTCTAGTACTTTTTGTTTACTAATCTTAATTACTTTAAGTTCCTCACTCTCATTAGACCCTTGGTTCCCTACTAGTTCCAGTACATTTTTTTGTGTCCACTATTGTGCAGACAGATACAAAATATTTGTTTATCATCTCTGCCATTTCCTTATTCCCCATTATAATTTCTCCTGTCTTTGCCTCTAAGGGACCCACGTTTACTTTTGCTAAACTCTTTCTTTTTACATACTTGTAGAAGCTATTAGAATCATAGAATCATAGAAAGGTTACAGCACAGAAGGAGGCCATTCGGCCCATCAAGTCTGTGTCAGCACCGTGCAAGAGCGATCCAGCTAGTTCCACTCCCCCGCCCCATCCCCATAGCCCTGCAAATATTTTCCTTTCAAGTATTTATCCAGTTCCCTTTTGAAGGCCATGATTGAATCTGCCTCCACCACCCACTCAGACAGTGCATTCCAGATCCTAACCACTCGCTATGTAAAAAAGTTTTTCCTCATGTCACCTTTGGTTCTATTGCCAATCACCCTAAATCTATGTCCTCTGGATCTTGATCCTTCTGCCAATGGGAACAGTTTCTCTCTATCTACTCTGTCTAGACCCTTCATGATTTTGAATACCTCTATCAAATTTCCTCTCAACCTTCTCTGTTCCAAGGAGAACAACCCCAGCTTCTCCAGTCTATCCACGTAACTAAAATCCCTCATCTCTGGGATCATTCTAGTAAATCTCTTCTGCACTCTCTCTAAGGCCTTCACATCTTTCCTAAAGTGCGTTGCCCAGAACTGGATACATTACTCGAATTGTGGCCAAACCAGTGCTTTATAAAGGTTCATTATTGACTTCCTTGCCTTTGTACTCTCTGCCTCTATTTATAAATTGTAAACAATTTTACAACACCAAGTTATAGTCCAACAATTTTATTTGAAATTCACAAGCTTTCGGAGGCTTCCGCCTTCCTCAGGTGAATGTTACATTCACCTGAGGAAGGAGGAAGCCTCCGAAAGCTTGTGAATTTCAAATAAAATTGTTGGACTATAACTTGGTGTTGTAAAATTGTTTACAATTGTCAACCCCAGCCCATCACCGGCATCTCCACATCATGGCTACCATCTATTTATAAAGCCCAAGACCCCGTATGCTTTTTTAACCGCTTTCTCAACCTGCCCTGCCATCTTCAATGATTTGTGTACATATACCCCCAGATCTCTCTGTTCCTGTACCCCTTTTAGAATTATGCCCTTTAGTTTATATTGCCTCTCCTCATTCTTCCTACCGAAATGTATCACCTCGCATTTTTCTGCATTAAATTTTATCTGTCACATGTCCGCCCATGCCACCAGCCTGTCTATATCCTGTATCCTCTATCACTATCCTCCTCACTGTTCACTACACTTCCAAGTTTTGTGTCATCTGAAAATTTGAAAATTGTGCCCTGTACACCCATGTTCAAGTCATTAATATATATCAAGAAAAGCAGTGGTCCTAGTACCAACCCCTGGGCAACACCACTCCTGGTACACCTTCCTCCTGTCTGAAAAACAACTGTTCACCATTACTCTCTGTTTCCTGTTACTTAGTTAATTCTGTATCCATGCTGCTTCCGCCCCTTTTACTCCATGGGCTTCAATCTTGATGACAAGCCTGTTATGCGACACTTTATCAATCGCCGTTTGAAAGTCCATATACATCACATCAACTGTATTGCCCTCATCTACCCTCTCTGTTACCTCATCAAAAAACTCTATCAATTTAGTTAAACATGATTTGTCTTTAACAAATACGTGCTGGCTTTCCCTAATCAATCCACACTTGTCCAAGTGATTGCTAATTCTGTCCCGGATTACCATTTCTAAAAGTTTCCCCACCCCTGAGATTAAACTGACTGGCCTGTCGTTGCTGGGTTTATCCTTACACCCATTTTTGAACATGGGTGTAACATTCACAATTCTCCAGTCCTCTGGCACCACCCCCGTATCGAAAGATGATTGGAAGACTATGGCCAGTACCTCCGCAATTTCCACCCTTACTTCCCTCAGCAACCTAGGATGCATCCCATCTGGACTGGGTGACTTAACTACTTTAAGTACAGCTAGCCTTTCTAGTATCTCCTCTTTATTAATTTTTAGCCCATTCAGCATCTCAACTACATCTTCCTTTACTGAGACCCTGGCAGCATCTTCTTCCTTGGTAAAGACAGATGCAAAGTATTCATTTAGTACCTCGGCCATGCCCGCTGCCTCCATGAGTATATCTCCTTTTTAGTCCCTAATTGGCCCACTCCTCCTCTTACTACCTGTTTACTAGTTACATGCCTATTAAAGACTTTTGGATTCCCTTTTATGTTGGCTGCCAATCTATTCTGATACTCTCTCTTTGCCCCTCTTATTTCCTTTTTTGTCTCCCCTCTGAACTTTCTGTATTCAGCCTGGTTCTCACTTGTGTTATCAACCTGACATTTGTCATATGCCCCTTCTTTCTGCTTCATCTTACTCTCTATCTCTTTTGTCATCCAGGGAGCTCTGGTTTTAGTTGCCCTACCTTTCTCCCTCGTGGGAATGTACCCAGACAGTACTCGAACCATCTTCTCTTAAAGACCGCCCATTGTTCAATTACAACTTTGCCTCCCAATCTTTGATTCCAATTTACCCGGGCCAGATCTGTTCTTATCCCACTGAAATTGGCCCTCCTCCAATTAAGTATTTTACTTTAGAGTGGTCCATGTCCATAGCTAATCTGAACCTTATGATACTATGATTGCTTTTCCAAATGATCGAAGTTTATAAGATATTAAGGGGAACAGATAGGGTGGATAGAGAGAAACTATTTCCACTGGTTAGGGATTTTAGGAGTAGGGGGCACAGTCTAAAAATTAGAGCCAGACCTTTCAGGAGCGAGATTAGAAAACATTTCTACACACAAAGGGTTGTAGAAGTTTGGAACTCTCTTCCGCAAACGGCAATTGATACGAGCTCAATTGCTAAATTTAAATCTGAGATAGATAGCTTTTTGGCAACCAAAGGTATTAAGGGATATGGGCCAAAGGCAGGTACATGGAGTTAGATCACAGATCAGCCATGGTTTTATCAAATGGCGGAGCAGGCACGAGGGTCTGAATGGCCTACTCCTGTTCCTATGTTCCTATAAATGTTCCCCCACTGACATTTGCTCCACTTGGCCCGCCTCATTCCCCAAAAACAAATCCAGCAATGCCTCCTTCCTCATTGGGATGGAAACGTACTGGAGAAGAAAGTTCTCCTGAACACACTTCAGAAATTCCTCCCCCGCTTTGCCCCTTATATTATTACTGTCCCAGTCTATATTAGGACAGTTGAAGTCCCCCTTTATCACCACTCTATGGCTTTTGCACCTCTCTGGAATTTCCCTGCAAATTTGGTCCTTTATATCCTTCCCACTAGTTGGTGGCCTATAGAACACACCCGGTAGTGTAATGGCACCTCTTTTGTTTCTTAACTCTGACCAAATAGATTCTGTCCTTGACCCCCAACACCCCCCCCACCCCACCCCCGCCAGGACATCCTTTATCTCCAACACTGCAATATTCTCCTCAATTAAGGCTGCCACTCCCCTCCTTTCTTTCCTTCCCTATCTTTCCTGGACACCTTGTATCCAGGAATATTTAGTACCCAATCTTGCCCTTTTTTGAGCCAGGTCTCCGTTATTCCCACAACATCATATTCCCATGTGCCTACTTGCACCTGCAGCTCACCAACCTTGTTTACCAAACTTTGTGCGTTTACACAAATGCACTGTAAACCAATCTTAGACTTTCTTATACTCTGTCTTAGTCTGATCCCACCTAATACTGTACTATTTCTTATTCTAGTGCTATCTTTCTCTCCCAATCCTTTGTGCACCTCCTGCTAGTTTACACTCATATTCAATTTTCTCCTTTTTCAATTTCTTGGTCATTCTTTGCTGATTTCTAAAATCTTCCCAATCCTCAGGCTTACTACTCTTTTTGGCAACATTGTAAGCCTTTTCTTTTATCCTTATACTATCCTTAACTTCTCTAGTTATCCACGGTTGGATCACTTTTCCCATGGAGTTTTTATTCCTCAATGGAATGTATATTCATTGAGAATTATGAATTATTTCTTTAAATGTTCACTGTTACTTATCTACCATCATATCTTTCAATCTAATTTCCCAATCTACTTTAGCCAACATGCCCCTCATACCTAAGTAATTGGCTTTGTTTAAATTTAAGACCCTAGTTTCGGACTTAACTACATCACTCTGAAACTCAATATGAAATTCTATCATGTTATGATCACTCCTCCCCAGAGGATCCTTAATTATAAGATTACTAATTAATCCTGTCTCATTACACGTTACTAGATCTAAAATAACCTGTTTCCTAGTTGGTTCCTTGACATATTGTTCTAGAAAACTGTCTCGAATGCATTCCAAGAACTTATCCTCCAAACTACTTTTGCCAATTTGGTTTGCCCAATCTAAGTCCCCCACATTATTGCATTATCCTTGTTACATGCTTTTCTAATTTCCTGATTCATACTCTGTCCAACCCTATAAATGTTAGGGGGCCTATAAACTACTCCCATCTGTGTTTTCTGCCCCTTGTTATTCCTTAGGCTTCACCCTTACTGAATCTACATCCTGATTTTCTGAGATCCTTTCTCGCTACTGCATTTATCTCATCCTTTATTATGAGGGCTACCCCCGCACCCCCACCCCCCCCCCCCCCCCGCCCCCCTCCTTTTCCATTTTGCCTATCTTTTCTAAAAGTCAAGTACTCTGGAATATTTAGTTTCCAACCTTGGTCACCCTGCAGCCATGTCTCAGTAATGGCTACTGGATTAAACCCATTTATCTCTATTTGTGTCATTAATTCATTTATCTTGTGACGAAAGCTTTGTGCATTTAGATATATCGCTTTTAATTTTAACTTTTTACTATTTTTCCCTGATGTGACCTTAGTCACTAATGCCCTTTGTTAAACTCTCTGTCCCTTTCTGACACACTCTGCTTGTTTTTACCCAAATTGCTACTCTGCTCTACATCCTTGACTTTTCTCTTTAGACTTATAAATTTACCCTCACCTGAATCCTCCCCCCCCCCCTCTTAAAGCCCGATCCACCGCCCTAGTTATTCGATTCGCCAGGACACTGGTTCCAGCCTGGTTTAAGTGGAGCCCGTCCCAATGAAACAGCTCCCTCTTTCCCCAGTATTGGTGCCAATGCCCCATGAATTGAAACCCCTGCTTCCCACATCACTCTTTCAGCCACGCATTTAACAATCTAATCTGTTTGTCCCTATGCCAATTTCCACATGGCTCAGGTAGTAATCCAGAGATTATTACCTTTCAGGTTCTGATTTTTAATTTGGACCCTAGAACTTCAAACTCCCTCAGCAGAACTTCATTCCGAGTTCTACCTATGTTGTTGGTTCCTACATGGACCACGACAACTGGATCCTCCCCCTCCTGCTTCAAGTTCTTTTCCAGTCGTGAGGAGATGTCCCTAACCCTGGCACCGGGCAGGAAACACAGCCTTTGGGACTCCCGGTCGCAGCGACAGAGAACAGAATATATCCCCCTGACTATACTATCCCCTAACATTACCACATTCCTTTTCACTCCCCCCACTTGAATGGCCTCCTGTATCACGGTGCCACAGTCAATTTACCCAACCTCCCTGCAGTCTTTGTTCTCATCCACACAGGTAGCAAGTACCTCGTACCTGTTGGACAAGGGCAATGGCTGAAGCTCCTCCACCACTGCATATGGGGTCCCCTTACCTGCCTGACTCACAGTCACATCCTCCTGTCCCTGACCACTAACCAAATCTAAACCACTATCTAACCTTAGGGGTGTGACTGCCTCCTGGCTCAAAGTGTCCAGGAAACTCTCCCCCTCCCTGATTCATCACAATATCTGCACCTCGGACTCCAGCTCAACAACTCTGAGCCGAAGTTCCTCGAGTTGCAGCCATTTACTGCAGATGTGTTTGCCTGGGATCACACTGCTCTCCACAAACTCCCACATGCTGCAGTTACGGCTCTCCACCTGTACTGCCATCCCTAATCTAACCTTGTTTTATTTGTTTATTTAAAGTTTTTAATGTAATTAATTCACTTGGTTTATTTTTAGTTATTTTTTAAAACTAATTAAATTATCTAGTTTAAGTTGTTAATTTAATAAAGTATTAGCAAGTTATAGGTTCCTACTTTAAACCACTCTCTGAGCTCAGAGAGCAAGAGAATGTATTACTCACCAACCAGTCACCATACTGCTGTCCTCTGATGTCACTCTTTCAAACTTCTGTCTGTGCTTGAGTTGGTCTCAGCTTTATATCCCCATCCTGCTCTCGGTCACTGGGCCCACTCCTTTATATCCCCGTCCTCCTCTCGGTCACTGGTCCCACTCCTTTATATCCCCGTCCTCCTCTCCATCACTGGTCCCACTCCTTTATATCCCCGTCCTCCTCTCCATCACTGGGCCCACTCCTTTATATCCCCGTCCTCTCGATCACTGGTCCCACTCCTTTATATCCCCGTCCTCCTCTCCATCACTGGTCCCTCTCCTTTATATCCCCGTCCTCCTCTCGATCACTGGGCCCTCTCCTTTATATCCCCGTCCTGCTCTCGGTCACTGGTCCCTCTCCTTTATATCCCCGTCCTCCTCTCGGTCACTGGTCCCTCTCCTTTATATCCCCGCTCTGCTCTCGGTCACTGGGCCCACTCCTTTATATCCCCGTCCTCCTCTCGGTCACTGGGCCCACTCCTTTATATCCCCGTCCTCCTCTCGATCACTGGTCCCACTCCTTTATATCCCCGTCCTCCTCTCGATCACTGGGCCCACTCCTTTATATCCCCGTCCTCCTCTCCATCACTGGGCCCACTCCTTTATATCCCCGTCCTCCTCTCCATCACTGGGCCCACTCCTTTATATCCCCGTCCTCCTCTCCATCACTGGGCCCACTCCTTTATATCCCCGTCCTCCTCTCGGTCTTTGGTCCCTCTCCTTTATATCCCCGTCCTCCTCTCCATCACTGGGCCCACTCCTTTATATCCCCGTCCTCCTCTCCATCACTGGGCCCACTCCTTTATATCCCCGTCCTCCTCTCGATCACTGGGCCCACTCCTTTATATCCCCGTCCTCCTCTCGGTCACTGGTCCCTCTCCTTTATATCCCCGTCCTCCTCTCCATCACTGGGCCCACTCCTTTATATCCCCGTCCTCCTCTCGATCACTGGGCCCACTCCTTTATATCCCCGTCCTCCTCTCGATCACTGGGCCCACTCCTTTATATCCCCGTCCTCCTCTCCATCACTGGTCCCACTCCTTTATATCCCCGTCCTCCTCTCCATCACTGGGCCCACTCCTTTATATCCCCGTCCTCCTCTCCATCACTGGGCCCACTCCTTTATATCCCCGTCCTCCTCTCGGTCACTGGTCCCTCTCCTTTATATCCCCGTCCTCCTCTCGGTCACTGGTCCCTCTCCTTTATATCCCCGCTCTGCTCTCGATCACTGGTCCCACTCCTTTATATCCCCGCTCTGCTCTCGGTCACTGGTCCCTCTCCTTTATATCCCCGTCCTCCTCTCGGTCTTTGGTCCCACTCCTTTATATTCCTGCTCTGCTCTCAGTCACTGGTCCCACTCCTTTATATCCCCGCCCCGTTCTCGGTCACTGGTCCCTCTCCTTTATATCCCCGCCCCGCTCTCGGTCACTGGTCCCTCTCCTTTATATCCCCGCTCTGCTCTCGGTCACTGGTCCCTCTCCTTTATATCCCCGCTCTGCTCTCGGTCTCTGGTCCGACTCCTTTATATTCCCACTCTGCTCTCGGTCACTGGTCCCACTCCTTTATATCCCCACTCTGCTCTCGGTCACTGGTCCCACTCCTTCTGCTCTCAGGCCTCTGCTCCCATTCCTTTTATCCCCAGTAACCACTAATAACCACAATAACCACTAAAAACACTAACCAATGATCGAAATAGTTACCGACTTACCCTCGGCGCTCCTCCTTGTCTTGTTTTGATTCCTCACGTGTCTTCCTTTATTTTCCGCTCAGTCTTAGTCTAAAGTTCTTTGGTTTAAATCACTTTCCACCTCCTCCCAACCTCTGTCCTGAAGACTTCTGAGCTTTCATATTAGTTTCAGCTTCTGTAGGAACTAGACAAAAATTCCTTTGTGTAATAATGTCACAAATACATTTCTAATTTTCCTCACTTTGTGCTGCGGTATTCATCCCCTAAATATCGAGGAGCAGAGTTGGTAGGAGTGGATTGTGACTGACACAGTTTATCGCATATCCCTCTTGATAACCAATAAGCAAGTTAGGACATTTTTTAAGTTTGTCGCACTCATTCAGACACATTACTGAACCCTATGTGCACTCGCTCTTACAGACAACAGTTGTGAGTATCTATATATAAATATGAATACTAATATACGTAATAATTTTATACGAATGAGCGCATCCACATCTGTGTGCCTGTAATTACACAGGATAATGATTATAATAATGATTATACATTAATACAATTTGGTGATGTGTTAAATCAAAGGACATAAGCTGAGTTTCCACTTCGGGGAATCTAAAAATCCCATAAGTTATACCATAACCAAACAATGCAACCTACATACTGTGTACGTCATTTAAGCAAGCAGACTGTATTGCCTAGAAATTGCTATTGTCGATTTTAGCAGCCAAACATTTAATGCATTTTTAGGACATTCCTAAGTCCGCCAGTTTAACACCTACAGGAGTTGGGATGTCTTGTTGAAGTTGTACAAGACATTAGTTAGGCCACACTTGGAATACTGTGTACAGTTCTGGTCACCCTATTATAGAAAGGATATTATTAAACTAGAAAGAGTGCAGAAAAGATTTACTAGGATGCTGCCGGGACTTGATGGTTTGACTTATAGGGAGAGGTTAGATAGACTGGGACTTTTTTCCCTGGAGAGTAGGAGGTTGAGGGGTGATCTTATACAAGTCTATAAAATAATGAGGGGCATAGATAAGGTAGATAGTCAAAATCTTTTCCCAAAGGTAGGGGAGTCTATAACGAGGGGTCATAGATTTAAGGTGAGAGGGGAGAGATACAAAAGGGTCCAGAGGGGCAATTTTTTCACTCAAAGGGTGGTGAGTGTCTGGAACGAGCTGCCAGAGGCAGTAGTAGAGGCGGGTACAATTTTGTCTTTTAAAAAGCATTTGGACAGTTACATGGGTAAGATGGGTATAGAGGGATATGGGCCAAGTGCAGGAAATTGGGACTAGCTTAGTGGTATAAACTGGGCGACATGGACATGTTGGGCCGAAGGGCCTGTTTCCATGTTGTAAACTTCTAACTTCTACACTTAAATAGCCGACAAAGCAATACCAACGTGTTAAGCTTTCATATGCTAATATCATAACAGTAATTCCTAGGTTTATATGAGGACAACATATATACAATCTGCAAGTTTAAGTACTAACAGTTACAAAATGATTATGTGGTACCATGAAAATGGCTTATTGAATAAATGTATTGCTAGGCCATACATAGCTGAAGGTTCCAGAGTTGATCCCTGGTTGATGCTGAATTAGCTGATCTCAACCAGGCACTACAGTTAACCTCAGTGACAAGGCTTGGGATGCGGAAAATCTGTCACAGTTTCTGCTTCTAATTACTCTCCAGTGATTCCTGCAGTAAAGTGCATGTATGGGCGTTAGGTGAGGCCAGAATTGAGCTCAACTGTTGTGGTCTCCATTGTTAATAATCCTGTCTGTGCTCATACATGGAAAAATGGCCCTACAACAAGGTTTTGGAGCATTCCTGGCACCTGTGGAATCGTATCTCAGCAAAGGTCAGTGCTTCCATGAGAGGGAGAAAATCGGAGGAAAATATCTTCTTCTTCTTTGGCAGTCCCTCAGGGTCGGGGATGTCTTGCTTCCACTCCGGGAGGGTGGATTCTTCGGTGGCTGAATGGTCCAATCCTGGAGCTGCAGACTCTGCCACAGATGGGGGAAAATATATACACATAGTGGCAGTATTATGTAGAACTTCCTCTTTTCCAGTCTGATACAGTAGTAAATAAAGCTTATAATTAATAGTTAGAGTATTACATCCAGTTTTATTTTAGAAAGGGCAAAGAGGAGATGAAATCACAGAATTCCCAGACCACTTTCAGCATCCTTCTGCTTTACAATCAAACCCAGATTTTCATAATCCCTGTTACATCAGGATTGTCCGAATTGATTTTTTGAGTTCTTCAACTGAGTGCACATTGAATAAACATGGTGGCAGTTTACTCGTGCAATTAACAACTTAATGTGAAGTAGTTACTCCTCAGGTTACATTTCGCTCAAGGTTTGATTAGATTGTAATCATGCTCCCAGTTCCATTCTTCTGTTTCAACATGAAGAACATTTTGACATCCTTTCCACTAATTAATTTCAAGATTTTAAAAAATTGGATCATAGCCTCTCTTTTTCCAATAGGAACAGACTTAGTTACCTCAGCTTCTCTTGAATGTTTATTAATTGGACACGCATTCTTGTTACTCTTTCTTGAACCTTTTCCAATGTGTGTCTCTCTTAAATACTAGTCACTCTCCCATGGTGTTGCACAGAGAATCAAGACCAAGCGTAATCTTCAGGTGAAATGGGGTTGGAGGCTAGGGAATAACTGTACCAGGGCATGTAAGTTAGTACCTATTTTAAAGTAATACATATATCTATTGTATTATATACATACAATGGAATATATCGATTCCATTATAAATTCCTATGTCCACATTTATCATTAAAACATGTAAACTTGGCATACTGTGATTACAGCTTCTCACCAGTGGTAATGTGTAGTTCCTTCATAGGGGAGGCCATGGGGTAAATTTTAACTGAGAGCAGTTTTCCGGGAAGGCCCGTCAATGGCATTTCCAAGTTTCGTGCCCGTCAGCCAGCCTGATTGACAGACTAGCTGGCTGGCGGCCAGGAAGGCCTGCTACAACAGGCTGCAGCTGGGGATCAGAGGGAGGGAGGGAGGGATCATAGGCCGGGGAGAAGATCGGAGGGGGGCCGGGAAGAAGATCAGGGTGGGACTGGGGAGATCAGGGGGAGGGCCAGGGAGAAGATCGGGGAGGGCTGGGGAGAAGATCGGGAGGGACGGGAGGGCTGAGGAAGAGATCGCGGGCCTGAGA